>NC_139681.1:94030330-94285330 GCF_964106915.1 Podarcis gaigeae | reverse complement strand
TAAAAAGATTTTACTAAAGGGACTAATCACAAGACCGGAAGTGGAACATGCAATTAATTCAATGCAATTTGGCAAGATGGTCTATCAGTGAAATATTATAAGACATTGAAAGATTGGCTCATTCAACCTCTAGTAGAAGTATGTAATCTTATTTTACAAGGGGGTTAAGCAACTGAGTCCTGGAAGGAAGCTTATATTACTCTGATTCCCAAGCAGGGTCAAGATAGATCCATTGTCAAGAACTACAGACCAATCTCCTTACTTAATGTGGTTCACAAAATTTTTGCAAATATATTTGCTAGCAGGCTAAAGTAAGTTTTGTCTGAGCGTATACATAAGGACCAGGCAGGATTTCTGCCTGGAAGACATATGAAAGATAATATTAGGGAAATTATTGATATTTTGGATAAGCTGAAAGCAAGAAAGAACTGCAAAGAAATGTTAATGTTTATTGACACAGAGAAAGCATTTAACAATGTATCTTGGAGTTTTATGTTACATAACTTTGAAAGTATGGGGGTTGGTCAAGACTTTTTAAATGGTATTGAAGCGATCTATCAAGAACAAAAAGCCAAAATTATTTGAAGGAGGAAATTAGAATTGAGAACGGAACCAGGCAAGAGTGCCCACTTTCCCCTCTGCTGTCTATTTCAGCCCTAGACGTCTTGCTAAGTATGATTAGAAAAGATGAACAAATTAAAGGTACAGTGGTACCTCGGGTTACATACGCTTCAGGTTACAGACTCCACTAACCCAGAAATAGTACCTCAGGTTAAGAACTTTACTTCAGGGTGAGAAAAAAATTGCGCGACAGTGGTGTGGCAGCAGTGGAAGGCCCCATTAGCTAAAGTGGTGCTTCAGGTTAAGAACGGATCTCCGGAATGAATTAAGTTCTTAACCCGAGGTACCACTGCATCACAGTAGGATCCAAACAATATAAATTAAAAGCCTTTACTGACGATTTAGTATTGACACTACAAGATCCAGACTCCAGTGCAATCCAGTCCAGTGTCGACCGCATTGGACCTGCAGTTTGTTTCCATTGTACAGAGCTTTTATAAGAAAGAGTTGTTGTTTGTCCTGCAAAATCAGATATAATTTGGACCATAGCTAGGATCTGGGGATGGAGTCAAACGCTGATTTCAGATCCATGAAGGCCACAAAGTGTTTACCCTGTAGAGGCCTGGTATACTTCTCGGCTAGGAAGGACAGCATTAGACAGTGGTCTGATGTTGAAGGGTTCTCACGAAAGGCTACCTGGGCTTCAGATAGTATATTATGTTCATTTAGAAAAGTTGTCAGTTTGCTACTGAGGAATCGGGCATACAGCTTCCCAATTATTGAGAGCAGGCTAATTGGCCTATAATTGGAGTGTACATTTGGGTGGCCTCTCTTAAAGATTGGGACTACTATAGCATGTTTCCAGCTATATGGTACCTTACCCGAGTTATTTACTACCGTAACATGTACTGCCAGAAGCAGAGCCCACCAGTGCTGGTTTAATGTAATCAACTCCGCTGGGATAAAGTCTTTCCCCAGAGCCTTTCCGCTTTTCAGATTCCCAATTAATGTATGGCCTTCCTCCACAGTAACCGACCTCCAATGAGGGAACAGTGACGATTCTGCCCTGTTATCCTGGAAGCTGGAAGGGAGGTTTGGATTTTCCATAAATATATTTCTGAAGTGCTTCTCCCAAACCTGAGCTGGAATAGCACAGCTGGGGGCTGAAGAACTATTTTTCATTGAGTCACAGACCAGATGCCAAAAGAGTTTAGTTTCATTGTTTAGTGAGGCATTCAATAGCAGGAACCAGGAATTTTGTTCAAACTGCCTTTTTTTTTTTTTTTTTTGAGGCCAAAAGGGTGTTATACTCTTTTTTGATTTTGAGATAAGATGGAGGTAAGTAATTTAGTCCAGCGTTTCTATAGACCAAATAAGCGTTCCTTAAGGCTTCCTTCTTTGTGCAGCACTCTTGGTCAAACCAACAGTGCCCTTTAGCAGTGCGTGGCTTGCTGGCTGAGTTTATGTTGACAGAGACCACATCCTGCAAGGACTCAATGAGATTTTCGTAAGCCGTCAGGGAGGAATCTATTGATAAATTGTTTATTATAATAGATCTTAACTTAATTGCAGTTTATGAATTCAATCTATTCTCAACTGCAATTGCTATCTCAGATGTCCATTTTTTTTCTACGCAATGCTGGTTCATTTGCTTTATCTATTCCTCATGTTCTATGTAAGAGTGCTGAATTGAGTTTTGGCCAGTAGTGGAGACGATTAGAGGTAGGTGGTCGCTTTCAGTCCTATTATCTATGTTGAATTTTTTAATTGATATGATTTGATTTGAAAATCTATTTTGAAGCAGCTGCGCTTTGCTGGATTAAAGAGTGGATACAACTAGAGGATACCAATGTTTTAGACGTGGAGGGATTTGACAATGTGTTTAGATGGCATGCATATTTATGGTATGATAAAGTAAAGGCCCATAATGCATTTAAAAATCATGTAATTAGGAAATCGTTGTACAATGTTTGGATAAAATAAAAAGATCTTTTAGAAAGGAAGGCGCCCAGATGGCTTTCACCAATGGAGGCGAAGGCCCAGAAAAAGTTAAATATGGATATCAAACGGTTGAGATATTCAGATTTATTATTGGAGGATAAAGAAGGATACAAACGAAAACCATTTGATCAAGTTAAAGATAAGTTAAATTGGCTACAATACCATCAGATTAATGAATTATAAATTAGATAAGAAAAATGGTTTTGCTTCTGAAAAATCTAAGTTGGAGACAGAGTTGTTGGATTCTAAAGTTAAAAATCTGTTGAAAATGTATAACTTATTGTTGGAGTGGCATACAAAGGATGAACAAGTTAAATCAGTGATGATAGATTGGGCAGGAGATGTAGGACATAACATAATGTTTGAGGATTAGGAAATACTGGAAGAAAGGGGTCAAGTTCACTGCATGTACAATGTTAAAGGAAAACATAATGAAAACGATGTATAGATGGTATCTGACTCCTGTTAAATTAGCAAAGATTTATCATAACTGTGATAATCTATGTTGGAAATGTAAAGAAAAAGAAGGTACCTTCTATCATATGTGGTGGACCTGCCCCAAGGTGAAAGACTTCTGGGAAAAGATTTATAATGAATTGAAAAAAATGTTGAAATATGCATTTATAAAGAAACCAGAGGCCTTTCTTCTTGGAATAACAGGTTTGGAATTGCCCAAGAAAGATGTTAAATTATTTTTGTATGCCACAACTGCTGCTCGAATCTTATTAGCCAAGAAGTGGAAAACGCAAGAAGTACCAATAGTGGAAGAATGGCAGGTGAAGATGATGGATTTTTTGGAGCTAGCCGACCTGACTGGAAGAGTCCGTGACCAGAAGGAGGAAGAGTACCAGGAAGAATGCCCAAAATTTAATGATTATTTAGTTAAATAAGTTAAGCTAATTGGGAAAAGCTTGCAATTACCAGATAGGCTTAGGATTTAAATATGTAATGTGATGAATTAATACCGTATTTTTCGCCCTATAGGACGCACTTTTTCCCCTCCAAAAATGAAGGGGAAATGTGTGTGTGTCCTATGGAGCGAATGCAGGCTTTCGCTGAAGCCTGGAGAGCGAGAGGGGTCGGTGCGCACCGACCCCTCTCGCTCTCCAGGCTTCAGGAGAGCCGCAGCGCCAGCCCCACAAGGTCGGGGGACAGTGGGGAGGCGGAACGCCGCCATCCCGCTGTCTCCCGATGTGGTTTGGAGGCTGACGGCGGGGAGAAGAGCTCTTCTCCCCGCTGCCAGCCCCGCAAGCTCCGGGGTCAGCTGGGAGGCGCAGCGCGTCCTCCCTCTGTCCCCGGACCTGATCTGCAGGTGGGCGGTGGAGAGAAGCGCTCTTCTCCCCGCTGCCGGCCCCACAAGCACCTGGGAAGGAAATAATTTTTTTTTCTTTATTTCCCCCCAAAAAAACTTGGTGCGTCCTATGGGCTGGTGCGTCCTATGGGGCGAAAAATACGGTATGTTTAATGCTGAATTGGAAAAAAAGAAAGATGTTAAGTTAATTTTATAAGAATACTGATCTGGAAAACCGTTAAAATGATATACATTGAAATTCCACCAGGGGGATACGAGGAAGTCACTTAACAATGTTAATAAGAATAGTTTTAATAAGGTTATGATTTATGTCTGTCTCTGTGTTTATAATTTTGTGAAAATCAATAAAAAAATTAGGGGGGGGAATCAGACTTCAAAGTCTATTCAGTGTTTAAGCACATACAAATTTATAATCAAGTAGAATGAGCCTTGACCATCCCTGTAAATAAAGGGCGGAGAATTTTGTCTGCAAATGGTACGGCTGAAATGACTGAGAATGTTAAAGATCTTATGAATTCTGACTCTGGCCATTTTTACCCATACATAAGGGAGCAGATGATTGTTCCGCAAATGACACAATGATAGCCCACATTTTTTTATAGAGACCTGGACCCCAAATTCCTGTGCATAAAGGAGGCAGTACTCCCAATTTCCTTTGCCTGGGCTGCAGGTGTGTAGGAAGTATGATTAATTAGCACTGAGTTAACAGAAATTTAATTTGACCAACTTCTATTGCTGGCTTTGGTGAAAACGTGAATTGCTGGGTTTAATGCTAACCCTATTTTTAAATACCACTTACCCTTCCCTTCCTTTACTCAAATGGTGATTTAGCCAAAAGATGCAACACTTTTAATGATATAATAGATTTGCTGAAACATGAACTCTGCACATGCACAGAGGCTATGTCAACTTAAAAGAGGTGGGGAGAGAGCTGACTGCAGGGAGAAATTTATGCAAATTTCTTTATGTAAAACTTGGAACTGTTCAGGAAAAACACCATTATGTGCCCTTTGCCCCAGGGACTGCTTAAGAAAAAACAAAAGGGTTAAGTACTGGACCATCAAAAGTTAAGAGGTTGCCAAGGTCCAAATCTCACATGCCCAATTTTTCCCACAGGTAAATATCAGAGCACTCCCACTTTGAGTTTCTCTCTTATGTAGTGTTTTTTTAAAAAATAAATTTTATAACAGGTTTTGTTTTGTGTGTATATGCCTATGCATTTTAGAAACAGCATTTCCTGACAGATTTCCACATGAAAAAAAATTCCCTTTCAACAGAATACGTGAACCTCACAACCCCACCAACAAAGTGTTTGTCCCTTCTTTTCTCCCACAGCCCCAAAAAATAAAAATACAGTGGTACCTCGGGTTACAGACGCTTCAGGTTACAGACTTCGCTAACCCAGAAATAGTACCTTGGGTTAAGAACTTTGCTTCAGGATGAGAACAGAAATCGTGCGGTGGCGGCGCAGCAGCAGTGAGAGACCCCATTAGCTAAAGTGGTACCTCTGATTAAGAACAGTTTCAGGTTAAGAACAGACCTCCAGAATGAATTAAGTTCTTAACCAGAGGTACCACTTTTAAAAAAAATAGGGGATATGCTTAAAGGCTGCGTTGGGAGACTGGTGCAGTGTCTATGGCCATACTACCCTGAATACGCCCAATCTCATCTGATCTTGGCAGCTAAGCAAGATGGGAGCATATTCACCCAGTGCTTTTCAAACTGCACTGGCTCCCGGTAGAGTACAGGGTCAGATTTAAGGTGCTGCTTTTGACCTTTAAAGCCCTTCACGGCCTAGGACCCCCGTACCTATGGGACCGCCTCTTCCGGTATGCCCCACGGAGAGCCTCAAGGTCCATAAATAGCAACACCCTAGTGGTCCCGGGCCCTAAGGAAGTTAAGATTGGCTTCAACCAGAGCCAGGGCCTTTTCAACTCTGGCTCCGGCCTGGTGGAACGCTCTGCCTCATGAGACCAGGGCCCTGCAGGATCTGATTTCTTTCCGCAGGGCCTGTATTTTTTTTAAAGTAATATTTATTAAGGTTTTAAGAGTTACAAAAAGCAAAAATAAAAACACCATATTAAACAAAAGCAAAACAACACATCACAATAAGCAAAAAAGAAAGAAGAAAAAAGAAATAAACAGAAAAATACAAACAATTAAAAAACACATCGAATCTTCCCATAACTTATCTTTCATTTGCTTGTTTCATTGACCTCCTCACACCTCCCTTTTTTGTATTCTAGTTCGGTTAACTATTTCAGCAAATCCTTTCCATCTTTCCCAATTTTTGTCCTGTAATTTATCTTGATATTAGTGTAACTATACTTTCCCTCCTTTCACCAATTAACAGTCTGATTTTTCCTAAACCTTTATAACATTTCTACTAAAACCACATAACTTCATTCCAACATCCTTCTAACATTCATTAATTTTACAATGTTTCTGTAGATAGTCTTTAAATTTCTTCCAATCTTCCTCCACCAACTCTTCTCCCTGGTCTCGAATTCTGCCAGTCATTTCCGCCAGTTCCATGTGGTCCATCACCTTCATCTGCCATTCTTCCCAGGTAGGTAAATCTTGTGTCTTACAGTACTTTGCAATAAGTATTCTTGCTGCTGTTGTAGCATACATAAAGAAAGTTCTGTCCTTCTTTGGCACCAATTGGCCGACCATGCCCAGGAGAAAGACCTCTGGTTTCTTCAGAAAGGTATATTTAAATACCTTTTTCATTTCATTATAAATCATCTCCCAGAAAGTCTTAATCCTTGGGCATGTCCACCAAAGGTGAAAGAATGTACCTTCAGTCTCATTACATTTCCAACATTTATTGTCAGGTAAATTATAAATTTTTGCGAGCTTGACTGGTGTCATGTACCACCTGTAAATCATTTTAATTAAATTCTCTCTTAGGGCATGCCGTAAATTTCATACCAGTGGTCCATAACTGTTCCCAGTCAGTCATCATGATGTTATGTCCAACATCTTGTGCCCATTTAATCATAGCGGATTTCACCGTTTCATCCTGAGTGTTCCATTTCAACAGCAAGTTATACATTCTTGACAAATTCTTAGTTTTGGGATCTAACAATTCTGTTTCCAATTTTGATTTTTCCACCTGGAAGCCAAGTTTTTTGTCCAAGTTATATGCCTCCATTATCTGGTAATAACGAAGCCAATCTCGCACTCTATTTTTTAGTTTTTCAACACTCTGCAGTTTTAATCTGTCTCCCTCTTGTTCCAAAATTTCCCAATATTTCGGCCATTCTTTCCGCAGGGCCTATAAGACAGAGTTGTTCTGCCTGGCCTTTGGCTTGGAGCCAATTTGATTCCCTCCCTCGCTTTCTTTTTTTCTTTCCTTCTCCTCCTGCGTTGAGGCTACATTTTATTTTAATGTTGTAATATTTTAATGTTGTATTTTAATTTTGTTTTTAAGTTGTAATCATTCAACTTGTTTTTATTATTGCTTGTAAGCCGCTCTGAGCCCGGCCTTGGCTGGGGAGGGCGGGGTATAAATAAAAAATTATTATTATTATTATTATTAACAGGGGCAGGCCTGATTTGTACTTGAATGGGAGACCGTCTGGGAATACTGTGTGCTATAGGCTTTTGCTTACTTCTGACAGTCGGCGGCCCCGCTTTGAACTCCTTCCCTCCACTTGTCATCCATTTCATACCAGTCGCTGCTGCCTGTTCTTTCGATCTTTTAATTTGCTTTCCTTCTGACCTGCACATAGCTATCAACCTTTCCTCTTTTTTTGCGGGAAATTCCCTTATTCCAGTGCCATTTCCTGCTGCTATCCCGGATGGTTAGATATCTTGTAGACTGTCCCCGGGACAGGTGAGGCTGCTGATCCCTTATTTTCAAATCTGAAAGTTGACAGCTATGGACCTGCACCTTTTGAACCTTTGGCGTGTTCGAAGAAGCACGTGAGATAGGTGCTAGATATTACCACAATTATTATAATAATGCAAATTGCAGGAGGCATTAGATTAATAATTTTTTTTACATTTAAGCTTCTGACTCAATTCTATGGTTCTAATTTTGTCTCAGGTGCCATAATTTCTTCTTTTCAATAGCTCTAGTTATTCGCAGGCTTTAACCACTAGAGGGTGCTGTTGACTGAGTTGACAAAAGTGTCATCCATAAAAATGGTTTTAAGAATATAAGGAAAGCCTGTTGGATCAGACCAATCACCTATCTAGTCCAGCATCCTGATCTCAGAATGGCCAACCAGATACCTTGGGGTAACCGCCAGGTAGGATTGATGCAGAAGAGCACTCTCCACTGCTGTGGTTTCCCACATTTAGTACTCAGAAACATTCCTGTCTCTAACGGTGGCAGGAGATCATAGCCATTGCAACTAGTAGCCATTGATAACACTTTTCTGCATCTGCTTCAACCCAGTTTTCACAAATTATTGAAACTCAGAAAAAGTGAAGAAATCCATTCTGGGTCAGAACTGATGAAGAACCTCTTACTGCGCAGCTCACTTTACAAATTAAGAATAAATAATGGCCATGCTTTCAAAACTTGTTAGTGTGGTTTTCTTTAGACTTCATTTAGGGAGGGGAGCAAAACCACCTCATGAAGTATGCGTTTTTAAAGTTGAATTAAGTAAAGACTGTTTTCTAGCAGACAGAATCCATAAATAGGGTCATTTTGTACTAAAAGCAGTATCTCTGAATCTTTCAGCCCAGGAAGTTATGTGATCCACATAGAACACCTTATTCCCTTTAGGTAGGCTGAAGATTAACAGAGCCCTGTCAGTTTACACCTTCTGCTTTCTATTACCCAAAGGCAAGGTTACAGTTGCTAGGGTAACCTCATAACAACTGTGTGCACCCATCTGCGTAGGATTTACTTTCTCTAATTAAAAGTCCATGGAGTTGATCCATGTCCTGACATATTAGAGGTCACGTCCCTGTTCTGTTAGATAAGCATATACCATTCTTTGGTCTGGTTGTGATGGGAAGGTTGGCATCTCGCTTCAATGTTATTGATTGGAAAGAAGAAGAATCCAGTACTGGGGTGAGCTAGTGATTATCCCCTTCTGATTTGTTCATCCTCAGAGGGAGATGAATAAGATAACACCCACTGTAATACTCTTTGTCTATATTTCTCCCATGGCTTATTTTTCGTTAAGAGAATATGTAATGCTCAAATTAGATCTTAGCATTGCTGAATATTTCTCACTCTACATTTCTGCCCATTTATCAATTCCCCCATTTGTTTAAAAGATTATTCAGTTATTTTGGTTATTTTGCTTAAGGCCAAATAACCCCATGAGTAGAATGTAAATCTATTTGCATATAGTTGGTTTCAGATGCTATTGTCCTAATAGCAGTGGGAAGCTATTTCTATAGGAGTTGTCTTATGGAATTCCACTTTTGCCCATCCTGATTCCTATGCTTATTTAACATCTCTATGAAGCTGTTGTAAGTTGTCATCAGAATATGTGGAGTGAGGTGGCTAATGAAACCCAGCTCTATCTCTACCATCTGAATCAAGAGAAGCAGTTCAGGTGCTAGGACCGAGCTTGCCAGTAGTGATGGGCTGGATGTGGATCTACAAATTTAAACTGAATTCAGTACAACAGAGGTGCCAGGTTCTTAGGTCTGGGAGGTGGAATTGCACACCTCTCAAAGGAACTGGTGTATAGTTTGGGGATCTTGATCCATTAATTTTAACTTGAGGCCCAGGTGGCCTTGGTGACTTGGAATGCCAGCTTCCACCTACAGTATATATACCAGCTATGACCTATTCTGGACAAGAATGACTTGACCTCTGTACTCTTATGCTCTGATAACCTTCAGTTTAGGCAACTGCAGTGCACTGTACTTTTGTATTCCCTTGAAGATGGTCCTGAGGCTCAAACTAGTGCAGAATGCAGCAGCCTGTGTGCTGCCAGAGGCATGGTCAGGAAGAGCAACTGCATTGACTGCCTATTCACACCCAATGAAATGAAATGAAATGCACTGCATGAAAACTCCATGTATTTAGTGGCCAATTGGTTAGTATGATATAGTACTTAAGATTTTGGGTAAACATACATAACAACCCCACCCCACCCCACCCCAAAAAGAATCCAGGGAACTATAGTTTGTTAAGAGTGCTGGAAACTGAAGGGTAAACAACAGTTCCCAGGATTCTTTGGGGGGGGAACATGGGGACTGTGCATCTTGTTGCAGTAGAAATACTACTATATTACTTATTATTATTATTATTATTATTATTATTATTATGCATTGACATTAATGTTCAAAGGAGGGACAAATATTATAGTGCATAACAGTATAGGTTCAGGAGAGCAGAATGTAGCAATGTATTTTCTGCATTTTTCTTCACTACATTTATAAAAGCATGGAGTAAGAAACATTTGTGCAATCGTTTCCTCCCTGTGGCACACCCCTACAGCAAATGCAAGGGAGTCCTGCTGCTTGTTAATGTTGGCTTCTCTAACGAGGTTGATGCAAGTGCTGCAGGGCTGCATGCAGACGAAATGCGTATACTTCAGGCATGCAGCTGAAGGGAAAAGTGCTGCTTCAGCCATGCTCAGCACAGTTTTCTCATCAGGAGAATGAGTTGCTTGATCATGTAATGCAGTTTAACAGGCTGGCAAGTGCTGTGGTCCCAGATTACCTGTGGTTCTTCCAGAGTCCTGGAGGCTGAAGACACATTTATTTATCTTTCTAATTTGTTTATTCATAATTGTACAGGTGGGTAATGCAATTATTTGGCAGCAAGTCATTGTAGTCCTGAAGCAGCAGCAGAGGGCCAGGTTGGGCAAGGTGGTGGTGTGCCTGGTCCTGATCTGGTGCCAGACATGGAATCCTCAGAGGAGGAACAAGACACCCCACATCTGAAGGACCAGGCAGGGCCCCCTGAGTCCAATGCTGAGGATCCCCTTGATAGGACTTCTGGGTTGATACCTGAGGAAGAATCTCTGGGCGTTTCAGAGGAGGTCCTTAAGAGTGCTGGTGCCAATAGAATAACAATAGCACAGTGTGTGTCTACAGGCCTAGAGTCAGAAGCCTACTCTTGAGGAAGGTGTCTTTTCATGAGTAAGCAATCTGATACTTCTTCACTGCTCGCAGCTGTGGTTATATGTCCCTGAGGTATACTTTTAGTGTTGCTACACCAGTTCTCTGGAATCAATCCCTGCACTTTGATGTGAAGGGGCCTTGTGCTTCACTTTGTGTAAGGGAGAAAGTGCAAGCCATTTCCCATCATGCCTCCATAAAATAAAAAGGGGATCCTTTGGTAGGTGTAATTGATGAGAGGGTACAACGTTTTTCAAAAGTCACACAAGGAGCTGCCCAGGAATACATTGTAGGGTAAATACAGGACTTTCTGTTTTATCAGAATAAATTGTCAGTTGAATTGGAATGGGGGTTGACTTCCGCAGTTTATTCTTTTTCCTGCTATAGCTCTAAGTAAATTCTAGTTATATCAGTGAATTTTACAACATAAATATTGTGAAACATATTATACTGTACCCATCAAGAAAGATTTATATTTTCCAGTAATTATATAGTTATAAAACACCGCATTATGTAGTTACAGTAATAGCTGCTTAAATTGTTCAGAAATTGCTCCCTATTCTCTAACAATGACAGGCTCTGAACAAAAATGTATAAGTTGTTATTGCAAATGTGTTATCCTGAAATAACAGCCTTTTATTTCAACAAGCAAGAAATTGCAAAGGTTCCAGCCACACCTTTCTGAATAGTTCACCATTGTGCAATTCAAATCAAAAAGATTTTGGTGTTAATTATTTATTCCCCGCCCCTTAAGTGCATGTGATGGCATTGAGTACATTTCTAGGTATCCAAATAATAAATGTTCCAGATACTAAATAATAGTTGTTTCCTTCTTCATCCCTGACCAGGATTTACTAAGGGTAGATCCTTCAATGGAATTTTCTGAGTTCTTTGTTCTCCTTTGGTATAGAGTACTAGGTGGCAGTCACCAGGGCCATTATAAACCAAATCTGAATCCTATGGGAAAACCAGGACAAAGCTGGAATGTAAACATATAGTTAAAGGATGCAATCCTAAACATAGTTACTAGGGAATAAATCCCATTGGGAATTACCTCTGACTAAATATGCTTAAAAATATGCTGGACAAGTCTTTTCAGAGTCAGCACTAGGACTTTCTCCTGGCAGATAACGGCTGACACGGTACCAAGGAGTCAGGATAGGCAAACAGGAAGAAGGCTGAGATCTCAGAACAGGCAAATGGACAAGATAAGAATAAGGAATTTAGAGCTTGCTCAGAGAGGAAAAAACAACAGTTAATATGATTCACAAAGGAACTGTCCAGCCTGCAAGTGGTTCGTTCCTACTTCCTTTTAGAGGGACTGGTGGAAGGCTGAAGGAAACTAAAACAGGACTCAGTTTGGGTCATTTGGACTAACTTTGCTTCAGGTCAAGCAGGGCAGTCCTGTTGAGCACTAAATTATATCCAGTTAGGAAAATCTCTTAGTTTAAGAAAATTGAAGAGTGCAAGAATAATACCTTAAAAAACAACAACAGTTGAAACATGTCTTTGAAGCAGTTTTTAGATTTTGATACCATGGACTAAAACTCTCAGGCTGAAACTAAGTAAATTAAAGATGAAACATCATGATGGGTGTGGAGAAAGGGGAGGTGCAGCTAATGTTCAGTGATACATATCCCAAAGTCACTGTGGATAAGATTGCAGCCTCAGTAATTCCAGTGTAATTCCAGTTTTATTTCCTATTTTTCCAGCCTGTTGCACCTGCACATTGCTGTTTTTAATATTTAATAATATTTATTTTGCATATTATTCAACATGCAACATTATATTGATAAATATTTAATAATATTTATTTAACATTTAATAATATTTATTTTGCATATTACTGTGTCTTTTAGGATATGCACTGCCTCATGACTTTCGTAAAAAGGTGGTATTAAAATGTAATAAATAAAGCCCTTCCAGTTACTGAGAGGGGAAAATAGAAATGCTCCTGTTGCATTACATGACCAATGGGTTAGTAGTAAGACTGTGAATAAATCAAAAGAGTGAAATCTTTCCATGTGTACTCTATCAAACCATGTTTATCACATCAACCTCAAAGTATCCCTGAGCAATACTGTTCACACAGTATCACATGATTTCTTTAAGCTTGATTACAGGCAGCTGAGAGTCATATGGAACATGGTGGTTGCCACGGGTTTCTTTTAATGTGCCTGCCCTCTTCTCATATAAATGAGGAAGTTGTGGTATGCCTTACTTTAACAATAACAGGAGTGTGTAGAATAGTGTGCTGGACTTATATCCATTTTCATGCATTACCTCCCACCAATCTGTTGTTTTAAACACTTTCCACAGTTCCCAATACTGGAGCCAAGAAGTGAGAAAATTGCCTGGAGTATTGAAGGTGAGGTACGGGTTGGGGTAAGGGTTCGTGCTTAATCGACTTGGTCATGTACACAGAACAGAAGATGGTAGGATCCGCCAAGACGTGCTCAGCAGGTACTGGCTTGCGTGGCTATTCCCGCCCCCTCCCGCAGAATGGAATAAATAAAGACACAGGACACCAGAATTTAGGTTAATGGGCGAAAAATGGCCACAACTTTATTGATTACAGGTAAGAGCGGTATTGGCTTTAGGCATTGGCCCTATCAGACTAACCGGTATAACCAGGAAGGGTTAAGCACCAACAGGGGGAGCCCCCGAGATGCACATCCCTAGGCGCTCCCCGAGGGGTTACCGCTCGGGAGCGCGCTTTAGGCCCTAGCCTCCATAGGTTTTGGACGAGGCAACGCCCCCCGGAGTCCTTTAACGAACTACCCTTCAACATTTGGGGGAGGTTATGGCGTTCCTCCCCCCATCTCATTTGCATAATAATACCCTTCCAATGCCTAACCGCCAAAACCAAGGTGTTGTGACGTTTTGCTACGAGGTAGGCGAAAAAACCAAGTGGCTTCCAAAATATAGCCAATTAGCCAAATGGAAAAACTCCTACCAGGCCCCTTGCGGCGACCAGCCGGAGCTCATAGCAAAGTCCAGATGAGAAGCTAAAGGCCGGGAGGGTGGGAAACCGCAGCTGCTGAAAGGAAAATAAAGGGGCGAGCATGGGCTGCCCCGACCTTAAATGCCCCTTACAAGTCCCGCCCCCGCCGCCAGCCGATTGGCTGGCGTGGTGAATAATGAATACTAATGATCCCAGGATTACCTAGGTCCCGCAGGGCCGCAAGGGTGTGAATGGGGCGTGAGCCCGCAACCCCCCCCCTCTGGATGTCGGCAGTGGCATTCAGGATAAGACCTGTTGGCAGACCAACTCTGTGTTACAAATATGTCTGCAAGCATGACATGAAGGCTGGCAACATTAACCCCGCCATATGGGAATCCCTGGCAGACAATCACAGTTCCTGGAGACAGACAGACAGCTTGTGTATCCTCAGCAGGGACCATAGGAGGCATGACTGCCAGGAGGAACACAGAGAAGAAATGCCATGGTGCACCTGTAGCAGGAAAATTGGACCCCTTCATCTGCCCCACCTGCAATAAAATATGTCTCTGCTGTATTGGTCTATACTGCCACAGCAGGTGCTGTAAATCTCCAACAGTTTGACTTTATCCCCGAAGGCACACTCTTCCATTGTCTCCAGAGACAGATGAATGCCAACAAATATACCTTCTGCTTTTATAAGGGTATAGGGGTGTGTGTTAATGATAACCCATCATGTCTGGTTGGGCCCTGAGTGTGTAAAATGTTTCCACTGAAAAACATTGTTTGAGGTGATGTAAAGGATCTCTCCACAGTGGGTCTCTAATGACCCAGGCCAGCTTTTCTGTCCATCTAACCCAGTATTCTCTATTATAACTGGGCACATCCAGGGTGCACCCCAGAATTGCTTGTGTGCTACACTCAGTATAGAATCTGTGGGCTTGCTTGGGAATTATAGCTTCTTGAAACTTTTCATGACATTTCTAGGCCTCATGGTTATGGACAAACGTCTGAAAGTGTGTGTTGAAGGCACTGAAACAAGTCGTTATCCCAGTGTGCCACAGCAGATGCCACCTCCTCTGTCTTCCACTACTCCAATCCTTGTGAAAACATTCTGTTAAAATCCTATTCTTCTAGTAATGGTAAACAATGTATCCCATAGCAGGATTTGTGTTTCTTTGGTGCAAGAGATGGAGTTACTTTGTCCAAAATGAGATATAGATCAGGAGTAGGCAACCTAAGGCCTGGGGGCCGGATGCAGCCCAATCGCCTTCTTAATCTGGCCCGCAGATGGTCCGGGAATCAGCGTGTTTTTACATCAGTAGAATGTGTCTTTTTATTTAAAATGCATCTCTGGGTTATTTGAGGGGCATAGGAATTTGTTCATCCCCCCCCCCCCCCAAATATAGTCCTGCCCATGGTCTGAGGGATGGTGGACTAGCCCACAGCTGAAAAAGGTTGCTGACCCCTTATATAGATGAATATAGACTATACCTAGTGTCTTTTCTCTAATAAAGTTGCCCCTCTTTCCTATCTGTTCATTACCTCTGACAGGCAGACTTTATAATCCAGAGAACAAGGCAAAGACAATGCTTACAGAACTGGCTGTTTTCTCTCCTCAGTGCTGTCAGAGCAGTGCAGACAGCCTGGCCCTTTAATTAGGCCAGGCTTGGAGCTGCTCCGTTTCCTTGCATCTGGCTGGCACTGAGGAAGCAGAGATGTAGCCACTACGGCATTGAGGCAGCCAGTACTAGAGAGAGTCTGCAGCAGAGAGGGTGTGTGTATGTGTGAGTGAGCAATCACACAGGGAATCTGACAGTTTCCCTCTCGAAAGGGAGAAGACAGAGGCTGAGAGGCTGGAGAAACTAGGCTTCTGGTAACTCTGGATGCCAGGATCCCATCCAGAAATGTGCTGATTTTTCATCCATATTAATTCATCCCAAACCAAGCTGGTTAAAACAGCAGACGGTGTGTCATTCTCCAGGTAAGCCCTTAATGCTCAGTTGTGTGTTGGGTAACTTTGTAGGGCAACAAAAGAGTGGGAGATTGGGTGAGGCCAAGTAGCACAGGAGGCAGCGACTGTATGGGACCCTGGCTTTGGGGGGGGGGGCAGGCACCCCTTGAGTGTAAGATGTCCCTGGCCAATCCCTGAGCAAGGAATAACTTTAGCTTGCTACTGTTTCCCATATTTTTTTAAATGAACAAATGGACAAAATCTTTTGCTTTGTTACAAAGCGGATCTTGCTAATTTGTCTTGATGACCGAGAAACCCATATTGCAGGTATGTGACCCACATTTTGTGAATGGGAAAGGGAGCAAACAGAACATGGCACACCAAACCTTTCAGCTGTCTTGGCAGCTGCTCCTGCTCCTGCTGCATCAGTAACAGACCTGCACTTATGTATTGAACATGTATCATATTAATTATTTACTGTAACTCATCATGGTATATTAGCAAATGTTCCCAACCCTCTGTTGTTAAAAGTATTCACCTGGGGGCAAACAGGACTGGTTTAGTTCTAATTCTGCTCCACTGTTTTTGAAAAGAAATAGGGGTAAAGAGTGCTGGAGGTCTCACCCCCCCCACAAACTATTGGATTGGAGGTTTCACTTGACTATAGGGGTTTTCCCAGTTTTGGGGACAACTGATATATTAGGCTGAATTTTTCATGTGATCAAATACGTTGTAGTCTTAGTAGAGGGAACTCCCAAGTGAGCGTCTATCAAATTGCTCCAAGAAGGTGAGTGAAAGGAGTCTCTCCTTTATTTCATTCTCAAGTTGAACTTTTGTCTATTTTATTTAATATATTTCCTTTCAAGACAAAGAAGCCTGCTCTAGATGGTTTGCCATAAAAACAAAACAGTAAAAGTATAAAATACAATTGACCAAAACAGTAGCATACAGTAAAAACATTTCAATCAATGAAAAATTTGTCACAGAACAACAGTTTACAAGATATAAACCAGCATTCTCATAGCATCACAGCCTAGAGTGAGTTTGGGCATTTCATTAGGTTTGTGGGTTCTAGATCAAAATTTAAATTTCTTGTCTGCATGGCAAGACTAAGACTACTATAGGCAGTGAATCCCAGCAGGAGGCTCCATCTTAATACCTATTATAATTAAATATGTCATTGGCACCAGTAGTCTGTTTTCCCATTTTAGACCTCTTGTCCTGGACCAGAGAGAGGATCTCAAGAGTCCGTGTAATAATTCAGTTGGCATAACCTCAAAAGTTGTGGGAAGGGGTGTGACCTGAGAGGGGGGTAGCTTAGTGTAATAAGGGCAGTCTCCGGACAGCTAGTGAAGTATCTCAGATAATCCTATTTAGAATAATGTCCTTATATTCCAGTCCTGAAAATAAAACTCCATTCAGTTTGCTCTGTTGGCTCATTATTTCTGACTCTGCTCCAGCTTTCAGCTACCAGGAAGTTGGGTGAGAATGTGTGTCACATCTCTCTGAGCTTTTCACAACTTCTCCAGGTTTGCCTGCAGGTGCTAACCTTTGCTGTCCATGCTTCTGCCTTTGTCTTGTCTTGGGTAGGTGGTGGTTTATGAAAGTTTAAACATTTGCAGCAAAGAATATGGTCTGAACATGTCATGGTCCCTTCCAGCTCCATGATTCTATATGTTAGGCTTCTGCTTCTGAAGCTAAGTAGAAGTAGATCTGGTTAGCAGTAGATGGGAAACTGCCTGGTATACTATGCATGCTGTGATCAACTCCTTGGAGCAGGGATGGAGAACCTGTGGCATTTGCTGGACTACAATTCCCATCATCAATCAATCATTTTATTTGTAGGCCTCCTTTCCAAAGTTAAAAGCTTGAGGTGACTTACAGCATGAAAATTAATTACAACCATAATAAAGACAGTCATAAACAATAAGTAGAACATCAAAACGTATACAACCAAATTGAACAATTTCCACTTAAAGCATAAGATGACCTAAAATAAAGATACAACAAACTAATATCAATAACAGCAACAACTCCTCCTCAACAACCCCCCCCCTAAACAATACCCCAGCCCAAAAGTCATCTTTGATCATTGGCCATGTTAGCTGGGGCTGATGGGAGTTGAAAGAGCCAGTGTCACTCTAGCATAAGGCTCCACTAAACAGTCATGTCTGTGTACAGCAGGCTGTGGGGCCACTACAACAAAGTCCTGTTCTGGGCACTGCTAGATCTTTTTTGAGTGAATTGAAGGAAGTCTGTAATGAAATATTGGAAGGGAGAAGGGCACCAGAGTCGTGGAAGGAAGCTTATACTACACTTATACCGAAAACAGAGACTGAAAAGACACAGCTCAAGAATTACCACCCGAAATCTCTGCTTAATGTGGATTACAAAATTTTTGCAGATATTTTGGCTAAAAGATTAAAAAAGTTGTTAGTAGAAGAAATTCATAAAGACCAAGCGGGCTTTCTCCCGGGCAGACATTTGTCTGACAACATGAGGAATATTATTTATATTCTAGAAAAACTACAAGTGAATATCAATACTAAGGCAGTCTTGATATTTGTGGATGCAGAGAAAGCCTTTGACAACATTTCTTGGAGTTTTTTGAAGAAGAATCTACAGGGGATGGGGGTAGGTCAAGGTTTTGAAAATGGTATAGGTGCAATTTATTCAGAACAAAAGGCAAAATTAATTGTGAACAATGTAGTGACAGAAGAGTTTAAGATTGAGAAAGGGACCAAAAAAAAAAGAGAAGCTTTTTGAGTGAAGATACCTGGTGTAAAGCCTCTACAGAATATCTCAAAAATGAGGGGGACCTATTGTTTAAATAACAGATTTACTGTCAAAAACCCCTGCTATGGATCTCTTTTAGCTACTGCATACAGACAAAAAAGAGTCATTAAAAAGACCAAAGATTTTAAAGACAACTGTACAGGCGAATATGTTCCCAACACCGGGCTTATCCACACTTACCTTTTGCTCTACTCTGGATCTTTCCCTACAAAAAACTGCTCTTTAATGCTGAATCAGTGTAAACAATAATTTGGGTTTTCCGCATATTACCATTTGCTCCAATTGAACTTCAGAGAACAGGTTTTCACAGGAATAGCTCCAGAGCAAAAAAAGGGGGGCACTCTGACATGGAGCTTTAAAGTGCGGACCGAACCTAGAAAGAGCAGAGGGAGCTAAGTGCAGAAAAGCCCTTAGTTTGGTTGCAGCAACTCTTTATATTGCTACAGCCATTCTAGTCTGTTGTGGCAAACTCTGAGAGAGCCCGCTTCCTAGTTCTTCTGCAGTCTTCTTCTGGGAAGGGCTGTAGCTCTGTGGTGGACTATCTGCTTTGCATGCAGAAGCTCCTGAATTCAATTCCAAGGATCTTGGAAATGTTGGGAATTGTGCCCTGCCTGAAATGCTTGAGAGACACTGTATAACCAATAAACACACAAGACGTAACCGGCTGTGTTCTTAGATAAATAAGGTATACTATTCATGTATCAAATAATAAATTTCAACAGAAGTAAGTCAAAGTTCAACAGACAAACAAAGCAGAAGACCCAGTGGATCAGATCATTCTCTAATCAGTTCATGCATAAGGTCCACCCGTGTAATAGTGTCTATTCCACCTGTCTGTTCATAAGGTCCAAACAATCCACATGAAAGGTTGTTGCAGTTCCACAGAATCCTTTCACAGAGTCTAAGACAAGGATTTCTGGAATATTGGCCTTGTTTCACCGTCCTGGGCTTCATCAGTAGTTAAAGCTCATATGTGATATTACAGGACAGTGGATCTTACGGCATAATAGTATCTGCTACTACTATGAAAGGATTCTGTGGAACTGCAACAACCCTTCATGTGGATTGTTTGGACCTTATGAACAGACAGGTGGAATAGAAACTTACACGCATGGACCTTATGCATGACCTGATCAGAGAATGATCTGATCCACTGGATCTTCTGCTTTGTTCGTTTGTCTGTTGAACTTTATGAGTTACTTCTGTTGAAATTTATGATTTGATACATGAATAGTATACCTTATTTATCTAAGAACACAGCCAGTTACGCCTCGTGTGTTTATTGAGTATGCTTTACATGACCATAGGTTGGTTTGCTGTTGTTTTGAGAGACACTGTACACACAATTGGAGAAGGTGTCAGTTTTTAAGAATGGGACACTTATTTTCCACCCTGTTCACATGTACACACACACACACACACACACATGAACACACACCGCCACTGCCCCTGGATTCAGTGGAAAGAGGATCTTTTGCTAGGGAGAAAGTAGCAGAAATCCAGGGTTGTTTGTTCTTATAATATTAATAAGATTGTAGGCTGCTGCATTCCCAGAAACTAAGAAAGGATGGGGGGGGGGGAATCACAGGGTGCTAACCTGTGGATCTGTGTTTATTCATTACAGACTGCCTCACAGCTACCTGCATAAAACATAAAGACCAGATGGGTCTTGTTTACTTTGGTAAGATAAATATAAAGGTTACTGATGATTTAAAAGAAGAAAAAAGCAGGCAGTGATAAGTCATTGGTAAACATGAAGCTGCAGCCAATCAGTGTCATGGCAGACAGAAATAACACATGCTTTGTGCATGAAACCATAGGGTCTTGAGTAGGCAAGGAGAGGCTTTGAGTCAAGATCCATATTCCATGGCTTCCTGCGGATTCATATGGTTTGATGTAGCTGGTGGTGAGCTCTGAGTATGGGTAGGCTCAGCCAAAACCTAGTGGTCAGTGGCAGTTCTCAGGGTTTGGGGAAATACGCACCCTGTCATCCATCTCCTGTCTTATTACTGTTTTGATTGTTGCTGTTCTGGAGAGCACAGCAGCTAACCACTCTAACCATAACAGCAGCTTTAAGAAACCAGCAACTCCCTTCTACCTCCATCTGTTTCAACAGGTCACTGCTTACGTTGCAAAGAGAAATGCAAGCACTGAATTGATACATGTTCAGGGTTGATTAGCTGCTTTGCATAGCACCTCTGTTTGTTTTTCCATGCCATCTTTTTCATGAGCAGCAGCTGGCCAGAACCTCTCCAGTGTAGCCAGTGCTGCACCTACAAGGTCACCTGGAAACAAAGGTTTATTTTCAGAATACGGATCATCTTCCAGTTTGCTTGAGCCCTCAGTGGGGCCCAGACTTTCCAACGGACCAATGAGAGAAGGCAGCATCTGTTCGCCCCATCCCATAAGCCACCCACGGAGGTTACCTGGGTGACCAATTCACACATGTGGAAGGGAAAAGAGTAGAGAGTAGCTGGGATGTTAAAAGATACTTGCAATATTTGCCAGGGCATTAATTATTAACAACAATAAATTTGAGAGATGGGAGATCATGAAGTAGGGGAAAGTGGAAAACTCCAAGCAATGGGCAGCTTTTAAAGGCTGTGTACACACCATACATTTAAAGCACATGAGTCCTCCGAAAGACTCCTGGAAACAGTAGTTTCTTAAGATTGCCAGGAATTGCATGTCCGTGTGTGGTGAACTTCAGTTCCAAGGATACTTTGGTGGAGGTCGTATACTTTAAATGTGTGGTGTTTACTGCCTAGTTCTGATCATAGGTGTATAATCTTTGCCCATGTTTTCCTTGCAACTGTTTATGAGCATAGATTTATGCAATTACTTATATTATATATATTGGACATCCAGCTTTAAAGCATGGACCTGTGCCAGAAACATGGCACAAAGGAAGTCTGAATGAGCCCTAGAGCAACATTATCATCGGGCTATCCACTATAACCCCAAGGTCTCATTCTTAGTCAGTCACCACCAGTTCAAACTCCATGAATGAAAATAAGAATTTTTTTGCCCCTATATGCATCAGTTTACACCTGTTTACATTGAATTGCATTTGGCATTTTCCTGCCCACTCTCAGCTTGGAGAGGCCCTTTTGGAGCTCTTCACAATCACCTTTTATTTTAATGACCATGAGCAATTTTAATTAACAACCTTGGCCACTTGACTGCTCACTCCTAACTTAAGAGCATTTATGAACAAGTGAAAAAAACACAGGTCTCAATACCAATCCTTGGGGGACTCCACTTTCTACATCTCTCCATAGAATTGTCCATTCATTTATATTCTCTGCTTCCTTTTACTTAACCAATTCTTGATCCACAAGAGAACCTCAGTGTCAGAGGACAGTGGTATTTCCCTGGGTTCTGATGGATGGGTAGGATCCTGGAGGCTGTTGGCGCAGAGCCAGTGCAGGGCCTTCTCTATTGGCATGTCCTTGTCTTTTCTTATTTTCATAGCTGCAGTCGGTGGGGCCTGTTAGTTTCACCTGAAGATCATGCCGGGCTTGTACTGTCGGCCAGCCTGGACAGCCCTCCCTCTAAAAAGCTCTTGTGTGAAAGCCTGTGCCAATGGGTATTCCCTGGGAGTCACTGCCCACCTTACTTACATCAACTTGGAGGAAGAGCCTATAGATGGTAAGAGCTTTTTGCAGCTACGGTGGTAGGTTATGACTGCACAGGTGGTAGATGCTGTTCTAGATCTATCAGGAATGTAGGTGACTCTGCTGCTTTGGATGCATGATTCCCCATTGGTCAAGATGTTGCGTATGGTATAAGTATAAGTCCTATAAATATCTGAAGAGCAGAGAGGACAATTTTCTTCTCTGTTGAAGCACTAGGTAGATTGGAGAGCTTCCACCTTGCCCAGTGCTGTGATGGGAAGAAAATACCATCCCTCACTCCTCTGCTGATCTGCACGGTTCAGCTGAAGAGGGGTGGGGGATTGTGTGTGTGTGTGTGTGTGTGAGAGAGAGAGAGAGAGAGAGAGAGAGAGAGAGAGAGATTTGGGTGCAAGGGGTGGACTGATTACCAATGGACAATCTGGCTTTCTATGCACAGGAGTCTTCATTTATCCCCTGGAGGAGTCAGAGGTGGTCTCAAGCTTTGAAGCTATAACAGGAAACAGAACCTCCACGTTCCAGATCCAGAACCGGCCCAGTGTGGAGGACTGCTGCATTGACTGTAATGCAAGCTGGAACCAGCCACTCTGCTGCACCAATGGTTGGTTGTGGTAACATCTCCTTGCAGTGCTCTGCCTCTGGCACTGCTGAAATGAATAGCAAGGTGGGGCTTGAAGCAAAGACATCAATTCAAGGCAGTTTCACATTTTGGGGGTTATGGAAGAGTTAGCCAAAGGTGATTTTTCTTCTGCTTTCATGCAATAAATAGTTCAGCTTTCCATCCCAAGAGCACTATCCCTAGGCTAGAACTCAAGGTAGGCTACAGTGATCCATTAGAAAGCTGCTAAAAGGCATGAGCTATGAGTCATGCCCCAAATCTCAGCTCTGCTGTGAACGCATCTAGTAACCACAATCTAGCATTAGTTGGTTTTGGTCAAGCCACTATCCTTCATCACTCCTTCTGTACTATACGGAATAATAATACTGGACTACCCAACAGGGTGTCTGTCTATAAGTCATACAAATAATGCATATGAAGCCACTCAGTAAATTTCCCCACTGTTGAGCTGTTCATTAAATTAAATCCCAAGATGATGCCTCGGCTGATGTGTGCAACAGTGGATAGGTTGAGTTTTCCATGAAGAGAACTAGGCAGCCACAGGTAAATCTGTGGCTTTTGACCTAACCGTTCTCACAGTTTGCCAATAGATACAGTGCCAAGAAACTTAAGCGAGATAATCATGAAGAGTATTTGGGGCTCCCCCACCTGCACAGAGGTGCTGCCATTCCAATGGTAACTTTCAAATCAGAACAGGAAATGAAGGCTGTGCAATGACTCCAGTCTTCACCTTGCTGTGTGGGTAACTCAGTGAGAAGTGTGGCTCCAAGACAGTGATAAAGTAAAGGCATTAGCTTCCCTCATGAGTGTGTAGGAGGAACCATCCTAGCTACCTCCTCTCTGCCTTCTGCCCAGGTCACTTGATCCTTGACGAAGACTTAGCACGTTCCACGTTCATCATCAGCACAGGCCCCGTTGGGCCTTCGGAAACCTTGACTGTAGTCTTCAGCAGCAGTCGGGAACTGGCAACCCTGGCAAATGGCGCCCTACGTGTCCTCTTCCCCTCTGTGCTCACGCCCTTCGTTGTATCCATCCCCGAAAGTGAAAGTGAGGCGAGAGGCTTATGTGACGACAGGTTGGCCCTATGGTGATTTTCATGGCTTTCTCAGAGTCTATGCTATGCGAAGGGTAGGGACTGGAGGAGGTTATAGGGACCACTGACAGCTGGCAAGTAGTTACGGTGTGTGTAGGTCGCAGGAATCAGAGCTTTCCTGCTGACTCATATGGGTTCTCTAGCAAATGGGAGTGTGGCACAGATAATTGATAATGGGGGCCTGAGCCAATTAGAAACTGGCTGGGAGTCACATGACTCAGAAGCAGCAGCAGCAGCATCCCTTTTATATCCAAGGTTAAGTTTATGAGTGCCTTTGCTTATTGAGCCAAAATGACACCACTCACTCATAAGAGGAAACCCTAAGTGGAAAGGAGGGATCCCTAAAACAGCCAAAGAAGGACTGAGCATGCTTTGTGGGCCCAGAATACTAACTAACATTGGATCAAAAAATGCAAACTAGATGGGAGGTGGAATGGAATGGAGTATGGTGCAGGAGGGCACTCCACTGTGCAACGTTTTGTTGAGGTCCCTCTTGTGTCCTTCAGTGGAGCATTGGACAAAGGCTGGATTGATGGTTTTAGAATAGCAACTTATGACCTTTGGCCACAGTGGGAGAATGGAAATTTAAATGTACAGGCTAGTGTTCAAGTCTACCAGTCTTCTCTCAGAACCCCTTTACAAATTGATGTGTTGAAAACAGCTTGGTTGCAACTGTGCAGAGTTCAGCATTGTGGGAGGAAAAATATGAATCCCTGTGACCTCTGTGTGTGTTGGGTAAAGAACAAAAGAATCAGTTGGTTGCCTGGATTCAAAATGCAGGGCTAAACTCACTCTCCAGCAGGAGAGAACACCCAGTAAAAAAAGGTAAAGGTACCCCTGCCCGTACGGGCCAGTCTTGCCAGACTCTAGGGTTGTGCGCTCATCTCACTCTATAGGCCGGGAGCCAGCGCTGTCTGCAGACACTTCCGGGTCATGTCGCCAGCGTGACAAGCTGCATCTGGCAAGCCAGCGCAGCACACGGAACGCCGTTTACCTTCCCGCTGGTAAGCGGTCCCTATTTATCTACTTGCACCCGGAGGTGCTTTCGAACTGCTAGGTTGGCAGGCGCTGGGACCGAACAACGGGAGCGCACCCCGCCGTGGGGATTCGAACTGCCGACCATGCGATCGGCAAGTCCTAGGCGCTGAGGTTTTACCCACAGCGCCACCCGCGTCCCAGAACACCCAGTAGGAGCGTTTAAAGTCACAAATGTTAAGCAGCACAGTAAAGTGTTAGGAATGCAGGTTCCTAAACCTTTTGCATATCCCATTTAGTCCACTTGCAAAGCGCTTCCTTCTTTCTACTTCTCTTGCAAGGAACAGGCCACACACTGCCAAGGAAGTTCAAAATGCTTTACTTACAGATTCAAAGGTCAGATTCATGCATTTATTCAAGCAGTAGCAAGGAGAACACAGGCAGAATATTCTTGGATTAAAAAAAAATACAGAGAGATAGCTTCAAACATGTGCTCTAAACTTGAAGCAAAGCTTAAGACACTTCTTCGTTGATCAGTTACATGGTGAGGAGAGAGAGGGAACAGGAAGAGAAGGCTTCACTTCCTCCCTCATCAGAGAAGAGGGGGTGTGACCTAATTGAGTCTAGGAAACACAGCTTTATTGTCTTAACCTCTTCATACACTTAATTGTCTCTATGCTTGCTAGTTGTATTTGACTACAATTTCCCACAAGCATATGGTGAAACTACTGTGTTTCCATATATATATATATATATATATATATATATATGCATATATGTATATATGCATATATGTATATATGCATATATATATATATATATATATGCTCAGTCAGCTGCTTGTGGCTGGAAAGCCAAACAGGATGTCTGTGACTGTTGCCATGGGAACAAAGGGGCAGTCCATTCTGTACTGAGCACCGGATGTTAGCTCAGTGTGTGTGTCATATGACCCGTACTGGAAGTACATGGGTGGAGTTTCTTCTTACTGCTGTTGAGTGCAGACATGTTTCTCTGTACTGATGTAAGAGACAGAAATAAAGGATGTAAATAGATTTCTGTCTGCTTCTTTCCCCTCCCTGGGGATACCAAAGGGGGGAGAGAAGAAACGGTGTGTTCTTCTCACACATCTGGGAAGAATCGCCGAGACCTCGCCTGCTTATCTGCCGGGAGTAGCAGCGGGGAGGTCGACAAGGAATATCTGCCGGTGCCTACGTTGTGGCACATTCCTCTGACCCAGGCAGAATTCCAACAGATAGATAGATAGATAGATAGATAGATAGATAGATAGATATGTGTGTGTGTGTGTGTGTGTGTGTGTTTTTTTAGCTCATCTGCACAGATCCAACTAAGCTATGATAGCAGCACACCAAATTCACACCTCAACCCATATGAACATAGCTGCCAAAAATAGGCCCCTCGCACTGTGAAAGTTTCTGAAAACTTCCCTGATTCTGATTAGTTGCTCTTGTAAATATGCCCCCATGTGTTGCAACAGAGGTCCAGCCGCGGAATTTCTCCTACAGAAAACAAAGTTTCTTTTTTCCCCGCATCTGTCTGTTTCTTTTTATCTTTAAAAATAAATAAGTTGTATTCCAAATTCACTTTCGGCTGTAGTTGCATTTCCCTGCCCGCAGGAGGCCTCTTTGCAGGCCTTGGGCTGTGTTGTGGTGATTAGCAAATGTATCCCTTGCCCAAGAACTCCCACAATAAGGTCAACCGCCATGCATGCCAGACAGCTCTAGTTTGTGACTTTTCTCTCTCTTCCTCCTTCTTCATCAGCTCTGCCAGTTGTTTTGGATCCACTGCTCTGAAGAGTGAGCAGTCTTTCCTTGTGCCTCCCCAGGATACAGACATCTTCAGGGGTGAGGTTTACAACGCCTTTCCTTACGAGTTCAGCTTTGAGATGCTTGTTAAAGGACCCTGTTTGCTGGCAGGTATGATTTAGTATCTAATTTCTGTGTGTTTTGCATTTGCGGTCACATGCACAGCATTACAATTAAAGCATACAATTTTAACAGTCACAGCGTCTCCCCAAAAAATCATGGGGACTGTAGTTTGTTCATGGTGCTGACTTCACAGAGTTATAGTTCCCAAAGCCCTTAACTACATTTTTTGAGGATTCTCTATGACTTGATTGTTGTGTGTTGTTGTTGTTGTTGTTTTTAAAAAAACAAAATCCAAGTGGATTACAAAAAGAATAAAACAATGAAATTATCAGCAAAAACAGTTAAAAACAACTATTTAAAACATTCAAAGAATAATTTAAATTGATAATTAAAACACATATTAACCTTATCTAAGGTTAAGAGTATCTAGATAGGCTTATTTCTTTATTTAATTTATATGCTACTTGATTGCGAAAACAAAACAAAACCCTCAAAACAGTTTACAAAAAGATAAAACAAGAAAATCAAGAAAAAATGCAATACTTTAAAACACAAAAAGTTAAAATACTAAAATAGTTTAAAATTCACATCAACTTTCTAAGCATCGATAGGATTGTCTAAACAAGACGCTAAAAAGAGTACACTGAAAGTGCCTGCTTGATCTCAATAGGCAGAGAGTTCCAAAGTGTATGTGCTGCCACACTAAACAAATGTGGAATGAATATTTTGTGGCACCTGTAGCAGTGCCAGTTCTACCAATCGAAATGCTCAAGTGGGCACATGTGATGTGAGGCAATCTCACATGTAAACTGGTCCCTAGCTGTTAAGGGCTTTATATTCTAACAGTAACACATTAAAGGGGCAGATGGAGCTCATCAGCCTGGGAAGGTAGCCCATCTAAGAGAAGGAAAACTCTGATTCTAAACCTCCACTGCCTTGTGGAATATCTTTGGGAGAAGAAAGGGCTAAGGAGTAAACCCTACACAGATCCGGAGTGGACTCCCTAAGATGGTTGGAGACCTCCTTCCAATAACTCCTGCAGCCAAGCTGCTGCCAAATGTATTGCTTTTCTTTCCTTTGGACCCAATCAGTGAGGCTGTGGGGGGCAGGTCTTGTCATCTCGGCAGCCCAGGGCCTCCATACACACTGCCGAGGCTTGCGCCCCAGGGAGGTCACTTTGGTGCCGCTAACGCAGCAGTTTGACTTCACCCCTGGGAGGCGCTCTCTATTGTCTCTCGAGACAGATAGATGCCAGCAACAACACCCTGAACTTTGCCCGGTAGCAGATTGTAAATGCAATGGCTGCAATGCCCTTTCATTCCTTCCATTATCCAGCACTACGGGAAATGCAGGTGATTCACTTTTGCTTTTGCTCCAGATGATAGATATAGATAGATAGATGATAGATAGATAGATAGATAGATAGATAGATAGATAGATAGATAGATAGATCTCATGATCTCAGAAGACTGAATACTTGGGTTTCAAAGATGTCTTGCTTTAAGGAGGACTGTGGGGAAGTGACAGTGAATGAAGGTGTTCCAGAAGTGCTGTCTGGTTAGTGGCATCGTGAACGATTTATGAAGCAGCCCCACTTCATAAATGCTTGTTCTGAACCTCTTTTAGGAATTGGTTAATCACTAAAATAATATATGCGCTACTGTGGTTAACAAAGCAGAGATTTTCACCACATGAATAAAGTCTCTGGTTTTTAAACCATGTATATTGCGCATGCTTTAGTGCTGAGTCTATACTCTTTTTCCCTCATGAAAAAATGATGGCTGTGGGAAGAAAGGAAGCAAGCAAAAGTGTGTGTGTCGTGAGGGGAGGGAGGGAGACGGAAGCAACTTCAGAGAGCCCTGGAGCATATGCTTGAGACAGACGAAGGAATTAATCCCATTAGGAGTTGGCTCAAGTCCCATGCCTCCGAGAAATGCTGCACTCGTGGCCTTGCTGGGCTTCAGTCTAGTAAAAATGTCTTTTGCTGCTGACGAATGACTTCATTGTGGTCTGTGCATAAAGGTAAAAAAAACAACGGGGGGGGGTTGTGTGCTGAAAAATTATCTAGCTCCATTTATCTAGCAGTGCAGATAAGCTGGCAGGTATGTACCTTAGTGTAAGCTATATAAAGGCTTATCCACACCTTCTTTTGCTTCCCCACCTCGCAAGAAACCTGTTCTTTAGCGCTGAATCGGAACAAATGGCAATCGGGTTTTCCCGCAGATTGCCGTTTGTTCCGATCTACCACTAATTAGTGGGTTTCTGGGGGAAAGCAGCAGGTCAAAGGCAAAATTGCTTAGACCTTTGCTCTCTAGGCATGGGACAAGCAGAAAGTGTGGGTGAGCCCTAACTGTATATTCTTTTAAATAAGTCTGTGCTGGATTAGTGTTGTGACCACAGTATTGAAACCTTTATACATTTTGGAACAGTTTGCTAAAGAGCGGTTTGAATTCTGCAACAGCTGTAGATAAGAGAGGGCGAATTGGCGGGACCTTCAGGTCAGGAGTGAGAGACCCTGGGCTGTGTGTTTCCTGTGTGGCTTTTAAAAACACACAGTTCCAGACAAGTTTGTGCTGAAGAAAGGGCCTTTATCAGTTCTGCACATTTACACATTTGCTTGCTTTTTTCTCATTCTTCTGCAACTCAGAGGGCACACCCTGAGGACTAGAAATCTTACAGCCCTCTTCTGGCTCCTGAGTTACACTGAACACTCACTGCAGTACTTTGCCTTTGCAGCTATAGGGACCAGCAATTTCTTCTTAGTGAAAACAGATTGTAAAGATGCTAAATACTGAAACTTCTTTTTAAATAAGTATTATTTAGATAAATATCTGAAGATGGAGGAGGATGAGGTTTTTTGTCACTGTTTGGCTGCTGTTAGATTAGGTTTGGTCCCACCCCCCAATATATAGTTTTGATTTTTAAGATTATTTTTTAAAAAAATTACTGTGTTAGCCACCTTACCTGATTCTTATTCTTTGAAGAGGCATGGAAGAAGAATGCCTCTATTGCATTGCTGTTATCTAATCTCCAAGGGCAGATTTGTGTGTGTGTTCATTCCATTACTCAGCGATCAATTATTCTCTGTCAAACATGTGAGCTGTTTCCATTTAAATCTACTCTGTTTATGTCTGAGATCTAATTGATGTACAAGTTCATCCATCCACACATGTTGGTCATCACTTGATGCCAAGTCTTCAAGTAAGCACAAGTGCGTGGTAACGAGGCCTTGCTTGGTGCTGTTAAACAAATGCATCTATTTCCATCTGACACACTTTCAAACAGGAGTGGGAAACCTTTGGCCCTGCAGATGCTGATGAACTACAACTCCCATTATCCCTGGCCATTGATCATGTTTGTGAGGCTGATGGGAGTTGTTGTTCAGCAACATCTGGAGGGCCAAATGTCCCCCACCCCTGCTTTAGAGGTTATTACATTACAGCAGGCAATAAAATCCTCTCGTTATTGCAGGATTGGAGAGCCCATCCCATGCTCTTCGGGCTGATGCTAATCCTTTTGCCAGCTCTGCCTCAACTATATGCATCACCTTGGCAGAGAAGCACAGATGTGACAGGAACCTGGAGATTATCTTGTATCCTTGTGGTAAGAGAACACTTTGAAGTCAAGGGATTCTGCGATCGCTACAACAATGGAACCTTGGTGATAATCCGACTGGGGAGCCTTAGGACTGAACAATTTAATCTTCCAGATCTTTAGTTCTGTACCCAGATACCAACAATATATTGTGACTGAGAGACATTAATTTCTGAACTTTTATTTTATAGCACACACGCACAGCTTCTGTAATGCCTCTTGGGGTCCTTTCTGAGGTTGGCATAGGACAGGCATGGCCAAACTTGGCCCTCCAGCTGTTTTGGGACTACAGTTCCCATCATCCCTGACCACTGGTCCTGTTAGCTAGGGATGGTAGGAGTTGTAGTCCCAAAACAGCTGGAGGGCCAGGTTTGGCCAAACCTGGCATAGGAGCTGCTCTAGTGTGTCTCTGCTTTATGGGAACAGTGGACTTTTTAATATATTATTTTTGTCATGACATTTTTATTTAGGTAGTTATGGACTAAACACAAAATCTCAAGCAAGAACAACCAGACTAGCCCAGATGATGTGTTTAAGAATTTTTATAAATATGAAGCTAGGCAGATTATTCAGACAACTATATAGCAAATTATGTGGTGTAAGATACCACCTGCGTAGTGTTTAAAGAGCTGATTCTCTTATTTCTGTGACCTCTGGAGAGAAGATACTCCCTGCAGCAATATCCATGCTGCTCGTGTAGCATCAGAAGGGGCCCTCAAAGTGCAACCCACAGATATACTTATTTTAGGATTGGTGCATGTCAATCATCTATCATAATGAAGCTACTTTAACCTGCTCCATGTGGTGTCAGTTGCCACCTGATGGGCTGTTCCTGGTGACCCTCTACATAACGGAGGAGGTTATTCTTATTCCTATTTTACAGGTGTGCAAATGAGACTGGGAGTTGCCTGAGGCCACCAGTTTTGAGTCCATACCTGGTTTTGAACCTAGGTCCAAACAGCCCAGCTGTCTGTGCACTGGATCATTCTGACTCTCATGCAGCTTTACATTTTCCTCCCCTAAGAACCTCATCATCCACACCTCATCATAGAAGATGGTGCTATCTCATATCAGGACTACGAGGCACAAATAAGGAGCCGCCGTGATTATGCTCGTATTGCCAAAAAAGATGATTGGGAGAGACAGGTAACCATCTAGGAAGAGAATTTTTTTTCCTGGGTTGTCTAAGGATGGTCTCAAGTTGGATTGAAATGACTAGGACCTAGACAGTAGCACCTTAATACCTTGCTTTTTGTCACCTCTAACTGTAAATTCTCTGGCCTGGTGGCTGAGCAAGAAGCACATGGTGTGGTAGGGATGCTGCTGCTCACCTGAACTCTGGTTGGTCACATTGCTGCTGCTTACTGGGAGGTAGAGGGGATGGGAGATAGAAGGGATGGGGCAAGGCGACTGTGAAGTCAGTGCAGTGCGCACACACTGCTGGAGAAATTCTGGTGCTCCTGCCAGTGCATTTGCACTGTGCCAACCTCCACATTGCATGATAATATACAATGATATCGGGAAGGAAAGGTTGAAGCCACAACATATTTTCTTTGCTCCTAGGTTGCCTTTGTCCAGAAGAGGTTCCACAAAGACATTTTTCACAATCCTGTCCTGATGCTGAATTTCTGCCCTGAGGCCAGCTGCGTTTCCACTGATTTCCAGACCATCACTCGCGAAATGCTCTTCCTCATTGACCAGAGTATAAGCATGAGTGGCCCTGGCATTGATGGGATCAAGGTAAACAGAGCATTGGGAAATGGGAAGCTGTCTTTTAGAAAGTCAGGCCATTGGTGCTATACTAGGTCAGCAGTGTCCATATGGGCTGACAGCAGCTTGCCTGGGGTTCAGACAGGGGTTTTCCACCAGCCCTGCCTGAAGATGCCAAGGACCGAACCTGACATATTTACTGAATGGGCATCAAGGTATATGCTCCTGATGCCGTGTGTGTGTGTGTGTGTGTGTGTGTAAAATAAAACTAATTTTTGCAGACCTGATGAGCAACAGTTCCAGCATATTTGCAGAATATGCACAATTGTTTTTTCAGCATCTGCCAAGTTTTCAAAAATTATATGAGATATTATATTGATTATTATGCAGATAAGTAGCATCTTCCCACATTATGATGCCTCTCTGGGGCATCCTTAACAATGTATGTTTTCCCAGCTTTAATGGGAAGATGCCCAGAATTCCTCGAAGGTCTCAGATTTTATTCCTTCCTGTTAGTGTAGCCTGAGCAAGGAAAGGCTTGTCCTCTTGCTAAGGATGCTTCCAGATTGATACTGTTTTTGGGTAGGATTTGGTCACAATCCGGCAAATTCAGGTTGCACAGTTATAGTTGATTGTGAGGTCTTGCACAACAAACCTGCTTCCCCAAAGATGAGACTTTTTGCATTATGGATGAAGAAAGTGTGGGATATGAACCAACCTGGACCCTGCAATCACCATCTGAGGCCCTTCTTTGTGTGTCTGTTGCAAACCAGTTTGCCATGAACATTTGCTGTAAATTTTGGACACCACAAAAACCTTCCAAAAGTGGATTAGACAATGTTAACATCAGTGCATACAGCCAACCACTCACATAGAAACTCATTAAAAGTGCGTTTTGAGCACTGATTGACAGCAAGCTTGCCACAAGCTCCAACACTTCTCCCACAAAAGCATTCCCTACTGCTAATATATTCAATAGAACCTGCATACTTTGTACAAAGTTGTTCGATTTTCTTATGGAGCTTTCACAAAGATGATAATGAATGTAAATTAGGAGATGCTGTTCAAGACACAACAATCCAGAAATGTTAAGTACTATAATTAAGATGCCAAGGCAGACAACTCTAACCAGCAGTGCTGCTCCAACCAAACACAGCTCCAAGGTCCTCCAAGTTTTTCCTCTTCCCAGCAAAATTCCCACTAACTACCCCAAGACTGGTCTGTGTCCCAAGCAAACTTGAACTACAGTTGTAAGAAAATAAGAATAGAACATTGAATTGAGTGTTGTGTTCTCTTCGCTGCCAAGAAAAAATGACTCTCTGCACCTATTGAAGCTCCTTTCCATCTTGCCTCCTAAAATGCAGAATGTTTTTGCCTGGCACATAACAATATGTAATGAAGGTGCCAGATGTGCCTCCATGGGGATACCAGTCCACAAATGGGGAGCCACCACAGAAAAATCGTGTTCTCATTTTGCCACCATCTGGACCTCCCATTGCCATTTCTTCTGATTCAGTGTTAAAGAGAGTGTTTTCCTGGGGAAAGCAGCAGGGCAAAGGGTAAATATGGATGGACACCTCATTCTCTCTCTTTCTCTCTGCACAGGATGCTCTGTTGGTGGCTGTGAAGAGCCTTCCTCCCAGCACCTTGTTGAATGTGGCTGGCTTTGGCTCCAGCATCAAGCCGGTCTTCACCACCAGCAAGCCCTGCAATAGTGTGAGTATTCTGACCATTGTGGCTTCTTGTCCACCCCTCTGACCCCAAAGCTATTAACTGGCAATTAACTGGATCCGACAAGAACTCTGTGAATGTGCAGGTATGGTGCCATGAGTTGTCATCATCATTCTAACATTTATTTCTTTAATTGCATTTTCCCCCAGTTAATCATGAATAGGGAAAATGTAGGACGGGAAATCCCTACATGAATATAATGAAAAGGAATATAATAGCATAGCAAGGGTGGGGTGGGGAAAGCAATGATGGCACTACAAGGAAAGGAAGGAAGGCGTTGTGATGTTTCAAGCACACAAAATGTAAGAAACAATGTACACTCAACTGATGACTGTTCAGATTGATAGTAATAAAATAAAACTGTTCAAATAGGGACAATCCTTGATCCATTGTTTTTGCAGTCTTGCTCGTTTCCTGGGATTCCCCCCCCCCCCCCAAGGAAAACAAAAGGTTTGCATGCCCAAGTACAGAAGTACCTATATGCATTTCTAGAACATAAGAAGGTAGTAGAAGAAGGGAGGAATGACTGAATGGATGAACAAACAAATAAAACCACCTCCAAAAAATTCCACCAAGCTCCACCCACTGCTGTGGATGGCATTGCAGAATAGCAATGAGTAGCCATGACTGAAAAGGGAGAATGTGTCCAAAACAGACCAAAATCAGGCCTGAGCAGCCTATATGCAATACAGGACCTCCATCTGAATCACCTTAAATCCAGGATATTAACTTTTGTTGGAAGAGATGCAACCTTTAGTGGACTGAAGACGTTTGACCTGTGTGCCATTACTTAAGATGAAGGTTGCTGGGTTGATTCTGTGCTTGGAGGAACATGTTGCGTCATCTTCAGTCCTTGTGATAAAACTACTGTGCTCAGGTGACCCAAATTCTGTGCCAAGAGAAGTTGAGTTCAGTGATCTGTGTATGTTACGCAAAGCATGCAGACTTGCTATGCTGGCTTTTTATGTCCAGTTTATTCTGGGTTGGCCAGAGTCCAGCAGCTGTGCAGGTTCTGCGGATCTGTCCCATATTCACTTGAAATCCTCCCTTGCATCTCACCCCTCCACTTATGAGATGATAGCAGTCATTTCAATCATATTTTCAGATTTGTCTTCCCAACCATAAATGCTAGAGGCTTTTTTCCTTTTTAAAGCGGATGCTGAAGTCCACAAAACCTTATGCCACATTAAATTTATTTAAGGGGCCACATCTTTTCAGGAAGCTGAATTCTGCCCACCCCCAATTTCAAATGCCAGCTTGTGAAGCGTGATTGTGAAATAGCAGAATTAATATCGCTGTACTTACGACTCCCAGAATTGTGTGTCTGTCTGACCCACAAACAGGAAGGCAAGGAGATTAGGGAGGGCTGTAACTCAATGGTAGAGTACAAGTTTTGTCCAAAAAAGTTCCCAGATTCCTCCTTGGTATGTCCAGGAGCATGGCTTAGAAAGGGACAAATGAGATCAGTGGATTATTTGTTGAATAAAACACACAGTATTTTTTAGATGGCAATTCTCAGAACAGCTAAAAAATTAATAAAATGATAACGTTCATAATTATATAAAATAATTCAGCAGGGCAATAAAACAGTAAAAATCAACAGACGCAATAAAAGTACACAGATTGAAACCAGGTAGCTGACGTGCTGAAAGGCTTAAGCAAATAAAAAGCCTGGTGCCCAAAGATATCAGACGGGGTGCCATGCAAGCTTTCCTGGGAAGGGCATTCTGGATTCATGGCAACTGAAATTGTCATTGGTCTTATGGTTGGAGTGCAGGGTGCAGAGAGATCAACAGGATTCACAAAAGCAAAATTGGTCATCGTTTTCTTGGGAGATTTGGCTAGTTTTTAAAATAGGTTTATGGCTATGGAGAAGAACTTGCATATGGAGAGAAACTTGCATATGTGTAGAAAATGCCTGACAAAATGTCAGAAGACAGGCAGCAAGTAAGCAAGGACTTCTAGTTGTCACCAGTACTGTGCCTTATAGTTCCTTATCCTTCATGCATGTAAGTAGCAGGGGTTGATTTGCACGCTATTTCCACAACATGTTCAGGCCACAGGATCTCACTTTCTGGAATGCAGAATTATGAGCCACAGAGACAGAAGTCATAATGTTCTTGAGTGGTGGAGAGCTTGCTTTATGGCAAGAAGTCTGGCTCAGTCTATTTGCTGTCTCCATAATCCACTCATCTCTCCCGTGTACAGGAAACCCTCAGGCTGGCCTGTGAATACATTCAGAAGCTGCGGTCTGACATGGGTGGAGCCAACCTCCTGGCTGCTCTGACTTGGATCTTGGGGCTCCCTCTTCACCGCGGGTATCCTCGGCAGCTCTTTATTTTTACGGATGCCAGTGTTGGAAACACAGGCAAGGTCATCGAGCTGGTCAGGAGACACGCGAGCAGTGTCAGGTATGGAGTGGGGTGAACTGGCCTTTCATAGATCTCCAATTCTACCTTGGCGTGCAAGAGGTCCTCTCTACAGACCCGGATAGAGTAAAGTACTCTGCTGTATGTTGAAAAGTGGAGAGGCAGTATCATCCATTAAATAAAGAGAGCTGGATCTGGATCGGTCTTTATTATGCACAGAAGCTCTGTGCCACTAATAGCCTCATGATTTGCAATAATCAATAATACTTAGCATTTAAATAGCACTTTCAAGCATTCAAAGAACTTCACATACATTATCTCAGTAATCTTTGCAGCAACACTATAACATTGATCCGTATTCCTATCCTTTCCTGCTCATGCTGTTAACTTCTATGCACGCTAGCCGATTGCTCCTCCGTTATGGTTTCACCTGTTGATTTCTGCCTGCCATGCAGCTATTGAGGACCTAGAGCTTCTGCCCCTAAAAGCTCTTTAAAATGTGTGTACAGTAGAGTTAGTTTGAATCTATCATTGTAGGGGGCATTCCCCAAACTAAGATTGATTGCTAACCAGCATAGATATGCATAGTTAGGTTTGACTATAAAAAAGTTCCTACGTATATGTCATAACCAGCACTTTGAATTGTGCCCAGAAACAGACGAGTAGCCAGTGAAGATCTTCTAATAAGGGAGCCATCTGCTCCCTATAACCAGCCCTGGTCAGCCATCTATTATGAGAACTAGCCAATAAGCACCCTCTACAGCCATTGTTTCCCTATCTCACACTGAATTTGCACTGTAGACTTGCAGAATCATTTGCCAGACTCAGTCTGGTACAGAAGAAAGGTGTGTTTGTGCTGAATGCAGTAGAGGGCACTTCCAGGCCACCCCCACTGATGTTAGAATGTTGCAAGTTTATTCACACTTGTGGTCATAACTGGATTTGTGTGTTCAAATTGCTCCCCAGCCATTAATTGTCTGGGTGACCCTAAGCAAGCCTCTGCCTCTCAGCCTTGGCTCTCTAGCAGCCAAACCTCTTATACAGGCTGCATAAACACCATACATTTAAAGCGCATGACTTTCCCCCAAAGAATCATGGGAACTGTAGTTTACTACTAAGAGCTACAGTTTCCAGAATCCATAACAAACTGCAATTCCCACGATACTTTATGGGAAGTAATGGGAGGAAAGTATGAATGAGATGAAGACTTCAATGCAGTCTGCTGAGCTCAGAGCGCTGTGCCATGGCTTGGCAGTGCACATCCTAATAGAGCGTGGAACAGAATGAAGCAGGCTGGGTGGTCTGAGGTTCAAGGACTTCTTTCCCACAGGTGTTTTACCTTTGGCCTGGGCTCTGGTGCCTGCCGTAGGCTCCTGCGCGGACTGGCAAAGGTGAGCAGAGGTCGGGCTGAATTCCTAAGCCCAAGCGAAAGGCTGCAGCCCAAGGTACGTGCTGTCCTGCTTCATTGTTGGTATTTTTGACTTGGGTGGTCACCTGTGTCCAGTAGTTATGTGCCATGTCCACACTAGTACAATCACAATTTAACACAGGTATGCGTCAGCTATGAAGGATCCAGACAGCAGTGTAGTATTATCATCCTGCTGTTCAAGAATCCATGCAGAGACAGTGTTGGCAGCCAAGCCATCTTTCAGGATATTGCCACCTGAAAGAGGCTCAAGGAGCTAGGGATGTAAAGGTCTGTCACTTTCTGTTCTTTCACCTTGTTTTTCCAATCTTCACATTTCTGCAGAAATTTCCAGACTTTTTATTTATTTATTTTTTTAAAACCCTCTTGAAAATTCATCCCTGTCTTGTGTGAATTTCTCCCGATAAACACCTTTTGTGTGTGCTGTCTTGACTCCTGCACTTATTTCTGCAAGTAATTTCCCCTCATACAATACATTTTTGTACGTTATATTCACCAATATCTTTTTATGCACACTTTCTCCTAACATTTGCAGTTTGGTAAATACTGGTTGATCGAAGAACAGCACTGCAAAGTTCAGATAAGTGCACATGTCAAAGGATGGCTGTTTCAGTTTGCGTATTGTTCTGGAAAGTACAAATTTGATAGACTGGCCTTTAAATACAAACTTGATCAAATTTCTCATCCATCCTTAGAATATGACAACGAGCTGTTAGAGATGCGAGTGCTGCTGAATATCTCTGGTTTTTCCCCTAGCTGATAAAGTCTTTGAAAAAAGCAATTGAGCCGGTTGTGAGTGACATCACGATAGACTGGTATGTGCCAGACACCATGGAGGCCCTGCTATCACCCAATGAGATCGCAGCCCTGTATCCAGGAGACCGGCTCATCAGCTACTGCACTCTTTACCACATTGCCAGTTTCCGGGACAAGAAGGCAACAGTTGAGCACCCATTCCCTTAAAACTTGGGCTTGGGGGGCGGAATGTGGCCTGGCAGGCCTTTTTTCTGGCACTTGAGACTCTTCCTAGGCTCTGCTGCATACCTTCTTGAAAGAATTTTTGCCTGGCTGTGATGTAGTAACACCGACAGGCAGCCCTCCAGAGGGAATATGGCTCTCAGGCTGAAAAACATTTCCCAGCCCTGTCCTAAAAAGTATGGCTCCCCCTGCTGTGGGAAACGGGGCCTGCGTTTACTTTGCGCCTGGCTCCAGTAGCCACTTGCAGGAAGCCTTGGCTGGAGAAGGTGCCTTTTTGCCAATTGTTTCCTTCGTCCCCCTCAGAACAGAGCTTTTTAAAATATGCCTGCAGTCATCTGCTTTCCTTAAAGTTTGGCTGCTTATTTCCCCAGGGCAGAGAGCCGTTGTGCCGGAGTCTGTCTAGGGGCTCTGCAGGTTCAGTGTTCCAGTCCCAGGAGGAGGCAACTGGTTTGGAAGGAGCCCACCCACACCCAGAGAGTCAAGAAATTTGCCAAGCCCTTCATGAAATTTCCTGTGAGATATCTCTGGAGTTTTCTGCTGGGGGCACTGAGGAGTCTATGAAAAGTAAGTAGAACTTTGTGGGATGGCGTTTGTTTTCAGTTCTTTCCTCTAGGACTGTCTGGGAATGGAGCAACAATCTGCTCCAGACCCACTAAGCAGTGATCCCCTCCTCCCATTCTCTGCAGTCTGGTCCACAGGGGGGAATAGGGCACTCTACACTTCAGCCCCAACAACCCGAGGTCACATCCACACTGTACATTTAAAGCACATGACTTCCTGCAAAGAATCCTGGGAACTGTAGTTTGTTAAGGGTGCTGAGACCTGTAGCTCTGTGAAGCTAAACTACATCCCCAGAATTCTGTGATGGAAGCCATGTACTTGAAGGTGCTTTAAATGTGTGCTGTGGGTGTGACCTGTGTCTTGATTCCTCCAATCCCACTGGCTTTTTTACACGTAACCAGTCCTGGGTGTCTGCTTCCTCCTCCTCAGTCTCAGTTTGACCCTCGTAGAACTCAGCTGGGAAGACAGTGGTGGGAAAGTGGAAATAAAATAGAGCTGGCTCCATCTGTCCTGGCTGTGTCTCTGCCTACTGTTGGACTCGCTCCCTTCCACCCTATCAGCCATGACTGGCCCCAACCACTGTTCCTTTTTGAATGGCAGAGGTCAGTTGAGGAGTGATGAGAAGCCAGAGCTCTTTGGCACAGCACTGCTTTGCATGTAGGAGGTCCCAGGTTCTCTCTTTGGCATCTCCAGTAGATGCCAAGCTAAAATTTCCTTTTTCAACCAGGCCTTTGGACAATTGACATTCGATGCCCATTTAAATGTGTTGTTAGAGAGGGGAGTTATTAGTTTGTTCTTATTTTTACTATGTATTTTGTGGTTTCTATATTGTGATTTTATGGTGTGAACCACCCTACGATCTGCGAATGAAGGGCAGTATGCAAATGTAACCAGCAACAATAATAATTGTGCATCTGTATAGTATGGACCTCTCCATGCCAGTGCCTCTGCGTTCTTCTCCCTGGCAGGTGGGGATCCTGTGTCCGGAGGAGACATCTGGAAGCGGATTTACCAGCCCTCCTACATCAAGGAACAGTATGTGCTCACTCACTGCTCAGTCAGCACCGACCACAGCCACGGCTTGCTCTCCCACAGTTCCACCAGCAGCGAGTCCACGGGCTCCAGAGATGTCCCTCCAGAGGGAGGGTCCTTAGCCCAGGCTCTCGAAGGCAGCTCACAGCAAGGCCAGAAGAGTGTCTCCCTGTGCAATTCCTCCACCAAGTCTGCCCCTGTCTCCCAGGCTCCGTCTGGTGCTCCTCCTAAGGTGAGGCATTTCAGGTCCCCTCCACTCCACAGCACCCAGCAGGCTTTGAAAGATGCCTGCTGCTTTATACTACTTTGGGTCTTTTTTTCTAGGATCAAATCTTCTATTGGAAATGTAAAGGGAGATTTCCCATTCTTCCTATTTTTAGGTGGAGGTATTCCCAGCTGGGTGGTCAGAAACATTTTCACCCTCATCCTCTATTAGCTTATTATAGCATTTTTGCCACCTCTTTAGAAAGGCTCCCAGTCAATTGAAACAATGAGTCGTCCTGACCCAGACACCCTCCCAGTTCCTTTCCCCTTTCCCCCAGGGGTTAGTTTAAAGGCTATTCTGCAGCCTTTTAACACAAACAAATTCACAAATATTTTCAGACATGAGTCTTTTTGACACACTCAGAGGAAGCCATTCTTCTGAATACCAGTTGCTGGAAACCACAGGAAGGGGAGAGTGCGCTTCTGCTTGTGGGATTCCTAGGGGCATCTGGTTGGCCACTGCAAGAACAAGATGCTGGACTCGATGGGTCAGGTTCTTCTTATGTTCTTATGTAAATTCAGTTGGCTTTGTAATGTAGGTGTCGAATCTGCACTGGACAACTTAGGCCTCCCATGATAAAACCCCGGAACCAAGGTCTCAGCCTTTCTGAGTATCCTTTGGAGTAATTTGAAAAGTCCTTCATAATTATGGGTCCTTCCGGACTGTTGCTATTTTTAGGTGGGATTCAACCATATATTGGCACATTCCAGTTGTGCAATTATAATTGATTGGGAGCTCTTGTGCAACATACCCACTCCCCCCGTCCCCCCCGCTAAAACACACACAGACTTTTTGTGATAAGGAAAGTAATGGCAACATGAAATTGAAAGGCTGGAGTAACACTTCCTTGATGCAATGTTGTCTCACCTGCCTGCAGACAAATCAGAATGAATGCTTATTTAATAGCCCATGTTTTCAAACTGCCCTGCAAGAAAATGAGGGTGAATGTTCCATAAACTGGTTGTTTGGAAGAGCTATGTGTGTGAGAGGGAGAGAAAGGAAGACTATTCTTCAGGTGTAGAGATGCAGTAGGCCCAGCATTAGATCTGCCCAAGGGAAGGGCATTTGCTTTCTGACAATGATCTTTGACATGCTTCCTTAGAGTTTTCCCAGCATTGACCTTCTCGCCCTCCCTTTCTCTTAAGGTGTCTGCGGCCCTGAGCTCCGAGGAGCTGGTGCGAAGGAAGAAAGCCTTGGCCCGAGCTGCTCTGTCTGGACGTAGCTTCTCCTCCCCACATGGTGAGCTGGATGCCCATCGGCTGCGCCGAGCCCTAGAGAAGGTGTCCCAGAAGCGGAACCGTTCCCTGGAAGGGAAACTGGATGAGATTGGGCCGGAGTTGCAGAAGATGCGCAGAAGCATTGCTGATTCCAGTGAGTGGTGGGGAAGAAGAACGTGGAAGTCTCCTGTTGGGAGAGCAGAGGGCGCAAGATGAGAGAAAGCAAGAGTGGCTGAGACTTGCATGTGGGCCATCTGCAGGGGGTGGCATCTTGGTGTCTGTTATTCTTCCCACTTAGGTCTTATGCAAATTACTAACATCCCTGTTAGTTTATCCCCCACTCCAGTTCTGCACTGTAGCTCAGTGACAGAAGGTCCCAGGTTCAACCCCATAACATCACCAGGTAGAGCTGGGGATGTCCTCTGCCTGAAACCCGTCTTGATATATCTGTATCATCCCCTCCCTGCTCCAAGACTTGGCAGGACTTAGAAGAAGCTCTCGTCCATCTGTAGAGCGGTTTGTTTGTTTTTGTGGTGAACGATGTTGCTCAGTTTTTCCCTCCATACCCACCTTTGACTGGGGAGTTACCTGGGCCAGGGCAAGCCCAAAGCCTGTTTCAGAACAAACTGAATGTCAAGGTTTTTGTGACTAGGAACGGAGTTGGCTAGTATTGTGTAGAGTGCAGATGGCTGTCCAGAAGAGCGAAGACTGCAGGCCTCGTCTATCAGGAAGGGGATTATGGTCAGATTGTAAGCCTTCCAAGTCTGAGGAGAGTACTTTGCAGGATTTGGAGCCAGTAGGTGCCAGACTAATCCTGGCAGGCTCAGGTGCCATTTCTGTTGGCAGGGGAAAATGCACCTTTCCTGCTGACTTTGGGACCAGAGATTAGCTACTAAAACCTTCCCATCATTGAAGCAGAGTCCCATATGGTTGCAAATGCCTCATGCTCAGTCTGCAAGCAACTGCCTTGCTATAATCCATGGATAGGGACCCTGCAATCCTCTGGATGCTCTTGGACTTTAGCTCCCATCACCCCTGGCCTTTGGCTATGCTGGTTGGGGCTGATGGGAGTTGGTGTCCAGCAACATCTGAAGAGCCCCATCCCTGCTGTAAATAACCATTGAAGGTACTTGCAGTCCTCTTGGATCCTTCACTTGCAAAGGTTCCTGTCATACCAGCTGTTGTGGTATCTAAAGGATCTTCCACACTTGTCCCATGCCTAGAAAACAGGGATTGAGGTGGTTTTCCACTTGTCTGAGCAGTTTTACCTTGGCCCCATCGCTTTCCCCCAGAAACCCAATCTTCAGTGCCAAATCAGAGCAAACGTCAATCTGGAGAAAACCCGATTGATATCATCTGCTCCAATTCATCAGTGAAGATTGGGTTTCCCCAGGGGGAAAGCAGCAGGGCAAATGAAAGTCTCTGAGTGCTAAACTTGAGGATGTGTACACTCCTAACTGGGTGTTTGTGAGCTTCCAGAGATGTCTGCCTGCGGGAGACTCTATCCTGTTGCAAAACCTAATGAGCCTTGTGTGTGCATTCCCACGCCTTGTTCTCTCCTAGGCAACCTACTGTCACCAGCCCACCTAGACTGGGACACGCTATTGGAACCCCCATACCTTTTCAGCCCATCACCAGCAACTGAGCGAGGAGAGTGTGACAGCAGCGCCTGGCCGCCTCTCCGGTGCCAAGTTGTGATCCATGGACTCAGTGCAGGGAAACCGGTCTCTTGGGAAGTGACAGCTGCCCTGGATTCCCTGCTTCTTGCCAAAGACAGCCAGGCCAAGGAGGAACCTTCTCAGTGGCAGCAGCAGAGTAAGGGCTGGGACAAACTGCTTCACCACTTGACTGCTGGCTCCGTCATCCGGGATAATGAGAATGTGTCTCAAAGGGAAGCTGAGATTGAACACGGTAAGCCTGCCCTTCCCTTCACTTGCCCATTCTGCCTCAAATTTGACTACTTAAACAGATGATGAGTATTAATCGGATTATTTAATGTGGGCTTGGGTCTTGTTGCAAAGCTCATTTCTGAAGCCGCAAAGAATATGGACTTGCTTAAAGACAAGCATACATAACATTGCCTATCCTGTATCTCAAATCCACCTTCCCTCTTAACTGTAACCAGCACTGTGATTCTGCCCCTCCAAAGGTTTCTCACGAAGATTCCGCATTAAAGCTGTCCAGTCCAGCAAAGCTTGCAACACACCTTCAATATATACCTCTGTGGTGCCTGTTGATGCGTCCACCCAGGAGATCTTGCCCTCTGCCCTTGAGGTTCGAAGCACAGGTAGGGCTGCTTGGAGTGCACGTGCAAAGCTCTGCTTCTTAGATCAGAATTTGAATCCCCAGGATTCACCAGGGATCTAGTTTTGAGAAACAATTCTATCATGAGAGCTAGAAACTTTTTTTAAAAAATCAGTTGTCCAACAGATTGCACACAATCATGTTCTTCCACTGTTCCTTCCTGAAGTGCACAAAATCTGGAGCAGCCTGTCTTCATTTGTTTTCCCTTGGAAGAGACAGGAGTCCAGCTGCTTACAGCGTCTAACCTGCCTGTTTAAACATATCAGGATTGAGAAGGAACGATAGTGAGCAGCAATTTAGATTCCACTGCAGGACTGCAGAACAAAACTGGCTGCTTTCACCAAACTGTTGAGAGCAACCCAAATATTTACAGACATTTCCACTATACAATTTTGGTACATTCCAGGTTTCATCAGGTATCTAGGGTGGCATGTTTTCCTGCTGCAGATGACTGCATCAACTTGAACTAGCTGCTGAGTGAGGGGATATTTTCCGGTGGCAGCCAGGAATATACCTGTCTGCAGAATGTAGGCTGTATTTATTATTAGCTCAATAAAATCCATGCAGAGAAAATGAGATTGTTCTGCAACTGAATATGCACAATGCTGGCCCTGCAACTATCTCTAAACACGCTGATGAAATATGCTTTTTTCCAGTGGGCCTCTTCAGCCACCAGCAAGGATCCTATTCTGGCAGCCGACGTCAACACAGTTGCTCAGCAGGTCTGGGACGAAGGCAGGACTCAGAGGACCTGGATGATGCTCCTGTTTCTGCAGGTACTAGTGTCACTTCACCTGTCTAAGGAACCCTTTATCTACATGACACAAGGACCCCCAGGAGGCAGTAGATGGGGAAGAAGCAGAGAAACAAATACAAATCGAGGAATTTAGTGCTATTATTAGTAATAGTACTATTATTCAATTTCTTATCCTCCCTCCACCACAAGATCCTGGGTCAGGTTACAGCAATTTAAAGATACAACATTAAAATCAGTTTAAAACAAATTAAACCAAAAGAATAGGGCCCTAAAAATATTTGCACTCCAAGCAGTGCAAGATTTCAGGGGTTCCAGGTGCTTACCCAGGGTTTGTGTTTCCTTTGGGAATGAATCACAGCAGAGACTGTGGTGTCTTTAGGATATATGGTTTATTTACACATATATACAACCTGAGCCTACGATGGAGGAGTTCACAGCATTAGCACCCCAAAAGGGCCTTGCTTCTCCCACAGCCACAGCCCTGGATACAAACAGACATCCAACATTGCTCTGCTTCTCCGTCTTCTCCCAGGTTGCTGCGTTACATCTGCCCATATCGGTCAGGGAACTGCCATCAGCTCAGAGGCGAGAGGTGGAAGGGCAATTGTGTTATAGGGAGCCTCCGAAGGTCTTGCGAAGCAGTTCCTCCTCTGGCGAGGAGGAAAGCCCTGCCTCCAGTGGGGAGGGGGTGCAGGGACCAGGAGATGCTGGGGAGAGCCTCAACACCAAGCCTGAGCAAAGCGGAGCGAAGGCAAAAACCCCTTGCCAGTGCCCACTCTGCGCAGTAGGTTTCGGCGCAAAGAGGGGAGGAGAAGGATGGGTGTCACACGACTGTTATGCTGGGGGAGGTACAAGGACCGGCCATTCCCAGATTCTGCTAGCGACTGAGCAGACATGGACTTGCGACGCTCTTCACTGTAAATAGTTTGGACTAATAATAAAGCCTGGAAAAGACAGGTTGGAGTCTTGCCTGTTTGCTCTCGAGCAACCACACCACCACCTGACAATATCATTGCAACTTTTTCAACTCTAAATTCCGCCTCTGTCTTTCTAACTATCCACGAGTTGAGGGAGAGGCTGCACCCATTTGCCATCTCCCACAGAGGCCCTTCCTTTGTTCTCCTTACGCCTCACCGGGAGGCTAACCTGGCTATTTCAGGAATTAGAAGACTTGATTAGATTTTAACACTTGCTGGATCCAGGGGGTAGTGGGGTCTGACATACCACTTAACACCCCAAACGCATAAAGCTATACTTCTCTGGTGTCAAAGGCCCAGGTAAAGAGGTACTTCTTCAGCATTCGGCAAAAGCTTTTTTTAGCGAAGGTTGGAGGAACAATCTGACTCAGCTTAAGGCAGCCTCCTGTCTTCCTGTGAACAGGTCCTTTTAACACACTTCTGGATATAGCAGTATCAGTCCCAACCTGCCACTATTGACTGATCACAGAACTCTCTTTTGCAGGGGTGGGAAATGGAATATGGCTGATGGGCAGGATCCTTATTTCCCCTACCCACTGTGGGCCAAGTTTGACAAGTGGTGGAGTTGCAAGAAAATAAAAAAAAACCTTTTGGGACCCTCATATATAATGAATTCAAAAAATTGTTCAAGATAATGTTTAACAAAAGACCAGAAGTCTTCCTCTTAGTTATAATGGCACCAGTGAGATCAGGTAACCTACTTTTGCAGCTGATTCCCAGGACTTACAAAGTTCCGCACCGGTGGGCATGGTTTAGCCAAAATATTCTCTTGGGCCACATAGGGAGGTCTGGTGGGCCTTGTTAAGCTGGAAGTTCCCCATCCCTGCTCTTTTGGATCAGCATGAGCTTTGAGCAACCCAATTTCAGCTTCTGATTTGCAGCAGTTTTTTTTTGTCCTTATATTCTGTGGGAGTCTGTTTTGATCTTGTACAGCTGCCATTAACTAGTTAGATACTGTTGTTGTTTCCTGTAAACCGCTTAGAGGTTTTATTACAATGAAGCAGTATATAAATAGATAAAATAGCCAGCTAACAAAATAATAGATTGAATGCCCCCGACTTCCCTCCAGTTCTCTACAGGTTCTATCAGTTGTTAGTCTGATGTCAGGAATTTTCTTTACTTCCTAGAACGAGAAGAGATTCCTTCTTTTCCTGTTAGTGTCACTTCTGTCAACCAAGAAAAGCAGAACTGTCATGATGGTAAGTCTTACAGCAGTTTGGAGGGTGTGAAGGATCTGGAGAGGCTGCATTAAACCAGGTGCTTTAATAGATTTAGGGTGCCTAAATCTATCAAGCACACACCACAAACTTAGGTTTGTGCAATTAAAGTGGATTAAAGGCTCTGTCACCCTAGTGCAACAAATCCACTTTTTAAAAAGCAAGTTTTTATGCAGTTTTGAAAGTGGAGAAATGCATTGAAAAGTTTGGGATGAACTAAGGCCTAACAGGAAGATATATAAATGCTTCACAAGCAAATCAGGACAAATACAAGACAAGTACTCCTTGTCATATAACTGCTCTGCTCAGAAATCAGAAGACCAGATATAATTTAATCTCTAGGAGAGAAAGGACGAACGCTTGATCAATACATCATCTGCAAGAGCCCACAAACTCTACCCCTATTTATTTATAACATTTCTCTCCCACCTTCCCTTCTAGGAGCTCTAGGCAGCACAGAGAGTTTTTCCATTCCCCATTTCATCCTCACAGCAATCCTGTGGGGCAGGTTAGGCTGAGAGGAAGTGACTGGCCCAAGGTCGCTCCTTGAGCTTCGTGGCTGAGGACTTGAACCCTGATCTCCCAAGTCCTAGTTCAACTCTCTAACCACTGCACCACTTTTGCTTTCCTTCTGTAACTTATTTTGCTATTGCTATGGGGAGAGAATAAAGAGCTTTGCTGTGCATCAGCTGGGAGACCCTGAGCAAATGGCATTAAGATGCAGCCCTGCCAATAAAGCTGCAGTTACCATAGCCAGCTCTGTGGAAGTAAAGCTGTGTGGTCTCAATCAGTGAAGGCTGGTCTATTAAAACAAATGGGGCACTGCCACACCAACCTCAGCCTGCCCTCAACCAGTCCCCACCTGCCTGACTTCTGACTTACAGTCTAGAGCACTGCCTGTCAACTTCTTCCTCCTCCAAGTCAGTGTTGCCTTTATAAAACTCAGAGGAGGATGTGGGCAAACCTAGAATTGGCTGGCTTTGCCTGGCATTGGCCCTGGCTCCACATTATCTCTGTCACCATACCTTCCACCCCCACCAGTCCCCATGGGCACCACTGGTCTCCATCACTGTTTGCTATTTTGCAGCTCCTAACCAGTTGCTTTCTTTCTGGTCTAGGTGTCGATTCCAGTCCCTCTCCTGTCTCTGTGGGCTCCCAGAAATCAATGGAGAACTTTGTGGGCTCCAGGTGAGTCTTCCAAGGCTGGGAGATGCAACAGGCTACTTTGCAGGAAGGTCGTTCTTTTGACCAACCATTCTGAGAGTGTTTGCAGTATCATGCAACACCAATTGAAATCCTTAAGAGTTTATCCATCTTTTTTAGGATCAACAGAGAACTCACTGTAGGTATTCTCTACAAGTTCCCAGCTGAGTTAGCTCTGAAAACTCTCCCTTATCATCTAAAATATTAGCACTATCTACATACTAGGTGCTGTACAAAATACGTAACTGAGAAAGACCCAGTCCAGAGCATCTTGTGGTCTTCGATAAGGTGGAAAGAGCAGGGAAGGATCAGGACAGAAGACACAGTTGCTTCCACTACTAGATCTCTGTGGAGCAACGGAGATGCTGAAGCTCTGTTTTCTATGAGTAATGTTGTTGTCTTCCACCCAGCATTTGGGATTTTACAACACATTTTGAAGCCTGTTAAAGCCTGCAAGCGCTTGTGTGAGATAATCCTTCCTAGAGAGGAAAACCACACCCACCCCGTACCTGCTAATATAAACATGCTTGAGCACCTCCATTATATATAGACCCCCCCACAGGAGGGTGGAAGGCCCCACCTAAAAGGAGAGTTTTGTTAACCTGGTATGGGCTAGAGGAAGCTGGCCTGCAGTCCATCTTTCTCAGTGCATGCAGGATCCAGTCTTATCAAGGTTAAGAGCCATTGAGAACTACCCCTATGAATGGAGGCAGTATACCAGATGCTGGGGAACAGGGTGGTTTTCATGCTTTGCTTGGCCCATCCAGCTTTGCTTGACCACTGTAAGAAGCAGAAGGCTGCACTATAAGAGTCCCTAGCCTGATCGAACAAGCTGCTGACATCACCATGACATTTCACCTGGGTGACTCTGGTCTCTGCAGATTCAGCATCAGCCGGCGACGGGGTCAAGGCCTGGCACTGCGTCCCCAGTGTCTGACCCCTGAAAGCGAACTCTCCTCTTGTGACAGTGCCATTCAGGACTATCTCCCACTGGTAAGCCTCTCTTCCCCTCTGCCTAGATCACTGCAGCATCGTTTTATCCCACATTGGTTGCCCATCTTATGTGATTTCTGCTGGACTTTTAATTATATTTATAAGGTTTCTTCCCCGCCCTTCACTATAAGGCCCCAGGACAGGTTTCAACAGTTTAATATGCAATTATATAACAGATAAAATCATTGCTATTATAGAACAAATAAGACTGTTCTGAATGAACCAAAAGAGTATACAGTTCCCAACTACAATTCCCATCGGCCACAGCCAGCAGTGTGTATGATCAGGGATGATGGGAGTTGTAGTCCAGCAGCATCTGGAGGGCTAAATGTTCCCTAGCCCTGGCACAACCCATAAAAATCTCTGCTGCACAAGCCTTCTCAAATGAAAGGGAGTTGCAAAACAGCTTTGAACTTGCACAGAAGCACTTCCCACTGAACTGTTAAGGGACTCAGAAGGTTGGCTTAAATGCACATCCAACTTCTCCCTTGTAACAGGTGCGGCTGCAGCAGGCGCCCGGCATGTTCCAGCTGACCGAGTGTTTCTCGGAGGTCATTCAGATCCCACTGGACCGCTTGCGCCGGGCCTCTCCCTATGCCTCCCACCGTGCCAGCCTCAGCCCTGCCTCCAGCACCTCCCCTTGGGCACTCATAGCCAAGGCCAGCCCAAGGCTAACAGCAAACCAGCCTTCCCCAGATGGCGGTGAAGTAGTTGGAACGAGCAAGGAGGGAGCGGTGGAGCCAGGATCGCCACACTCACACAGCACCTGCTCAGAAGTGCTGAGTGCTGCCGTGTGGGCACAGGCAGACAGCGGGCGTGGCTCCGAGACCGACGCCTGCGACCATTCGCCGGATGCCTCTGAAGTGAGCATCAGCCTGCAGGAGATGTGCCCAGATGCAGAGGAAGGGGACCTGGAGAGCATGAGCTGGGCCACAGCTGTGGCTTTGGCCTGGCTGGAGCACCGCTGTGCCGGGTTCTTTGTGGAGTGGGAGTTGCTGGCAGCCAAGGCTGATTCCTGGCTGCGGGCACAGCAGCTGCCAGAAGGTGTGGATGTCGCCGCTCTCAAAGGGGCAGCACGTCAACTCTTCCTGCTGCTCCGCCACTGGGATGAGAACATCAAGCTGAACATGCTGTGTTACAACCCAAACAACGTGTGAAGGAGTAGTGAGCAGAGCAGGCTGTTGGGTTGCGGGTGCCAATAAAGAGACGCGATCAGAGTCTGGAGCAGCAGCGTGTTCTTTCATTGCCCAGGTCTTTGGGTGACTCTGTGTCCACACCAGCAATGCTTTTTCCAGTTACCTCCACAATTACTGGCACTTGAGTTGCCATAGAGAGCCAGGGCTAGTCTCCTGATTACCCTCATCTATTGGGTTGGCCTAATTACCGTATGTCCAAAAAAGGGAAGAGAGATGTCCCCCACAGGAAGTGTATTGCAAGCCTGTTTTGCACAGCCTTGACTCCTGAAATGAGTGGGAAAGGCTCTCCTTCCACCACAGCAGAAAATTAAGTTTATTCCCAGTAAAAAGCAACACTCTAGGGTTGTATCCGAGGAAGTCATCCCATTGGTGCGCAGATTTCCACTTGCAGAACCAAACTTCCCCTCCCTCTCCTGTCTCTGCCCACCCGTTGCCCGCTAATTTGCTCAGGAAAGTTGGGGAAAATCTACAGAACAGCTTTAGTGGGTGCATGGGGGGAGCAGAGGGAGGGACAGTTCCATTGTGCAAGCGGAAGTCCTTGCACTAATGGGACGGTGTTGGATACAACCTTAAGTCCACCTGTTCTCAAGTGTTATCCACATTTAAAAGGCCAAGAAGCTTGCTTTAAAAGCAAATGAAGTGCAGCCACGAGACAAAAGTCAAAATACAGAGGCAAGAGGCCTCACGCCAAGCCCTGGCTAATTTTATTTAAGCTGTTCCACATTACCACCAGCAGGTATGCAGATTGTACTCTTTCCCATCCACACACCACCCCCGCTCTGGGCTAGGAGGCAGTGCCTACACTTGAGCAAGAGGTCCTCCCTGGAGGGAATGGAAGTGGTCCATCAGCATCTGACCCAGAGCAACATCCATGCCTGGACCATCTTGTTCATGCTCTCACTGTGGGAAGCTCCTCTTGTGCAGTTTTCACTCGGCCTTTTTCAAAGGCTGCTTCTTTACTTCCTGGGGGGTCATGGAGGGCTCCGTCCCACACCACAGCTGCAGAAGGATGATGGCATGGCAAACATGGAGGGCGGCGGAGCTGTAAACTGTTGACGGGTACGTGTTCCAAGAAAGCTCGATCAAACCTAGAATGAGCACCCTGAAGGGAGAGGAAAAAAGAAATAGGACATTGTTCAAGAAGTCACATAAGGCTGTCGTGGCAGGAGGAGTGGGTTTTTCTCCTTCCCTCACTTTCACTCTTAAAAATTGTTTGTTCGTTTATTACATTTATATCCTGTCTATCCTCCCAAAGGAGCCCAGGGCAGAAAACAAGAAATAAAACAATACAAAACATATTTAAAACTATTCCAGCACAGATGCAGACTCGGAAAGAGCTCAACTTAAAAGGCTCGTTGAAAGAGGAAGGTCTTTAGTAGGCGCCATAAAAACAACAACAGAGATGTTACCCAATATTCAAGGGGAAGGCATTCCAAAGGGTAGGTGCCACAATGCTAAAAGCCCAATTCAGCTATTGTGCATAACAGACCCGATAAGAGGCTATTTGTGGGAGGCCCTCACCTGCAGAGCACAGTGATCAATTGTGTATGTAAGAAATGAGATGATCTTTCAGGTATCCTGGTACCACGATGTAAAGGCTTTCTACACCAGAACCAGGATCTTGAACTTAGCACTTGCTTCTTTGCCACCCCCCACCCTGCCCTCAGTTCTGCTTCAGCAAAGGTACTCCTAGATCCATGTATGTCACTGGAGTCCCAGGTAACCTCAGTGACTAACAGCACCTTTTATCAGCTTCATCTGGCGAGACAGCTATGACTATTGTGATCCAGGCATCAGGAACTCTCAAGACGGGATTACTCCGGTGCACTCTATGTGGGGCTTCTCTTGAGCAATCCAGAAACTGCAGCTAGGTTACAATAATGCAGCTAGGCTGTTGGCTGGGGCATCCCACCAACAGTATATAACACCTCTGCTAAGAAACTGCACTTGGCTGCCAATACGTTATGTGGCTCAGTTAAAAGTTTCGCTTCTAGCATTTAAAGTGATACAAGTTAGGGCTAGGACATTTGAGAAACTTAAGCCTTGCCCCTCATGCTCCTCTCTGGCAATTGCATTATTCTTACAGGGCATCATTAAGAGTTCTGTATGCCCCAGAAGTACACCTGATATCATTAAATATACCAGGCCTTTAATGCTGCAGCTCCAGCCTTCTGGAACCGGCATCCAACTGAAATATAGGTAGCTATTGAAAACTTTTTTTTTTTAAGACAGCCTTCTCTGAAGTGTGACTTGGCCATTTTATAATATATACCGAGTTTGGATAATTCAATGATTTCAAAGTTTGTTTTTCGGATTTGTATACATATTCTGCATTCTGCTTTGGAAAACATTGATTAGGAAACTGTTTATACATTCTTAAACTAAACAGATGTGCCAATAAAGAGTTCTGAACCTCCCCTAAATATACGGGCCTTTTTATAAAAAGTTCTGATTAGAATCCTACATGAATTATGTTACAGTGGCACCTGCATCAAGGTTTTCGTAAGTGGAGGTGGAAAGTTGAACTCCCTGCTTCACCCCTAATCCATCAAAATTCTGCAGCAAGCTGAGCTATTTTTTAAAATGTCTTTATTCCAGAAACCCGTGACATCTTCCCTCTTCATCCAGATTTTTGTGTGTGTGTTTAACATGTGCAAATGATTTGAAATGTAATTTTACAGCACATTGCTTAACTCCCACTAGCCCCACCCCCCCTCACTGGTTTTGATGTTCTCTTTGTGATCCTGACTTCAGCCACATCCACAACATACATTTGAAGTGGTACAAGAGTGCTTCAAATGTATGGTGCAGATATGGCCTTTGTTTCAAAGATTCGTCATCTAACTGCTTTGGGGGAGAAAAGGTGACCCTACAAATACCCCAATAAATAAATGGTTGCATTCAAATGTCCCCTCCCTCTGAGTGAAATGTGAGTTCTGGGTGCAACCCAAAGTTCTGTAATCATGACCAAGTGAGCACGCGCTGGAATCACAGGCATGTATGCTGTAAATTCTGTAAAACTGCAATGCAGTTCCTACTCACTACATGGATCTGACTGCACAGAGAAAATAGGCACATGGATGGCATGACCCTGCGTCCCCTTGACTCATCTCCCTTCCCCACCCCCTGCCAGTACGCACTTTAGCAGATGAGCAAGCTTCTTGGGAGGCGTGCACCAGAGCAAGTAGGGCAGAGTGTGGAAATACCAGACGTAGAACTGGTAGTGCAAGGAGCGGCTGAAGCAAACGCCGATGAAGTTGGAAGTGAAGAGAGCAAAGACTACCTGTGGCCTTTGGTTAAGGGAAGGATGCAATGTGCAAAGTTGAAAGTTGAAATCCACTGCAGCTCTGGATTTCAACTTTGGTGGCGCTTCCAATCAGCAAGCCCTAGGCTCAGTGGTTTAGACCACAGCGCCACCCGCGTCCCACCCTTTTATAAACTAAAGGTAAAGGTAAAGGTACCCCTGCCCGTACGGGCCAGTCTTGACAGACTCTGGGGTTGTGCGCCCATTTCACTTAAGAGGCCAGGGGCCAGCGCTGTCCGGAGACACTTCCAGGTCACGTGGCCAGCGTGACAAAGCTGCATCTGGCGAGCCAGAGCTGCACACGGAAACGCCGTTTACCTTCCCGCTGGTAAGCGGTCCCTATTTATCTACTTCCACCCGGAGGTGCTTTCGAACTGCTAGGTTGGCAGGCGCTGGGACCGAGCAGCGGGAGCGCACTCCGCCGCGGGGATTTGAACTGCCGACCTTTCGATCGGCAAGTCCTAGGCGCTGAGGCTTTAACCCACAGCGCCACCTGCGTCCCCTTTTATAAATTACTATTCATTAAACTTTTATACCACCCTCCATTGGAGGATCACGGAGCAATTTACAATATTAAAAACACAAACATACATACCATAATTGTCTAATTATCCAAAGGCCTAGGAGAAGAGGGAAGTTTTTACCTGGGGCCTAAAGATAAGTAACTTCGGTGCCAAGCAAGCTTCGCCAGGGAGAGCATTCCACAAGTGGGGGCCCACCACAAAAAAGGGCCGTTCTTGTACCATCACACAAACCATCTACCATGTGGCAAACCATCCCCACCACTCTGGCAAAAGGATATGATTGGCTGAGAGGGGCTGCGGAGGGTTCTTCCTCTCAGCTGGATCCTTCAGCAGTGACAGGATGCTTTCATCACACCTGCAGTTTGGGGGCAGGGTGGGGGTTAGAGGAGAGAAGCATATGTTGTAATCCATAAGAAAGTGGAACCCTTCCCGCTGGAAGTGTAAACTTTTATTCAGGGCAGTTAAGCATAATCTCTTCTTAATCCATGAGACAGGTTAGGCTGAGAGTGACAGAGCAGATCTCCAATTAGGCAGTTTCTCTCTTAAAACTAGGTGCTGGGGTAAAAAACAGACAACAGCTGCTGCTTTCCACACCCTATATATAAGATGCCTGCAAGCATCTGCTCACCCCATTGGAAACAGGATCCTAGGACATGTGGACCTCTGCTGAGATCAGGTGGGGCTGTTCTTAAGACTAAGCTTCAAATGGGTGAGTAGGGATTTGAACCCAGAACTTGCCCCAGCTTTCACATTCTGTGCACTACATGACACTGACTTTCAGTGCAAGTGGTTTCTGCACCCTTGCACTGAACTGAAGCAGAATCCTGCAAAGGCTAATTTTGTGTGGGTTGTGTATGTGCCCCCAAAGTCCCATTTTCTCTCTTGCTTTGTATCAGGCCAGTGCTGGAGAATTAGAAGCTCGTTTGAGTTTCACACGTACTTGCTCCCTTGAGCACAGTGATAATGCCACCTTCTCACCTGTGCCACCTCTTCAGTGCAAAGAGCCCCAGGGCAGCTAAATGGGCGGCCAGCAATGCCAGGTGGAATGTCCGGTGCTGGAAAACCGCTTCTGGCAAGAATCGCCAGTTTACTGTCCACTTGAAGAGGAACTGTCGGCCCAGATCAAAGGAACGGGACACGTACCCAACAGGGTTCACCACCAGGAAGGGCAACCCCAAAACAACCTGCAAGAAAGAACTGTGCCTTAAAATTCTCCCACAAAGAACATGAACGCGACTTTTTGGCATCCCAAGTGCAGCAAATTATGGAAGCTAAGGTCACTGCAATTCTTCAGTCTGCCAGCTTCACTTGTAGGTATCTGTTTCTCTTGGAAGACAATGAAGGCGTGCGCCTGAGGGGGTGAAGTAAAACGGGAAAGACATGTTTGGTTGCAGCTGCAGCAGCAGATGAGCCAGTGTCACTGCTGATTGATATTACCACCTAAGCCAGAAATCAGGTTCGGGTTCTGCTAATACAACTCTGTGTTCCAAAATTAGAGACATGTTGTGCTGCTGCACATTCATCCAGGAAGTGCTTTATTATTTTTAGCAAAATGCTGGATCATCAGGTACACAAGCTACTAATTACTTCTGCTGCTTTAAACCTACAAAACTCATGATGCAATGCAGCTGTGAGGAAGGCATGCAGGTGTGAAAATACTGCTTGGCCCATCCCTCCCATCTCTGCTTCCCTTCTTCCCTTCTTCCCTTCTATGGGGTCCTCTTGCTGCAGTTCAGCTTCTTTCCCGGCATCAGTTCCAAAAGACCTGCTGCATTTATTTTGGGCAGCCTCCTCTTAATGGCTGCTGGACAGTAATTGAACTTCATGTGCACCTAGCAATAAGGTTTCTCTTGCCAAAAAAGCTCTCTGCAAGCTTGGCCAACATTAACTGCCTTCTCTAATGTTTGCTTGAGGGGAAACTTACTTGCCTGCATCCTTCATAAATTGTATTTCTCCCTTCCATTTAAGAAATAAAACACCAGGGGAAACACCCACTATTTGCTTTGTGCAATTGAGTGTTATGCACTGAGTATTGTGTAACTGCTCACATGCACTGAACTCATGGAATGATGTGCAACCACACAAAACAAATTCACAAATACAAGGACAAGGAGAGGATGGGCCAGAAAATGCTAGAGATGGAGCAGGGTGATATGGATATACAGTGGTACCTTGGTTAAGTATTTAATTCGTTCCAGAGGTCCATTCTTAACCTGAAACTGTTTTTAACCTGAAGCACCACTTTAGCTAATGGGGCCTCCCACTGCCGCTGCGCCGCCAGAGCACGATTTCTGTTCTTATCCTGAAGCAAAGTTCTTAACCTGAAGCAAAGTTCTTAACCTGAAGCACTATGTCTGGGTTAGCGGAGTCTGTAACCTGAAGCGTATGTAACCTGAAGCGTATGTAACCCGAGGTACCACTGTATATATATTTGGACAGGAATCTCACCATGATCACTGGAAGCCTCATCCATACTTTCTTTGTTTCTACCTGCATATTTGCAGAAACAACGAGAGCTAGAAACTTTTAAAAAACTAAAACCTGATGATCTAACGGACAGGATCACAGCTATGTATATTTTCAAAGTATTTCACCTTGACCTAGCTCTGCTGTTACTAGGTAGTAACTGAATCAGACAAGTATTGGCCTATGGTCATACCGCCTATGGTCAAGCCTGATCTCCTAAAAGCTAAGCAGGGTCAGGCCTGGTTACGATTTGGATGGGAGACCCCCTGGGAATACCAGGCACTGTAGACTAAGTGTTGTCTGTTCTGACATGCCGTGTGGCCTTTCCTAGGCCTACTATTCCTTTTGGCTAGAGATACCAGGGGTATCGTTATTTGTCGTTAATTAATGTTTGTTTTTTGGTTGGTTTAGGCGTTTTGTTCTGGTTGATGTTTTCTTTTTTCTTTGGTATGTGTTGGCTATTTTTCTTTTTCGCTTTTTGTTGTTGTTTGGTTATAGAAAATGAATAAAAAGAAGTTAAAAAAAAAAGAGATACCGGGGTTGAATCTGGACATGGCAAATCTTCCCATCACCTTACCTGCAGGGCCGCACAGATAGCGAGCTTGGGAATGGCTCCTAGCAGGCCAAAGCGCTGCAGGAGGAGGAAAAGGAGACCCGGTGCAAAAAGCAGGATATTCATCTTCACAGACACTGCCAGGCTGGAGGAGAGAGATGAAAGGTGCCGCTGATCCCTGTGGTTAATACAAGGCCCATTCCAGTCCCCATGCACCTTGCTTTTGCCATCTGACATTGACTAAGAACTAGAGTAGCAGCAGACTTTCACAGAGAGCAAAAGTCTGTCCTGCTTGCCCACAAGGTTTACAGTTTACACTGAACAGTCAGGAGTACAGCAAGATGGCTGAAGGGAGTTGTAGTCCAAAACATCTGGAGGGGCTCAGGCTGCCAAAGGCCGTTTTAGATGGACCACAGGAAGCAATGAGCTGGTTCTGAAAGTTCCCACTTTGCAAGCAGAAAAATCAGGTGTGCACGTTATTTGTGCTTCTGCAAGAACCACTCGTTTGTTTAAAATACCCTCCCATTGGATGGATTGGCTCCAAAGGGGCTCTCACCTGAAGCAGAAGCAGCCCCAGGACCACTGCTCCTCCAGGAAGAGGTTGACAGCCAGGAAAAGGATCGCCATGGCCACCGGGTCATTGAAGAGGCGCAGGACAAAGATGGAGTGGATGCGATAGGAGGCACAGCACATGAAGAAGAAAACATAGGGCGGGACCTGCAGCAGAGGTGTCAACGAGGAAAATCAAGCCCACTTGCCATTGGGGCAGCTTCAAATGACTCAAGCTGCCGCTGTTCCCATTTAAGTGCCGCTGCTTTCTGTATTGTTTTTAACTGTTTTTATTGTATTTTGTGCATCGCCTTGAGAAATGTGTGGAAGGTGAAATAATAGTTGTAATAACAGACAAGCATTCAGCAGAAAATGCCTAAGTTTTTCCCTACAACTGCATGCTCAGTTGCTTTTTTTTCAAATTGTAAGGTCAGGTTCCCAGGATCCTCTTCCTCCTTGTGCAAGAGAGGGAGAACCGCCAAACCGAAAACTTGTAGCTGTGTCCTCTAATTCACAGCATATGAACTCGTTTTATATGAACCTTTACTACAAAAGCATCATTTTAAAAAATCAAAGCAGTTTACAACAAGAATACATGCAAAATAAAGACCACATAATTTTTTATTATTAAAAAAAACACTAACTAAAGTTTGTCTTAATTGTTTGTATAAGCCTGGCAGCAAATAAAAGTTTTCAGCAATCATTTAAAGGTCAATACAGATTCGGAAGCCTGCTGAATATATTTTGGAAGAGCATTTCACAGGGCTTGGCCAATAACACTAAAAGCTTGGCTTTGTGTTGAAATCAAATGAGCCTCACCGACCTGGGGGAAAACCAGCGATGCTCCTACAGAAGATCTCAGTGGTAGAACTGGAATATGAGGTTGCATTTTTTTACAATGCTGTGTACAGTATCATGAACATTGAAGTCTCAGTCTATATAAAGAGTTCAGCAGTAGAGCTCCATAGAATTCCACCTTAACCTGAACCCACCCAAACCTTGCTGTCCTCCTCCTGGCCTTCAATTTTCAGGTCCCACATGTATTGCACATGAGCACTGTGTTTGGATGAGGGCTCATATCTATTGTGTGATAGGAAAAAGAACAGTCTTTAGTGCTCCTTGAGGTGCTGCAGGAACTACTGACCTTACTCGTTCGGCTGTAGATGCGGAAAACGAGCAGCAGTGTGGCAAGGTAAAGGGCAGCAAAAAGATACTGGGCCAGGCGGATGTTGGTGCCACGGCCAGTTGCATAATACAGGCCCAGAAAGATGTAAACAAAGCCAGCAGGATATCTGTAGAGAGAGTGAGTGGGTAAATAGATCAACTACAGAGGAAGGCAAGAGAAACTGCCCTATTGCCGCCCAGACGCCAGTTTTAAGAGATGTACCCACCCTACCACTCCTGAAACCCTCATTATAATTGAAAGCTCAGTGTTACTCACACAAGAGGGCCTGTGTCCCCCTTTAGTTGGGTGTAATCCAGAGTCCCATTGACAACACCCTCCACTTCATCCATATAGGCTTTCCAGTCGATCTCTGTATCTTTGGGGAAAGCACAGAAGCTGTACCATCAAGTACGAACAGGAGCTCAGTTCAGCAGCTGAAAACGGCCTGGATCTAAAAGAAGGGCTCTAAAATTATCCGAGTCTACAAGAACACATGCAAAGCCATGCCTGGTGGCTGTTCCTCTGTGTAAGGTATTTAGTCATGACCTGTTTTTGAAGGGCTGGGACAGATTTTTATTTAGGCTGGGCTCTAGCAGCCAGGACAACAAGAATCAAAAACAGTTCTGACACTACGCCCTGGCTCAAATGAAGCCCCAGCCCTTCGTCAAAACTACCCCAGACAACACATTGTATGGAACCTTTCATGTAGTCCGGTTAATGACGCCCCACTGTGCATCATTCAACTACAGAATTCACTGCCACAAGACGTAGCAACGGCTGCCAATTGGGGCAGTTTTGAAAAGGGGGCAGACAAATCTGTGGACGATGAAGCCAGCAACGCCTGCTGCTCCTGATGGCTGCACTGCATACTGCCTCCAGCATCTATGGAGACCTGACTCCGACTACCAGTTGAAGGTAGGGGTTTTGGGACACAAGTGAGGGACATGTTGTTGCCCTCACACAACGGTGCCAACTTGAATAACATAAGCAGGGGCAGGCAAGCCTCACCCTGCATAATCAATCACATAGCGTGGCACGCATGCACCATTTGAATGGCAATATTTGGGCAGGGAGGAGCCCTCAAATATTTTAGGGGGGGCAAATGGACCTCGACCCTAGGAGTTGGCTCCTATGCTCACCTCCTTCCCATGGTCTTCCCACCTGCTTGGCCATTGCAGAGACCTTTTGCTTGACCCAGCCAGCAGGGCTGCTGTTGCCTCCTTAGCCCAATCCCACAGGGTTCCCTCTGCCCAGCACGCTAGCCCTCCCATCAGATGTCAAAGAGATAAACAACTACCTGACATTTAGAAGGCAACTTCAGGTAGGTTTTTAATATGTGACATTTTAATGTATTTTTAATTTTTGTTGGAAGCTGCCCAGACTGGCTGGGGGAAACCCAGCCAGATGGGTGTGGTATAAATAAATTATTATTATTGTTATTATTATTATTATCAGAAGAGCTGCAGGCGCGAGCTATATTCCTCCCTCCCTCCCGGAGAGGGTTCTCACCCCACCTAAGCCTTGCCCCTTATCCACACCCCCAGTGCCACTCTCCTGACCCCCCACCCAGGCCCCGTCCCGGACCCCCACTCACATGCCACCCTGTGTATGACCCACTGGTTGACCCCCACTTCGGCCAGGCAGAGGCAGGCGGCCACCAGCGGGGTGTAGTGGGGCTCGAAGAGCACCAGGTGCTTGTCTTGCCAGGCCCGGCGCAGGCTCTGGCGGACGGAGGGCAGCCCGCCCGCAGGCCCCGCGGGCCCCTTCCTCCTCGGAGCGGGACCCGGAGCCATCCCGCCCCGCCGCCTGCCCAGCTCCGGCCACGCTCCCTGCTGCTGCTACGGCTGCTGGCGGCCCGGGCAGGTGGTGCCACCGTGAAACGCGCCCCGGCGCCGCCGCCGCCTGGAGCAGGCAGTTCCGGCGTTCGGAAGGTTCCCTCCTCTTCGCTCGGAAGGTTCCCTCCTCATTCCCGGTGGCGGCGGAGCATTAGCAGCCTCACGCCACGAAGCCCTGGGAGGCTTCTAAGTTTTTGCTGTCTCCGTTTTGCTTTCCCATTGCATTTATTTTTATTCTTTTGGTGCTGTGATTGCCAAGAGGGTTTTTATTTTATTTAAAAGTTTTGGTGAGCCGCCCTGAGCTGGCACCTCATAGAATCTCAGAACTGCAGAGCTGGAAAGGTTCCTCCTAAGTAGTGCAACCCTCCCGTGGACACTTTGTCGGATCCAGCAGGGATCTCCTTGCTTTCTCATGCCCAGAAAATGCAAGATGTGCTTTTTAGGGGGAAACAAAATATTCAAGCATCATGCAGGGAGAAAAGGGTTGCCATCCGTTCTGGTATAATGTAGGATCCGCCAGTATTTCAGTTGGATTCAATGCAAGGCAGAGTTTGTCCTATATTTCCACTTCTCTCTCTCTCTCTCTCTCTCTCTCTCTCTCTCTCTCTCTCTCTCTCTCTCTCTCTCTCTCTCTGCTAAGTTAGGGATCCTCTCCAAATGCATGTGTGTGAAAGGTCACGTATTTTAAGCTCTGGGGTCAAAGCACAGATCTACAAATTCATGTGTATGTGTGACAAATGCCAGAGGGGCCATCCTGTTAGGTTGTATTCTGCAACATGTTCTTGATGCAATAATAGTGTATTAGTAATGCATTTATTCTGGGCCATTCACATGTTATGAGTTGTTCCGTGCTGCTCCCACAAAGTGGATCATGTTATTGCTATCTGGAGAGGCACTCTTGCACCATAGTGCAACAAAAGCAGGACAAAAAAAGACCCCCATAACATTTGTGGCATAGAAAGTTGACAAGAACTCAGCATAGCGTTACAGACCATGGAAACAAAACAGTACATCCTCCCCAAAAAGTTTGCAGGTGCAATAGCATATAACCACCCCAATATGTACCACATAACCAATGATGTGTATAACCACCCCAATATCATTATGAGGAACAAGTCATTGTGAACACACTACAAAAAGGGACACCTAGAAGGGGCCTTATTGTGCAAATTTATATCATAAAGGGGCCGTATCTAGTCCATGGGTAGGCAAACTAAGGCCCGGGGGCTGGATGCAGCCCAATCACCTTCTCAATTTGGCCCACGGACGGTCCAGGAATCAGTGTGTTTTTACATGAGTAGACTGTGTCTTTTTATTTAAAATATGTCTCTGGGTTATTTGTGGGGCCTGCCTGGTGTTTTCACATGAGTAGAGTGTGCTTTTATTAAAAATGCATCTCTGCGTTATTTGTGGGGCATAAGAATTTGTTGATTTCCCCCCACCAAAAAAAATAGTCCGGTCCCCCACAAGGTCTGAGGGCCAGTGGACCGGCCCCCTGCTGAAAAAGTTTGCTGATCCGAGATTCTAGTCCTACCCCCTGCAACCAAGACAGATGGCCATCGACCTCTGCTTAAAAACCTCCACGGAAGGAGAATCTACCCCCTCTTGTGGGAGTTCATTCCACTGGAAGAACAGCTCTTCCTGTCAGACAGTTCTTGGTGTTTATCTCCTTTCTTGGCCCTTTAGATATTTGAAAATGATTATCAAATCTCCTCTCAAGTCTTTTCTTTACCAGGCTAAGCATACGTGGAGAATAAACTTGTGAGCCTTTCAAGACTGCAGTCCTCACGCCGCTTACCTGGGAGTAAGCCCCGTTCAGTTCAACGGGACTTACTTCCGAGTAGACACGACTTAGGACTGCATTACTAAGATGCCGTGCAAGACTCTTTCCTGGGTTATCTCTGCAGCAAGCTAGCTAACGGGTTTACTGCCTCCCTGGGTTTTGCACAGAGAAACCATTCATACGAAGTGGTGGCAAAGACCCCATGCACCCCGGGCCAGCCCCGCCTCGCTGAGGACTAGCGCCCCACATTCTCCCACCCCACCACCAGCAAGACCCAACAGACGGAAGCAAAGCTCTCCACCACCGACCAGGAAGTGGCGAGCGGAAGCTGCACGTGGTTTTCAGGGCGCCACGTGGGCGGAGGCTGGATTCGGTAGGCTCCCCCCCCCCCCCTCTCCCTGACAGCCCTGCCCTCGCTTGGCCGCCCTTCTCCCGGAGAAGCGACATGGAGGAGGCGGCTCCGCGAAGGCGGCAGCTGCCGGACTCCAACGCCCAGTACCGGGACAGGAGCTTCTGGGACTCGCGTTACCAGCACGAAGGGGCGGCTCCGGCCGAATGGTTCGGGGGCTTGGAGCGATTCCGAGAGCAGCTGGAGGCGGAGCTGAGCCCGGGTGATCGGATCCTGGTGCTGGGTGAGTTGCCTGCCTGCCTGGAAGCGTGGTATGGTCTGTCACGTTGTTATTTATCTCATATTGTCTGTTGCGTTTTATATCCCACCCTTTTCTCCATAGAGCTCAAGGTGGTGTCCGTGGTTCTCCCCATCCTCATTTAATCCCTGCAACAACCCTGTGAGGTAGGTTTGTAGAGCTGGAAGGGTCCCCCAAGGGTCATCTAGTCCAACCCCCTGCAATGCAGGAATCTCAACTAAAGTAAGGCTACCAGATTTTTTTTTTCCAATAAATCCGGGGACACTGTTCAGCTTCAATGGATTTTGTATAATCATATTATTAATAATAATAATAAAATAAGAAATAATAAAATGATAAAATTATATCCCGCCCTCCCCACCTGAAGCCGGGCTCAGAGCAGCTAACAACAATAAAAGTAACACAGCGTTCTAAAATCAATTCATTCTAAAATCAATTCAAAATCAAATTAATGGCAGCCATTGGGCTAGAGTTCTGTGAGGACTGATTTGTAAATCTGGGGACTGTCCCCGGGAAACGGGGATGTCTGGTAACCTTAAACTAAAGCATCCATGACAGGTGGCCATCCGGCGTCTGCTTAAAAACCTTCAGTTAAGGAGAGTCCACCGCTTCCTGAGGGAGACGGTTCCACTGTCGAACGGCTCTTACTATCAGAAAGTTCCTCCTGGTGTTTAGTCGGAATCTCCTTTCTTGTATCTTGAAGCCTTTGGTTCGTGTCCTACCCTCCACAGCAGGAGAAAAAAAACTTGCTCTGTATTCCATGTGACAGCTCTTGAGATAATTGAAGATGGCTATCATCTCTTCTTTTCCAGGCTAAGCATACACAACTCTTTCAACCGTTCCTCATCAGGCTTGGTTTCCAGTCCCTTGATCATCTTGGCCGCCCTCCTCTGCACACCTTCCAGCTAGTCAATCTCCTTGATAGGTTAGGTAGAGAGAGAGGCAGTGACCGGTCCAAGGTTCCTTGTGAGCTTCATTGCCGAGCAGGAATTTCAACACTGGTTTCTCCCAGGCACTAGTCCAACACTCTAATCCAGGGGTTGGCAACCTAAGACCCATGGGCCACAAGCGGCCCACGGGGGTCGTGTAACCAGCCCATGAGCTGCCCCTGAACTGAGCCGCCCACTCGGCGAGTCCCCTCGCACTGTACTAAACGGGTGCAGCGTGACGCAGGGACTCGCTTTTGCGGTGCCGGATATTGCGGGCGCATGCGATCCGGCCCACGGAGGGATCTCTGCTGGAGTGAACCGGCCCAGGCAAGGTAAACCTTTCCAACCCCTGCTCTAACCACTACATCACACTGGCTCTTATTGTTATTATTAAATATGTCACATGCTTTATCTTCCCCAGGGCAGTCCAGAGCAACCAACCAGACAATTGTTGTTGGCACCCGTCAGTTTCAGGAGACAATGAATGTGTGCACCTTTGGGGGTGAGGTCAAACTCTTGGAAGGTTGCATAGCCTGCTTGTGGCTGTAGAAACTGATGCAGAAGAGACATGTTTTGTTGCAGCTGGGGCAGATGAAGGCGTCCGGTTGTGCTGCTGCAGATCCTCTGCGGGATTTCTCCTCTCTGCGCTCCTCCCAGCTGTCATTCCATGTCTCCAGGCACCAAGGTCATTCTCACACTGCGGAGTAGATGTTGCCAGTCTTCACATCACGCTTGCAGACATCTTTGTAGCACAGTGTGACACATAACATGCAGACTTGGAGTAAGACCCTGGGGCCCTTTGCCAACATGGTGCCCTCCAGGTGTTTTGAACTTCCAGCAGCCTCTGCCAGCTAGCATAAAACTTCAGGGGCTGCTTGGCTGTAAAAACAAAACAGAACCTCAAAGGGTTTTATGAAATGAAATGAGAAAATCAAGAAAAAAATTGCAACCCCACTTTAAAAGGTTACAGTGCTAAAGCAGATTAGAATGACCTCAACTTTCAAAGCATCTGGGTAGGCTTCTCTAAAGAGGGATGTTTTCAGAAGGCACCGAAAAGAGTAGAAGTGAAGGCAAGGAGTTATAATCCGAAACCTCTGAAGGGTGCCAAGTTCATCAAGGCTGTATGTGTGCACAAGATAGCAAAACACACCTCTCGCTAGCTTCCAGAAACTGCAAGAGGGGAGAGTGCTCTTGTGCTCAGGGCCTGACTGTGGGTTTCCTGCAGGCATCTACCACAAAAAGTGGTGGACTCTCCTTCATTGAGGGTTTTCAAGCACAGGTTGGGTGGTCATCTGTCAGGGATTATTTAGCTGTGTCTCCTGCATTGCAGGGGGTTGGGCGAGAGGGCCCTTGTGGGTCCCTTCCGAACATGCAGTTCTACGATTCTGTGATCTGGTTGGCCACTGTGAGAACAGGATGCTGGACAAGATGGGCCATGGGCCTGACCCAAAAGGTTCCTAATGTTATTATTAACTTTGCTTCTCCTGCATTTTGGGCTGGTGATCTTTCCCATGGAGATGCCAAGGATTGAACCTGCGATTGAAGCCATTGCTCTGACAACCAACTTCTGCCCTTTCCTATAAATAAAGATATTGCCCTACTATGGATTTGGACAGCCTTTCTCAAGGACCCACTTTCTTCACTACCTTTTGCTTTTTGCAGGAGGATTCAGAATTCTTTTGAGTTATAAAAATGTTCTTAGGATGTTGCTCCTATGAGCCACTAGGGGGAAGCAGCAGCACACAGTTGATCCATCAGTATGTTACAGGCAGTGGTTTCTGGCCAGTCGTTATGGAGTTTGTTGCTCAGCTCTTTCCTGAAGTCTGTGCCTGTTTGACACTGGTGTGTGTGTGTGTAAACAGTTGCTTCAGCTGAGGCAAAGGGGCAAAATCTTATTGCAATCCTATGTGTGTCACCTGAGTTGAGTTGCACCACCCTTTTTGCTAGGTTAATTTACACCACATTGCCAGTTGGTGTGTGACTGATTTGAACTGGCTTAGGATCCGTGCACTGCAGAAGCAGTCTAGTCATGCTGGCCACGTGACCCGGAAGCTGTACACCGGCTCCCTCGGCCAGTAAAGTGAGATGAGCGCTGCAACCCAAGAGTCGTCTGCAACCGGACCTAATGGTCAGGGGTCCCCTTTACCTAGGATCCAGCCTAAGTCTCCCCCACCTGCAACACCTCTTTTTCAGGGCTTAAGATCTGCCAATCTCTATGCAGCCAGCTGGGTGGGATATGCTGGCCTATCTCCAGCTGAGCCAGGATGAGGGAGTTACACTCAGCCACAAAAACTGCTAGATCAAAACTCATCTCATCCCAATAGATCTAGACTTAAGATTGCCCCCTAAGTATGCAGCTGGTGGAATTCACACTGGATAGCAGCCTTGTGGAGTGGGGGAGAGCAGAAGAACTTGCAATCCTATCAGTATTTATTATTATTATTATTATTATTATTATTATTATTACCCTGCCCATCTGGCTAGGTTTCCCCAGCAACAATTTAGGCAATTGTTGGGTTTCCATGATGCAACTGAGCTTCAGGAGGAAGCTAGCATTGCTTTCCTGGAGGAGAGGGCTATCAAGGGCATCAGCTGGAGACAGCAATGCTTATGAAGACCAGTTGCTGGAAACCGCAGGAAGGTAGAGTTGCTCTTGTGCTCTGATCCTGCTTGCTGGTTTCCCACAGGCATCTGGTTGGCCACTGTGAGAACAGGATGCTGGACTGTATGGCTTGATCCAGCAGGGACTTCTAATATCCTTTATCTTGCAAATGCGAGTTGCTCACTGAAGCCTGTATTGGGGACTCAGGTGAATTCTATTATACCTAGCAAACACAGTTTCTGCTGATAGGGTGGTTCCTCCAAATTTGGTGTATTTTTCATGCGTTGCGGTGCTTAATTCGGCCTTCCCTGCTTCAGATTTTAACGTAATGTGTTGGTTCTTTTGGCAAAGAAAGAAGTGATGGAGTAAAGTGGGAGAGAAAGACAGGCAGCTGTCTGGCTTTCTCCTCGCAGTCTTGGGCTAGAAGCTAAAAGAGAGAGAGAGGAGGGAAAGTTGAAAGGGTTGCAATCGAAGGTGCAGCTCTTGCCAGGGAATCTGTGGCAATGTACCGTAACTATTACATCCATCTTCAAAAAAGAAGTTGCTCCCATCTCACACCTGGAGGGAAGGGGCTTCACGTCTCTTGAGGTCTTGGAGTACCCAGTTTTCCTACAGAGGGAAGGGAGTGCAATGGAAACCTTTGTATTTCTGCTGCAGGGGTGACATTTTGTAAACAAGCAGTATCCCGGTTCCTCCTGGCTACCACCAGAGGGCAGTGTGAATAGATGCTTCAATGGCCTTCTGTGCCACTGTTCAGAACCTGAGTGATGCTCTTCCCCTTTTGAAGGGCCATTCTTGGTGGAGCACAGGTGAATAGTGGATGTGAGCGTTGGTCTGGTCTGCAACTGAGAACCCATCCTTATAGCAGACTTTTCAGGAAAGCCCTGTTTCCTCAGCAAATCCTTCCGAGTCCTTCTGTATCTCTGATGTGTCACCATGAGAGTTAGGAATTTGCTTTTCTGTTTTATACCCTTTAAAATAATAATAAAAATACCTTCCTGATCCTATTGCTACTAGAGAAAAAGGAGACCGTATATATTTGTCGATGCCCTTTTCAGAATCCTTCAAAGCCCCAGTGCTTATTTGCTTAAAAGTTAGACTTATAGCCATCATGACTGCAGCAGCTGAGGCTGAAAATCTAACCGTGAGAAAGGCAGGAAGAACCGTGAGAAAACCAAGAGGCAAATTGAAGTGTGCCTGAATGCTTTCCTTCCCCCCCCCCCTTGTGACTTGAGCCCATCTGTCAGGATTTTTCGAAGGCTGACTCAGGCTTTTCACACTGATGGTTAATAGTAAGAATATCGTAGAGCACGAGCAACTTGCCCGCCAAGTCTAATTTGGCATCTGCCATGGAAATGATATGCAGATTGTTAATTGCACAAACCTTAAATATTCAAGTTGTCTTTGGCTGTCTGTCTCAGGTATAAAAATATAACTATTTTAATATTTATCTACAAACGGGGTATCTGTTTATACATTTATCTTTCACATTTATATCCTGCCTTATGGGCTTAGCCAGGATCCTCAAGGCAGATTAATCTGGTGAGGATGTCCCTGCAACCTAAAAATATATAGTGATTTTATGAAAATCTCACTTCTTCCCACCCCCCCAAAAGAGATGTAGATCATTTGATATTTGGGAAATGCTCTTTTTGGAACACATTTTATAATATGTAGCTGGTAGGAAACAGTCCTGTGACACTATCCTGTCTACAAAAACTGACTGACAGTAGGAAATCTTACAGAATTCGCATGGATTATTAATGCCTGGGTTTCTTAAAAAAAAGAAAGAAAAAAGCTTAGCAGCTATTGTTGGGCCACAGCTCCCAAATCCCTGAGCACTGCCCATGCTATAGTTAATTGTTGTGGCTTTTTTCGCTTACCCCATCCCACTGTCCTGCTCACAGTTGTGATGAATATTCCAACGTTTGGAATGGCCCATGTCACCATTAAGAAAAAGAGGTCGGAATAGGCCAGTAGATATGTGGACTGTCCCTGGATCAAGTGACTTTTCTTCTTTAAATTCTTAAACCTACTTGGGTTAGTTTTCTGAACTAAAAGGTAAAGGGGCCCCCTGACAATTAGGTCCTGTCGTGGCCGACTCTGGGGTTGCGACGCTCATCTCGCTTTATTGACCAAGGGAGGCGGCGTACAGCTTCTGGATCATGTGGCCAGCATGACTAAGCCGCTTCTGGTGAACTAGAGCAGGGCACAGAAACACTGTTTACCTTCCCGCCGGAGCAGTACCTATTTACCTACTTGCACTTAGACGTGCTTTCAAACTGCTAGGTTGGCAGGAGCAGGGACCGAGCAACGGGAGCTCACCCCATCGCAGGGATTTGAACCGCCGACCTTCTGATCGGCAAGTCCTAGGCTCTGTGGTTTAACCCACAGCGCCACCCACAAGGTGTTTAACTGAAAATCAATCACAGTCAGTGCATCATTTGTAAAATAAGACTTTAGAGCCACCTTGCCCTAAAATGGCAACTGGACATTCCATTTTGGTGACTGTAACCTTGCTTTAAGGGGCCATTTGGCACCTAGCTTATGCATCTGAGTTTCTAATACTGTACTGCTTTTGGTCACCAGTCGAGCCTCACTTGCTGATGTCACCCTTTGCTTGCTCATGCATTCAAAATGATTCCCTCCGTAGCACGTGGCTTAGCTTGCTCACTTGAGCCAGCTGCAGAGCTAATCTCTCGGCAGCACATCTGCTGTCTATTTATGGCACGCGGTAATCTGAGTGGTGGAAGATGATGGGAGAGAGGCGGGATTGGCAGGTGGGCGGGCTGGCTTTGCAGGAAAGGCTTCATCTTTGTGGCCTCTTGGCTTCTCCCAGCAATTCTGCGCGTTCAGAAGCACCAGCAGCTGCCTTGTGCTGATTTAGAACCTTTTCCATCCTGCTCAGTGTGGTCTCAGCTGACTGACAGTTGCTCTCCAGGGTTTCAGACAGGGAGCGTGCCAGCCCTACGTGGAGATGGCGGGGATTGAACCTGCGGCCGCCCGCGTGTAAGTCAGATGCTCTGCCAGGGAGCTGCAGCCCTTCCCTTAATGCCGGTGCTGTCAAATGGCATTTCAGAACCAATTAGATTAAAATAAAATCTCCGCAGAGTACCAAACGCAGAAAAAAGCCTGCATCTGTGCAAGAGTTTTCAGTGTGGCAAGTGACAGCGCCAGACTCATCTCTGCTGTGCTGAATCTGGGATACCTTCACCTTAAAAGCTGATGAAATTTCAGGCAACAGCTCTCTCACTGGGGTGGGGTGGGGGAATGCCCCAACTAGTTATGCAAGCCTGGCTAGCAAGTTAGACTCCCTGTTCTTCTCTCTTGCTGGGGGATCTTGATGTGCCTTCGTTCGTTGGCTTCTTCTTTGAACCTCTCCCAAAGGCTCTGCCACGCTGGGCACCCTGTGCCCCTGCGCCCTAATCACAGCCAGCAAATTAACAGAATCCTGGCTTACCATTTGCAAAAGTCCCGACTGGGAAGGAGAGGGCTCTAAGCCTCCATTAATCCTACCTGATGGTTTATCTCTTTGATCTGATTGCTGCTGCGGTGGCTTTTAACGTGGTGGCTCCTTAATCTGATATAGGGAGGGAAGCTGGAGCTTCCAAGCAGGTTGGGATTAACTGGGTCTAATCGCCTGAGCCTGTTAGAGGGCCCGTCTGCTGGATGTGTGATTAACAGTCGTGGGATCCTTGCCGTGCTGGAAAACACAGGGGGTGAAGGACAAAATGGAAGATGCGTCTGAGTTTGAGGTGGCAGGCAAATCGTGCAGTCCACTTGGGGTTGAGTTTCCAGTGGCGAAGCCCCTGCTTTGTATCAGGAAGGGTGGGGTTCTGCCTCCAGCATCCTAAATCTACAACACTTCTCATTCTTTCTGGAAGTGCCATTGTGGGGCGGAGAGATCATTCTGCGTGAAGGGAGGGATCATAGCTCCATAGCAGAACATCTGCTTTGCATGCAGAAGGTCCCAGGTTTGGTTCTCTTCAGGTGAGGCTGGTCAGGGCTTCCCACCTGAAGCCTCGTAGACAGTTCTGAGTTAGATAGACCCATGATAGACTTGGGAAAAGTCCAGTTCCTAGGTTTCTGCGGGTGCAGAGATCATTCTGTAACTCTTTTGTGGGAGGATCTAGACCTGGAATGTGGAGCCGGTGGCCTTTCAAATGTTGTCATGCTACACTTCCCATCATCCCCCATTGTCCGTGCTAGTGGGGCTGATGGGTGCTGGAGTCCAGCGACACTTCGAGGGCACCACGTTGTCTAGACTTCAGTAGCATGGAGAACCTCATGCACAATGGTACAAAACCAAATCCTATCTTAGATAGGCATAGAAATCATGCAAAACATGTCTGATTCATTTTTATTTTATTTATATTTATTACATTTTTTTTAATCCCTCGCTCCAAGGTGGACATGTTCGTCGTTTCCCTTCAATTTTGCCCTCCCAATTTTGCCATTTTACTGCTCTTCCTTCTGGCTCCCTTTGAGCATTTTGGCCTGGCTGGAATATGCACACAAACACACCCCAGCCGATGGAGGATAGAGATGTCTGAGTGTGTGCAGTAACTAGTAGGAAGTCTTGGAGCCAGAGTCTTCATTGGATGCCTGGCCTCTGTAATGCATGATTACTCTACCTGCAGTCCATTTAATATATTGTAGACTGAGGGGAGAGGCAGGGAGGCTGGATTTTAAATCCCAGGGGCTGGAGACTGTGCAGGTGAGAGCCTAGTAGGGTGGCTTATGTAGATTGAGTGTTGAGATCCTTAAGCCTTCCTCTGGGTGTAAGTGTAAATGCCAGGCGTACAAATGCCAAGCCCAATGTGGAAGTAATTAAAACGCCTTTTGCAACCTGCTCATTAAGTGCTGCTTCATCTCTAATTAAGCTAATTGTGATCCACAGCACCCACTCGGTCCTGCTTTTCTCTCTTTTTGCCCTCCGCAGCCACCTGTGGCTTTCCGGGTTCGGTAAGCTACCAAAGGGGAACAGTTTGCAGGCAGGGTGGGGTCTTCTTAGAATTGCCTGTATCTGGAGTTGGAAAAACGAAGTGTCTTGTTGCTGGGCTCAGGGTTTGTTTGTTTGTTTTTTGTGGGTTTTTTTTTTTTTTGAAAGAGAAGCATCACGGCTCAAGGTTAGCCACAAGTTTTAAAGACATCTGCTCTCTTTATCAGGAGAGTAACATTCTCCCTGTAACCAACCCCGGTCACCAGTCTGCCCAGACCATTTTGGACCAGCTGGAACTTCTAAACACTTTCCAACGTCAGCCCCAATGACATGAGACACGCCAGCCGATTTAAGGAGGCACAGTCTGGACCCATGTTGACTGTCTTGGCAAAAGCTAAGGATGATTCCCTATAAAGTTTTTTTAAAAAAAGGTTGTTGGGCTTGCAGGAGGTTGGGCTAAATGACCCTTTGGATTCCTACAGTTCTATGATTCTGTGACTTGATGGGCCTTTGGTCTGACGATGGATCCTTGGCCAAGCCTTCATAATCCTAGAACACATCCAGCACTCACCAAAGGCCACGCATTGCAGGGAAAGAGCAACCGCAGCAGACTGTCTCTGTCTTCCAGGATACAGTGGTACCTCGGGTTACATACGCTTCAGGTTACAGACTCTGCTAACCCAGAAATATTACCTTGGGTTAAGAACTTTGCTTCAGGATGAGAACAGAAATCGTGTTCCAGCGGCGCGGCAGCAGCAGGAGGCCCCATTAGCCAAAGTGGTGCTTCAGGTTAAGAACAGTTTCAGGTTAAGAACAAACCTCCAGAACAAATTAAGTACTTAACCTGAGGTACCACTGTAGTTGGTTCACTGTGGGTGATCCTTTGTTTACAGTTGGCTGATACATGAAATTCTTCAGCCTAACTAGTCCAAGCCCATCTCTTTTGCAGGCTGCGGGAACAGTGCTCTGAGCTACAACCTCTTCCAGCTGGGCTATACAGACATCACCAGCATTGACTACTCACCCATATGCATTGCAAGCGTGCAAGACCGCTATGCCCATTGCCCAGGCCTGCACTGGGCAGTAATGGACGCTCGAGCCTTGACCTTTGTGGATGGGAGCTTTGATGTGGTGTTGGAGAAGGGCACTCTGGATTCCATGATGGTGGAAGAAACAGACCCATGGAATGTCTCCTCCGAGGCTAGGATGCTTCTGGATCAAGTGTTAACTGAGGTGAGCGGCAAGAATTCCTGTCGGTACCTGGGCTGGATGGCACCATCTTCAGCCATTTCAATGTGTAGCTTCTTGAATCTTGGCCTGTTCCCAAACTTTAACGACATTAGACAAGCATCACTACATTGGTTTTTTTTCTTGCTTGCTGTTCAGTGCTGCAGAATCACACATTTCTGATGGGAAAAATCTATCCTAGCTTATGTCTTCATGTTCATGACTGCAAAGTATCTGATCTCTACCTCTGTCCCATGGTCTGGCCTTCCGTCATGCTGCTATCACACAGCTCCTTTCCAGGTGGGAGTGGGGGGCATTCCACAAACCCCAAGATCTGCAAAGGCTGAAATATCAAATCCAGAGCAAGGAAGCAAGCTGCCAAAGCCCATTCAAAAATTTATTAAATTTATATACTGCCCTTCATTCAAAGATCACAGGGCAGTTTGCAATATAAAAACACAAAATGCATAATATAATAAACAAGCAATATATATAAAAACTGATCCTCGCAAATGAATCTGAACGTGGGATATTGAGTTCGCAAGATGCAAAATGTAGATTGCAAACACAGCTTAGGCAGCCCTAGAAATCTTGTCTTCCCCCTCCCATTTTCCAACATATTCCCCCCCTGACTACTTCTAGAAAAAGTGTGGATTGGGCTCATATATATACAACACATTGAATCACCCAAAAACCTTGTCCTTTTAGACGGGGTTGTTGGAGTGGAGGACCTTGTCTTGTCCTACATTCTACCTATGTTTCAGGACTGATCCTGACCACGATGCCTCTTCCATGGCCTCCTAAAATTGACAGCAGTCCTCCTGCAAGACGTTTTGTAAGGAAGACTATGCAAAATAATGCAGAGAAAATTTGTGAATAGAATTACTAGTTAAGGATTATTAAAAGTAATAGTGAAATTAATGAAATGCAGATTAAGTGAAAAATAGTGAAAAATCTACAGAAGTAGCTGATGGAAGCCCAAAACATTGTATAAGATAAGAATATGTTATATGATTTTTGGAAAATATATGTAAAATTTAATTTAAAAAATATTTTTTTAAAAAAATTGACAGCAGTCCTCAGCCAAGTCAAGATGGTAAATGACAGTCAGATAAGGGCAGCATGCTTCCCCCCCCCCCCAAAAAAACCCTCCGCTTATGGGGTTTGATAAAGCCTGTAGCTCCCTTGTTCCCCTAGGGGTCCAATTTTTGTTGTTGTTGTTTAGTCATTTAGTCGTGCCTGACTCTTCGTGACCCCATGGACCAGAGCACACCAGGCACTTCTGTCTTCCACTGCCTCCCGCAGTTTGGTCAGACTCATGTTCATAGCTTTGAGAACACTGTCCAACCATCTCGTCCTCTGTCGTCCCCTTCTCCTTGTACCCTCCATCTTTCCCAACATCAGGGTCTTTTCCAGGGAGTCTTCTCTTCTCATGAGGTGGCCAAAGTATTGGAGCCTCAGCTTCACGATCTGTCCTTCCAGTGAGCACTCAGGGCTGATTTCCTTCAGAATGGATCGGTTTGATCTTCTTGCAGTCCATGGGACTCTCAAGAGTCTCCTCCAGCACCATAATTCAAAAGCATCCATTCTTCGGCCATCAGCCTTCTTTATGGTCCAGCTCTCACTTCCATACATCACTACTGGGAAAACCATAGCTTTAACTATATGGACCTTTGTTGGCAAGGTGATGTCTCTGTGATGCTGTGACCTTTGTTGGCAAGGTGATGCTGTGTAGGTTTCTCATTGCTTTTCTCCCAGGAGAAAAGGGGTTTGATTACCATTCTGCAATTGGGGGCAGGGGTACAGTTGTGCAGATGCACCAAAAGCATTTGCTGCCAGAGGGAGGGAGGATAGGATTCATTGGTGGGGGGGGGGGATGAACTATTTCCCAAGCAAGCTTATTTTTGGAATGATAACAAGAAAGCAGAGTCAACAGCACCCTGCGCCAACAAAGGGGGGGCATGTTATAGTTTGTTTTCATTCTTGTTTTTATTTTGTGTTGTGTTTTTTTAATTTTTATGTTACGGATAAAGGGCGGCATACAAGTTTAATAAATAAAAATAAACAGCACTTGTTGGGGCTCTGATGCTTCTCCATCAGTTTTTCTTCTGCCGTCCCCCCCCCCCCACTCCCAACCTTTCAGTATCTTGCACATTAATGTATTTGGGGGGGCGGGGGAATCTCTTCCCTCTTTCTTTACCACAAAAAGAGAGAGAAGGCCCAGCTTGAATCTCCCCGGTTGCCATGGCAATGCCGCTCTGTCATCAATGGCTGCTTGCAGATGGCAGGGTTTGAGTCGGGAGGAGAGAACTTCTTTTTCATGTTTTTCTGGTTAAAGGGGTAGCCCCAGGGAAGTGTCCTGTTTGCAGCATTTCCGTGGGACTTTCATTAGGGGGGGGGTTGGTAGCGGCAGCGCGGGGATGTGGGGGAACAGTTCACGCAGGCTGAGCATCTTCACCCCTGGGGGGGAAGATGCACTGTTGTTGCCAATAGGCCTCTGGCGTCTTGGGCTAAGAAAGTGGGGGGGGGGGACAGAATGTGTTGATATCCAGTGCTCCCCACCCCATTTTGCCTGTCTTTCCCTCTTATTAGCTTCAAGGATCTCTCTTTTTTCCTTAAATCCCCCCCCAAAAAATGGTCAGCTGGTTCTCCCTGTTTCCATGGAAACCCTCATCCCTATTGACTAGGCCATGGCATTGCAATAGGGACAGGCAATGCCTCCAGGCTGTTATTAATTGGTCTGATGTGTCCATAGCAGCAGGAACCATATTGAATTTGGCTGTGTGTGTTTTGTTTTATTTTATTTTTATTTTTTTGCGGGGGGCGGGCGGCTAGGAAAGTACAGGGTTGGAAATCGTGGATGCTTCTACGCTTATTCTCGCTCTCTCCTCCAATCTCAAGTCTTTCCCTACAGTCTTCTACTCCTGCATTTCTCCCTCCTGGCTCTCTATTTTTGGGGCTCTTTTTGCATGCATGTGGGGTGTAAAGTGGTGAAAGATCTTTGCTGAGTTTCCCCCAAAAGGGTGGGGGGGGGGAAATGTCTTCACTTGCTTGGGACGAATGCCCACCGGTGGCTAGTGGGTGGTATGTAGCCTAGCTCCACTCACGAGTAGACCCACTGGAATGAATTGGCAGGAATGCAGGAAGCTGCTGTCTGCTGAGCCAGGCTGCTGATCCAACCAGCTCAGTTTCGCAGATATACCTGTGGGGGCTTTGTATCCTTCTGTATGTCAAGGCGAGTCCTCTACCACTGAGCCATTAATTTCAGTGGGCCTACTCTGAGTAGGGTTAATGTTGGATAACATCCACAGTAGCTCTAGAGCAGCTGGAGTCGTTTTGCCTCCCGTTCTGCCTCTCATTTTCCCCCGGCTGATTTCCCACCCGGCCAATCTCCTGCTTGAGTGCTTTCGCTGGGTGATTCCGTGGGTCAGTCCCTCTCCTCTTTGCTGCTGCCCTTGAGGGATCCTGCCATGTAGGTCCCTCGTGTCTCTCTGGCAGAGGCAGGCGAGGGGGTCAATCCTCCCCTGCCTGCACCCCCCTCCCCACAGAGAGGCTTCCTGCCCCACAAACTCCCCAGCCCTCCTGAGGAACCGGGAGACTCTCTCTAGCTGGCATCCTCAGATGACCTTTGCTGTCAAGCAGAGAGGCAGCATCTGTGCAAGGTCTCCTGGCGAGGGGCTGGGTCCTTTGGAGTGATCTCCCATTTCCCTTGGAGCTAGCAAGCCAGGCTGCAGCGACAGAGCCGTTTAAAGTGACTCCAGAATCTCCGCTTCATTTCAGCCATTTCCAGAGAAAAATGTTGGGGGGGGGGGGAGAGAGAGAGAGGAGGCAGGCGGATGATTGACTCATTTTGTTAAATCTAGCACATCAGAGTAAAAGGGTTTTCTCTGTGCTGTCTTTACAAAGGTGAGCTGTCAAAGGTGTGAAAAAGTTCTAGTCAAGAATTCTATCGCCTCATATATTTATTTAAAGTTTGGTGCTTAAAAAAAACCCAACACAATCCCACACTATAGCCAACTTCCAGAGCAGTTTCCAGATCGATAAAAATGAGAACGTCTCTACCCTCAGGCTTTCGATCTTAACAGGGCACGGCACTAAAGGAAAATGCGCTGGGAGGGAGGAGGAAATAAGCAAGTTTGGGTTCAAGGTCTTGATTGCTAGTTGTTCTGATGGAAAGGAAAGTTCAAGGAGAGGATGCTCCAAAGGCTGCCAGTCTTTTGGCTGTGCCAGTGGAGTGGTCTTGTATCCTACCTGATCCCTCTTCTGCTGCAGCCAGGCTTCTGGCAGGTGACGAAGAGCCTCCCACCTGCTGCATGTTATTGTGTTGAATGGTGGAAAAAGCTCGCTACCCAAGTGGCAGTCTTGGACACTTGGGTTTTGTGTCACCTTCTCAACTTGCAGCATGTGGGAAGCCTTATTATGTTGAGAAGCAGTAAAATGTGCGCACACAAAATGGTAACCTGCCCCCCCCCCCCCGCAGTATGAAGTGGCACGATCCAAAAGTTTAGCATCTTCTACTCTAGTGCACAAAGGAGGTTGCAAACTTGTGCCTGGACTGTACCATTTCAGGCTGAAGGTGGGGGTTCACATGATTGAATGCCCCTCCACACAACAAACCAGTGTGGTGTGTAGGAAGTCAGGCTACAGCACACTTTGCCCTTCCATGCTAGTCTGCTAGTTCTGAATTGGTTTATTCCAAGTATAGGTTTACCATCTGAATTGAGAACTAGGCAAGGCAGGGGGCAGCAGCCTTTTGGGGAAGGGGGTGAGTAGGGCATATTTGTAATTTTGAGAAAGTGCCCTGGCTGCCACTCACAAAATGGCTGCCGTGGGGGCATGGCACAATGGCTGCTCAGAATGGAAGGGAGGCTGCATGTCTTCTCCTGGAAGCCTGTGAGATGTGGACATGCTCAAGCCGGTGTGTTCAATGTAGGAGAGGCTGAGCTGGCGCAAACAGGAACTGAAGAGGATGAGCAAACAATGCGCTGTTGATTCAGGCGCCATCGAAACTCCTCGTGAGCAGTAGTGGTGCACATTTCTTGTAAGGGTTAGGTAGCCAGCCTCAGAGCTAAACGGACTCGTGGTGTATGGATCTTGGCTCCTTCACCCAATGCATTGCAGCTCCAAAGTGTTGCAGAAATAGGGTCCAAAGTCTGGATCTGCAGTCCTAGAAACAATACTTCCCCGCTTCTCTCCCCTCTTCAGTTTAACAGCCCCCCAGAGACTCTGCAATAGCTGCCAGTTGGCCAAAGTCCATGCAGCTGTCTCTAAGCAACAGCATTTCCTGTTCTGATAACTGCAGGCTGCCCTGGCAAAGGGGAAAGCTTACTGGATCTCATTCAGTGAATATGATGGGCCCGCTTGGAATCTTTTCCTCTCTCCCTCTCTCTGTGCCTCACTTGTGTGAGAAACTTAGTTCAGGAGCTGGAGCAGAACATCTCTCTTCCCTTTCCCTCCTTCCATGCAGTTGGACTTGGGTGCATCTTCTGTACACACACACACACACACACATCCCCATACACACACCTCATCCGCACTGCTTGCTATCCCTTGACAACAGTTTACACTGGAAGAACGCAGCCCTTAATTCCAGTCTAATCCCAGGACCAACGAGGTGAATTAGAATTCCCTTCTCTGAGAGCCAGTAGTTGTGTAAACTGGAGGTGGCCTGCAAGGAAATTCCCAGGGCAATATTTTTAGGGTAGACCTGACCAGCAAAATAGGTCTAGATAAATAAGAACATAACATCCATCTAGTCTAGCATCCTGTTTTCACAGGGAGCACTCTCCCATTCTTCAACTGTTACGCAGAAGAATTATTGCGTCTGACTGGATTTGTCTAATTCTCCTTTAAAGCCTTCTAGGGTGGGGCCATCACGGGCTCCTGTGGGAGCGAGTTCCATACTTTAAGTATATGCTGCCAACTGAGCCTTCTTGCCACAGGTGCTGCCACTGAGAAGGCCCTGCCTTGGGACGTTACCACCTGCCTCCTTCTTTGGCACAGAAGGTCCACCAAGGAAGATCTTGAGATGTACGCATGTGTGTGTCAGAGCAGGAGCTCCACAAGGACAGGGATGGGGGACCTGCGCTTCTCCAGGTGTTGTTGGACTCCAGTTCCCATCAGCCCTAGCCAGCAAGGCCCAGTGGTGGGGGGGACTGGAGTCTGGCAACATCTGGAAAACCCCAGGTTGTCCATCCCTCTCCTGGAGGTGTGCTGGTGCCAAACCATTTAGGCACGGCATCATGCCATGTTGAAGGAAGCCCCGCATGGTGTAACAATAATTCAGCTTCTGTTATTTACATGAGGATTCTCAGCAGACCTCCTGCGTTTTGGCTTTTGGGGGCTAGCCTGGACTTCCCCAACATCAAACCCTGCAACTATTTTGCACTTCAGTCCCTTTCGGCCTCAGGCAGCCTGGCCAGCAGTTATATCTATGACTCTTGGATAAAGAAGCAATGTAGAGCCTGGCTCTTTCCCAGATCTGCCTAGTAATTAAGCAAATCGCAGGATGAAACCAAAGCAGGCTTCTCCGGGCTAGAAAGTGAGAGTGAAGCGGCCCAGGGACTTTGCTGGACCATTTCAAGCACTGCCCAAGCACTGCCTGAGTTTCCAAAGCTTTTTGACAAAGTTATCTCCCAGTCGTGAAAACTTGGCGCACGCTCCTCCTGCGCCAAGAGGCCGGTTTCTTCACCATGAGGACCACGAAGGCATTCAGCTGTGTGCAATGCCTGGGTGTCTTCTTCGGTCAAGGTGAGTTGAATCCTGCAACCCGTATAAATTATGCAGCATTGCACATTTATTCCTGAGGTTGCAGGATGTATATTTCTTGTGGTGTTCTCATAGAGTGGAGGGTGGGGAGTGATGAGGACCTCCAGCCCTCGTCCCCTTGAGCATTGGGGACACTGCTCAGCACCCATTTCTGTGATTTTACCAGATACTGCTCACAATGCTTTAAAGCTGTGGTTCTCAAACACTCTTTTCTCTGGGCCACACTTTCAGAATAGAATGTTCATTGCGCCACACCAAATTCTTTTATTGATAAGAAATACAACACAACCAGGATTGTCCTAAGTATCTCTTGATGCTCTTGCCCTTGCTTTGAAAAGATATCTACCCACATTCTGCAAATAAAAATATACTATTTTGGTGCTATCCTACAATGCACTGAAATGTTGAAATGGTTTTTGGATGGCCCTTGAATCTTCCAGATGAAGAAAATTTAAAAATGCTGATAAACTGTACTCTGGAAGACGGGACAGCACATGGTGAAACAGATGACCCTCAAAGCATTCTCGTGGCTGAGTGCAATTCTTCCTGGCCACACGAGCAAAAGTATATCCCATTTGGGGACCAGGAAACGTCAAAACACAAGGACTTCCGAGTTCCTTTTTTGCTTAATCCAACCCTCGAAATCCAGCATGGATTTATGTGCTGCAGCGGTTTCGGACGCGTGCCTGTCCCCCCTTCTGCAACAGGAAGCTCCTTCTTCTCCCCATAATCCTCTTTTTTCCCCCTAGCTGCAGAAAAAACACCCTCCTGTCTCTCTCTCTCTCTTTCTGTGTGTGTCTCTCTTACAATCCCCTTTGCTCCATTCTAAGAGGACTCTTGCAGCCTCCTGCTACAGGCTGTTCCGGTTAACTGGTGAGTCATGAGAGATGAAGGGCATTCAATCCCCACCTGTCATGGGGAGGAGGGGGTCCGGGCAGCAGAGGGCGGGGGTGTTTCCTGGGCTCCGCTGGGTGCGCACCACCGACAAGAGCTGCGCAGCACAGTGCAGGGCGAGGGGGGGGAGAGGGGGAGGAAGCAGCCGGGCAGGCAAAGTGCTGGCAGCCGAGCGCCAACAGCAGAGTTTAGCATGCCGATCACGCCGTCGCTGGCCGTAAATGCCTTTGACTTTGGATAAAGCCAAGCAAGAAAATTGATGTTCTTTTCCATCCTATTAGCAGGAGCTTAGTTCCAACGAGGAGAAAATGATGATTAAAAGGGTCAAGTCCACTCAGCTTCAAACAAGACGTACCTTGGACACAGTGTCTCTTTAAAAGCTTGGCTCAGGAATGTTCTGGGGAGACGGTGGGGAGCAGGAAGAGGAGGAGAGTGGATGCTCATGGAGCAAGGATGGAAGCAGAGTGCCTTGTTCTCGGCTCCACACCACTGGTTTAAATGCCCCCCAAAGGCAAGACATTATGTTGCCGTTATTACTACATACTACCTGTGCAGTAATGGGACGCAGGTGGCGCTGTGGGTTAAAGCCTCAACGCCTAGGACTTGCCGATCGAAAGGTCGGCAGTTCGAATCCCTGCGGCGGGGTGCGCTCCCGCTGCTCGGTCCCAGCGCCTGCCAACCTAGCAGTTCGAAAGCACCTCCGGGTGCAAGTAGATAAATAGGGACCGCTTACCAGCGGGAAGGTAAACGGCGTTTCCGTGTGCGGCTCTGGCTCGCCAGAGCAGCGATGTCACGCTGGCCACGTGACCCGGAAGTGTCTCCGGACAGCGCTGGCCCCTGGCCTCTTAAGTGAGATGGGCGCACAACCCCAGAGTCTGTCAAGACTGGCCCGTACGGGCAGGGGTACCTTTACCTTTACCTTTACCTGTGCAGTAGGACCAGAGCTCAGTAGCGGAGCATCTGTGTTGCATCTAGAAGCCCGCAGGTTAAATCCCCAGCGACTTTCCCAAGTAGCCGTTGCCAGCCAGGTAGGCTGGTCCTTGTAGGAGCTGTGGCCCAGATGGGGAGGGTTCTCTGACCAAGAGAAGTAATAACTGCCTTGCTGCATCAGCACAAGCCCCCCCTCTCCCCCCCCCCCGCAGTCTGTTAGATAGAGATGGGCATTTATAAGAAATCTCAAAGGCAATGACCTTTCCCTGTCTTTCCCCACATTTGAGTAGCGGGGAAGATTGGTGGTGTTGGTATTCAGGGGCGCTTGCTGCACACGGTCACTGACGTCCAAGCCAAAGGCAGATGCTTCCATGATTTATGCATGCTTAAGACTTTCTGTCATGAGGGCTAGAAACTTGCAAGCTGCATGCCAAAACAGAATGGTGAGTGGGGTATAGGTGTGCCAAGTGACACAGTGCTGCTCTGTGATGTGAGGCAAGGGCAGAGGAGGAAAGGAGATCCCAGCCTCAGCAAAGAATCTCAGAATCGTAGACCCCAAAGGTCATATAGACCAACACACACACACACACACACACACACACACACACACAGCCTGCACTGAGTCCTCTGAAATGTTGTCCTTCTTTTCCTCCCAGGTGAGCAGAGTCTTACGCCCTGGTGGCCGGTTCATCTCCATCACCTTTGCTCAGCCGCACTTCCGCAAGCGCCACTATGCCCAGCCAGCCTACGGATGGTCCGTCCGGCACTCCACATACGGGAGCGGATTCCACTACTTCATCTACGTCATGCAGAAGGGCGAGGAGCTGTCCCCTTCCGACTTGGCACTGGGGCAGAGCCTGCACCTGCCTCCCCGGACTCCGCCCCCTGTACGCTACCTCCAGGACCCAGACAGTGAGAATTTTCTCTCTACCATTGACCTGTGAGTGGCTGGCAAGGAATGGGGTGGGGTGGAGAGAGGGGGCACATAAAACAGCTCTCGTGACCACGTGCCAATCTGCCTGCTGCTGCTGGTGAACTGCCAGAGTCAACATTTTCTCCCAAGTCATTTTGGGCAATTTCCTGCATACAGTATTCATTTTTTGAATTAAGAAAGAAAGAAAAAAGCTGCAGTTGGCAACGGGAGCCAATTCCCCATGGAGCTGGATGGGAACGTTTTCTGCAGCCAAATCTCTTGTAAGAAAGGAACATTTCCCTCCCCCTTTCTGCATCTTCTCTTGTGCCTGCACTTTGGAGCTGCGAACCCCGTCCATGGAAAGGGGCGAGGTGTTGGAAACTCTGATTGTTGTTTTTAAATCTCACTGCTGTGCCTTGAAATCCTGCGATCCCCAGGTTCTGCTGGGGTGGTGCTATACAGAGCGGGCTCCTTCGCCAGGCCTCTCTATGGAGAGGAAGATCTAGAGTCTGTGGCCGCCCTCTCTACCATCTTGAAATGTGGCTTTATTCCACTCAGCTGGTTTTTTAAAGGCAAGTGACTGCCAGTGCTGCCTTCACATCTGGCCCACTGGTTGGTCCTGCCTGTGACAAGTGGCAGAACAGAAGGCCCGGGACAATTCTCTTCTAGGCTGTCACTCACTCTTCAGGGTCCTCTACTACAGCATTCCACTAAAATACCCCAGATTCTGCAACTTGGAACCACAGTTCTGCAATCTGAATTCATTGGGCAGATTAACTATGAGCATAAGAATGGACTTCCACATGCTTTGTTTGTTTTGCTTTGGATAATTTTTTATGCCAAATCGAACAGTGGAAGCTGTGTCACTTGCTGGGAAAGGGGAATCAGATTTAACTAGAAGCAAAGGAGGAGCAGGGTTCCTGTTTCCGTTGTCATTGTATGCAGAAATTGTGTGCGTAATTGTGGCTTTGTTTAGCAGGAGTGAAAAGTTGTGCCTCTCTTCTGCACAGGCAGAGCCAACCCCTTTTTGCATCTGGTCCTGGATAGCCTTGCAAACCATGGCTGTCCCATGGAATTAGGGTGAAGGTCCATTGGATATTAACAAAAGCTGCTGTTGATTTGAAATGCGTAGAGAAACAAACTTCATTTAAGCATTTAGAAACCAGACTAGAGTTAATGTGTCATTTCAGTTTTTAGTCCTACAAAGATCATGATGACTAGAACCCTCACTGCCCTGTTTTTAATGCTAGTGCATTTTTAGTAACTGCACACGGTGTGTGGGCTACACATACTGGGGAAAGAGGATCAGGTGCAAGGTCGTCATTCATATGAACAGCATTTCCTCATTAGGACTAGTAAAGAAAGTGATGGCTGACTTAAATTATAGTTAGGGTTCAGTGTGTATGCTGCAACTCTTAAGGAGACAAGAGAATGTGCATAATGTAAAATTGAGAGTTTGGGGTGTGTGTTTAAACACACACATTTCTAGCTCTTAACAGCTGCAGAAATGTGCTTGAAAACCTGTCATCGCCTGTCTCAGAAGCTGAAGTGTTGTGGCTTGAGTTAGCATTTCCCATTTTTGGGTGAAGAGGTTCTGCGTACCCAGCGCAGACCTTTATTCCAAGTCCAAGATCCCATCTCGTCTAGCATCCTGTTTCCTTAAGTTGCCGGCCAGATGCTTCCAGCCCCACCCCACAAATGAGATGGGATGGTGGCTACAAACCACAGTGGCCCAGCCCTGCCTCTCTGGCTGGAAGCCGTGTGCTTCTGGAAACCACCAGAGGAGAGAGTTGTTGTTGAGCTCAGGTCCTGCTTGCATCTGGTTGACCACTGTGAGAACAGGATGCCGGACTAGATGTGTCCTTTGGCCTGGTCCATCAAGCTGCTCTCAACGTTCTTACTGCCTCTGAAGTTTTGTTCGGCTCTCGTGCTCGATAGCTGTTGCTCTCCTCCACAATAGAACCTTCCCAGGACTAGTAAACTCAATAATTAGTTGTTCGAAATAAGAGTACATACGTTTTTCATGGGGTTTTTTTAATACAGGCTGTTCTTGATGCACAATTTGGAGGGTTAAATTGATGCAGAACTTAATATTTATTTATATTTGCACAGAGCAAACACGCGGATCGTTAAGTGAAATCAGCAGGCAGGATAAAATCAGGACCTGGAACACACTGGGATCTTCGTTTCACAAAAGGCAAACCGTGGGTCCAGGGCAGAATAAAACAGCCCCACCCCACCCCTAGTTTGAAGAGGGGAGGCCAACTCCGGGGAAGAACAAAGCCCAGTTCACCCTGCAGAGAAAACTCTGGACCAAACTTGCCAGGATCTCTTCCTTTGGCAGGCCCTGTCAGGGTTACTGAGTCATATACATAGGAAGAGGACAGTGTTTAGTAGTGGTTAGAGTACCAGACTAGAACCTTGGAGACCAGAGTTCAAATCCCTGCATGGCCACAAAGCTCACTGACCTCAGGCCATTCACTGGCTCTCAGCCTAACCTACCTCACAAAGGTATACGTACAATGAAGTAATTAATTTAATTTAAGTTAATTAAACTGACGTCCACTTTGCAACAGTACTTCAGGTTTCCAGAGAAGGGAACATTTCCAACCCTACCTGGAAATGCTATTGGGAATCGAACATTGGGCAAGCAGGGCAGGTGCCCTGCCAACAAGGCTCAGTCGGTAGAGCGCGAGACTTTTAACCTCAGGGTCGTGGGTTTGAGACCCACGTTGGGCAAAAGATTCCTGCATTGCAGGGGGTTGGGCTAGATGACCCTCATGGTTCCTTCCAACTCTACAATCCTGTGAGTCCCCGAGCGGCACCTGAGCGATCCCTGACAGATGGCAGCTTGCCTCTGCCCCTGTGGCCTCTATACAGCTCTGCAAAGGTCCCTGCCGGGCCGGGCAGAATTTCGCGGCTGCCCGGCAGTGAGCAAAAGGGTGTTTGTGTTAAAGGGCGTTGTGTTCAGTAGCTTCCGGGCAGAGCCCCTGCCTCATTACCTCTGCTGCCACCCCCTCCGTTGGTTAATGTTGGAGGAAGTCCAGCTGCCTGCTCTTTGTGGATGTTAATGAAACTGCCAGGGAACCTGTGAATCATTTTAATGCTCCCCATCCGTCTTGCATGAGGGAAAGAAGGGAAGGGACCACTGTACTGCCTCTTCCCTCTCTCTCTCTCTCTCTCTCTCTCTCTCTCTCTCTCTCTCTCTCTCTCTCTTTCTCTCTCTCTCTCTCTCTCTCTCTTTCTCTCCTGCCTATGCAGATCTCACAGGAGCTGGGGGCGAGGGGGGGAGAGAGAAGTGCGCAGAGATGGAGGCTTTCTGTTTCATCTTCTGCCATAAGCAAATTGCTTTAATCCTGTTTTTCTCCCTTGAATAATTGGGAAGCCCAGTGCTCGTGGGGGAGGGGGCACAGCACTGGGTGCCTAGTTTTCATCTCAGTAGTTCCTCTTCCTCTGCACAATGATGTTCACTTAGAAACCAGCATTTGCCTCTTCTCTTCTCCCCAACAGCATTTGATGTTTCTAGACTGAGCATCCTGGAATTTGTGGATGTGACTTAATGGGCTGCTACATCTCCCTCCCCTCTTCCCTGCTACCCTTTCTCTCCCCCCCCCCCATTTCACCTAGCTACAGCCACAAAACACGCAGATATATTTTCCAGAGTTCACAGGCTCTCGCTTTAACAGAAATAGTTCGGTGCAGCAGCGATATTCACAATGGCATCTGTGCACTCTTTTGCAGGCAAGTGAATGCAATTGGTGGAGAGAGAGGCCATGCCTTGCCTGCTTTCCACATCTCTCTTTTTACCATGAATTGATTTGGCATCTGCCTTTAACTGCAAATTAAAAGTGTGGGTAATTTTTTTTAATAAAAAAGGTGATTTAATCAGAGTCTTCTCTCCCTCTGAAGGGGTGTCCAGGGCTGTTTATAATAATCTCCGCACATCTCCCTCTCTCTCTCTCTCTTTCATAATGTAAATGTTACAGTTATATAAATGACACAAAGTGCCCCTCAAAACAGGATGCTCAAAACCCAAACTGTTGTGCGCTTTTAAATTTGCAAAATAAGCTACCAGTGTGTGTGATCTGTGTACATCTCTCAGATCGGGACAATCTATTCTGAAATCGTGTATCGGTACAGTTAAATGTCTTATAAGCATTAAAAAGGCACTTTGTGTTTTGATGACATTTATTGGGGGCTGGGGGGTTTTAACCCAAAAACCTCCTGTTTCTAATGTTTGTTAGTTCTTGGGTTTTTAACCAGCTATTATAAGTATGAGGCAATTCAGATTTGAGAGAATGGAATTCATACCCCAAACCTGTTTGTGACCTTGTCCGGGTCACCATCCCTCAGCCTTGCTTCCCAATTTGTAAAATGGGTAAAAAAAAACCAACCATGAAGACACTTTGAAGTTTAGAAGTGTTGCGTAACAGATGAAGGCTTTCCAGGAAACTTAATGTAGGCCTGCTTGGACATTAGTATCGATGCTCAACTCTCATTTGCTTGGATAAAAATATAATGTGTAGTTACCGTCTTTTTCGCTCTATAAGACACACTAGACCACAAGACACACCTAGTTTTTGGAGGAGGAAAACAAGAAAAAAAATATTCTGAATCTCAGAAGCCAGAAAAGCAAGAGGGATTGCTGCGCAGTGAAAGCAGCAATCCCTCTTGCTGTTCTGGCTTCTGGGATAGCTGCGCAGCCTGCATTCGCTCCATAAGACACACACACATTCCCCCTTACTTTTTAGGAGGGAAAAAGTGAGTCTTATAGAGCAAAAAATACGGTAATTTGCTGTAAAATCTCATTCATTCTGACCCTTTTCGTTTTACGTGGAAGCAAGTTCTGCTGACTTCTTTGGGTCTTACTTGAGAGTAAGCTTGCACAGAATTGCATGGGGGACAAAATGGAACCCTGAGGAACCCCACACTGTGGGCTCCATGGGGCTAAAGAGCACTCCCCAAGTATCACTCTCCGGAAACGTCCATCCAAGCAGGACCAGAACCACTGCAAATCAATGCCACCCACCCTTTAACTCGGACAGCCTCTCCAGAATTATACCACTGTTGATGGTATCGAAAGCCGCTGAGAGGTTGAAAAGAACAAACAAGGGCACATGTCCTCTATCCCTCTCTCAGCAGAGGTCATCATACAAGGTGACCAAAGCAGTTTCTGTGCCAAAACCACACCTAAACCCCGATTAAAACGGATCTAGAAAATCAGTTTCTTCCAAGAAGTTTCTTCCACCTGGATCTGGTCTGCTACCACTTTATCAAGAGCCTTGCCCAAGAAGGGGAGATTGGCAAATTTACTTACAACTTTTCCAAATCCGGAGTTTATTGAGGAGTGGTTTTACTACTGCCTCCTTCAAGCAAGCAGGTGCTACCTCCATTGCAAGGAGGCATTCATCACCTCCCTGGCCCAGCCAGCCGTCCTCTCCCTGTTAGTTTCCATCAGCCAAGGAGGCAAGGGTCCAGAGTGCAAGTGGTTGCCCTGACCGATCCAAGCACCTTGTCTACATCCTCAAGCCTTACTAGCTGAAACTCATCTAACAGGATTAGGAAAAAGGCAAAAAAAAGGGGGGGGGGTAAAGGACCCCTGGACAGTTAAGTCCAGTCAAAGGTGACTATGGGGTTGTGGCACTCATCTCACTTTTCAGGCCGAGGGAGCTGGCGTTTGTCCGCAGACAGCTTTCCAGGTCATGTGGCCAGCATGACTAAACCGCTTCTGGCGCAACGGAACACCGTGATGGAAACCAGAGCACATGGAAACACCATTTACCTTCCTGCCACAGCGGTACCTATTTATCTACTTGTGCTTGTATGCTTTTGAAATGCTAGGTTGGCAGGACCTGGGACAGAGCAACGGGAGTTCACCCTGTCACAGGGATTCAAACCACCGGCCTTCTGATCGGCAAGCCCAAGAGACTCAGTGGTTTAGACGACAGCACCACCCACACGTTACCTTTTTTTACAGGACTAAACAGTGTTGTGGACACCTTTCATGATTCATCTGCTGCAGCAGTGGAGTCAAGCTCCCTTGAAATGCTTTGCAAATAAGTCACAGTGAGCTGCCATCGGTTCTGTCACCACCTTTGAGCCAGACTGTAAAAGGCCTCACACTACCTGGAAAAGCTCTGTTGGACGGCACAATGAGGATGCAGCAGAGGCAGCAAAGTAAGCTGCCTTTTCTGCCTTTACTGCCACGAGGTAGGCTCGATGATGAGCCCCCAGCAATGTTCGGTTGCATTCATTCGGTTCTTTCCTCCACTTGTGTTTGAGCTGTCTTCCAGCTTGTTTCCTTGCTCTAAGCTCTCGAGTATACCAGGGAGCCAAGTGGGAGAGGTGCTCAGGGCCGCCCGAGCCATTAGGATGTTCCAGAGGTCAGCCAGGGCTTCAACAGGGGTGAAAATCCCCCAGAGCCATTTGGAATCCCACTAGATCCGTCAGTCTCCAAGGGCGGACCTTCCTAATAAGTCCCCTGCCTCTGCAGAGGTGAAAAGGTGCTGACAGCCTAAATCTCAACAGGGAGTGATTGGACCATGACAAGGGACTGATGTCCATGTCCCCCACTTTCAGATCACCTTGCCCTGTTGAGGAAACCATATGTTGTTGGAGGCTACTCTTATCCCTGACCACTGGCCATGCTGGCTGAGGCCAATGGGAGTCGGGCCCCTGACAGGATCTGGACAGCCATGAGTTCCCCACTCCTGATGCACAGCTCCCTGAGCCCCAATTGCTCTGCTCTCAGCCTATTGTAGGTGTGATATAGTGATTAGTATCTGACTAGGACCTGGGAGATGAGGGTTCAAGCCTGCACTCAGCCGCGAAGCTCACTGGGTGACCTTGGGCCAATCACTGCCTCTCAGACTAACCTACCTCACAGGATTGTTGTGGGGATTTAATGAGGGGGAGAACTAGATGCACCACCTCGAGCTCCTTGGAGAAAAGGGATATAGAGGCAATAAAAGATGCTCAAGCTTTAATTCCTCCCATAAAGGGGGGATATAAATGCAGTCTATCAGGTGAACAGTGTGTTGGCTGAAGGATTTGTCATTGCACAACAGAACATTCTCCCCCTTGCACACCTCCATCTGTTCTGGTGAGGAGAGCAGGGAAATCACTTTGCATTGGTGCTAATTTCTGCACCAGCGGAACTATTTGCCACCCAGGGCTGCTCTGGTCTTTTCCTCCATCCACATTTCCTCTTGCCTTGGCTTAGAATAGTAGCATTGTAAGATCTGAAGGTTCTATCCAAATGCAGTGTAGGGTGGTCTTAGGGACTCGGGTGGTGCTGTGGGTTAAACCACAGAGCCTAGGACTTGTTGATCAGAAGGTCGGCGGTTCGAATCCCCATGACGGGGTGAGCTCCCGTTGCTCGGTCCCAGCTCCTGCCAACCTAGCAGTTCGAAAGCATGTCAAAGTGCAAGTAGATAAGTAGGTACCGCTCTGGCGGGAAGGTAAACGGCATTTCTGTGCGCTGCTCTGGTTTGCCAGAAGCGGCTTAGTCATGCTGGCCACATGACCCGGAAGCTGTATCCCGGCTCCCTCGGCCAATAACGCGAGATGAGCGCCTCAACCCCAGAGTCGGCCACGACTGGACTTAATGGTCAGGGACCCCTTTACCTTTAAGGTATTCTTTATGTGAGTATATTGTATTTAATTATGGGGTATCAGAGTTTTTAGGGGCTAACCAGGCTGGGATAGCAGGCTTGTGGGTTTTTGAATGTCTGATGTAGATTTTTTCAATTTTGTTGTTCTGTATGGGCCAATGACAATAAAGATTATTGTATCTTACCCCCAAGGGACATCTAGTCCAACCCCCTGCAATGCAGGAATTGCAGCTAAAGAATCCCCCGCAGATGGCCATCCAACTGGTGTTATAACCCTCCAAGGAAGGAGAGCCCACCGCCTTCCGAGGGAGTCGAACAGCTCTTACCATCTCAACCTTAGCACCCTTTTGGGGTTATCAGCAAAGCACCTCCCCCTCTCCCACCCTGTCCCTCTTTAGGCATTTGGAAATGTCTGCAGTCCTGTGGTTAGTCATCCAGCTGCCTCCCTCGTCTTTCAGCTCTTCCAAAGATGCTCTGCTGCAGCTGCCAAGCTGATGCTGCACCACCAGAATTAGGTGTGAGGTGCCTGGCCGCCCACACAGGCTTGAGCATCTGAACGATGATGCTCCCCTTGTATTTCTATTAGCTCTGCATTACAAGGAGGGCGGGGGGAATAAGACTCTGTGTGCACAGCACCATTAGTGTCGCTCATGACCTAGATTTATCTCTCTTTTGGACTGGGCTAGTGGAGGAAATGTAAGCCTCACTCTGCCACTTTGGGAGCAGTTGGCGTTAATTTGGTTCCTTTCCCATGTACTCTCTGGGGATTTGTCAATTCATCGCTGAAGGTTTGCAACAAGCTCGTTTAAAAGGGGTTGGAGAAATCTTCCCCAAGGTGGGCTGTGAAGTCTCTGACAGGGAGCTTGGAGGCTGGGTGGCATGAATGTGGACCCCATTGTTAGGGAACGGGCAGGACAGTTCCTAAAAATACAAGTAGAGCCCTTCTGGATCAGGCCAATGGGCCATGCCGTCAGCATCCTGTTCTCGCAGTGACCAACCAGATGCCAGTGGGAAACCAGCGAGCAGGATCCGAGCGCAAGAGCAACTCTCCCCTCCTGTGGTTTCCAGAAACTGGTATGCAGAAGCGTCGCTAGAGGATCGCCATCATGGCCAGTAGCCATCAGCAGCCCTCTCCTCTGTGAATTTTTATAATCCTCTTTTAAAGCCATCAAGGCTGGTGGACAGCACTGCCTCTTGTGGGAGAAAGTTCACGATGCGATGCATGAAGAAAGGTTTTATGTTATCTGTCCTGGATCTTCCAGCATTCAGCTTCATTGCCTGCCCACAAGTTCTAGTTAGTACTGAGGGAGAGAGAGAAACTTACCCACTTTTGCTGTGCGATGCATAACTTTATAAACTCCTATTGTGTTGCTTCTTACCTCAGGCACTGCAATGTTTTATCGTAGGGGAATTGCTCCATCCCTGTGAACACTTTTAATTGCCCTTTTCAAACTCTGTAATATCCATTTTGAGGGGAGCTGACCAGAACCGTATACAGTATTCCAAATGTGGTTGCACCATAGATTCGTATAATGGCATTATGATATTGGCAGTTTTATTTCAGGTGATCCCTAGCATGGGTATTTGCCCTTTTCACAGTCATAGTACACCGAGTTGACATCTTCACTGAGCTCTCTATCATGACCCCAACATCTTGTTCCTTGTCCATCACTGCCAGTTCAGACCCCATGAACGTATATGTGAAATTACACGTAAATGATGGTGTTATTCCCATGAAAGACACACACACAGACATGTGCACATGCTGGTTCAGTCTTTGAGCTGGTGCACCCTTGGTGGGTGAGAGGCATGTAGTGGGAACTCTGTGACAGGGAAGTCATGACCTGACACCGCCTTGCTTAAAACTCGGCTGCTGTAGTTTTCGAAGCCTTGGCAAGCACATACTGGAATATTCTCCAGAACGGAAGCTGTGGGCAGCACACAACGACTTCACTGCTGTACTCCTGTGTTAAAGTAGGTCATGTGAGTCAGTCCTGACTTGGGACATCTTATAGTCTGATTGAAGCATTTTTCATTTGAATCTCAATTAAAAGGCTGTGAGAGTAGGTGGCAGATGGGTGTTGCGTTGCAGGGATGGGACTGGAATATCTCCCGGAGGGCAGGGGACTCAGAAGGTATTGCATGTGTCACTGCTTAGCCCATTTGCAAAGCTTTGCAATGGCCTTTTCTCAGACTCTTATTTAACAACTCGCCATAGGCGACCAGGAAGCTCGTGCAGGTGAGTGCAAGGGATTCTATGCAGGCAAGTGAGCAGGCTGGGGGCGGGGGCATGGGCCGCTCCATCCCTCCTCCATTAAGCTGCTTGGTGTAAGTAATTTTGTTTTTCCTCTTGCAGCAGCATGGAAAGTGAATTACTCTATTCCTCCTCCTCCAGTCTGCTTGGTGGAGAGCTTCTAATTTTTAGCTAATCCCTTAGCATGCTGATAAAAAGACAACAACAATTCCTAGATTCAGGTATGTAGCTGTGTTGGTCTGACACAGTAGAAATGTATATAAAAAAAATATAAAAAATGTCTGGTAGCACCTTAGAGACCAACTAAGTTTGTTCTTGGTATGAGCTTTCATGTGCAAGAACAAACTTAGTTGGTCTCTAAGGTGCTACTGGACAGGGTTTATATATATATATATATATATATATATATATATATATATATATATATATATATATATTTCTACTGCGTCAGACCAACATGGCTACCTACCTGAATCTAGAACCATGGTAGGCACCACATTGAGCCACATGAAATGGAAGTCCATCAAGGTATCTGAAGAAGTGTGCATGCGCACGAAAGCTCAAACCAAGAACAAACTTAGTTGATCTCTAAGGTGCTACTGGACATTTATTTTTAATATATATTTCAACAACAATCCCTGCAGGCTAGTAACTTGCATGTGTTAATTTACAAAACTGGCTTCTCTAGCTGTCATTTGCCACCCATAGGCAGTCCATGCAATTTACTGGAGTATAGTAATCTCCCTGCAGATAATCTGATGCCTGTCTTCCACTCAGCCATGAGGCTCACTGGGTGACCTTGGGCCAGTCACAGTCTCTCAGCCTAGCCTACCTCACAGGATTGTTGTGGGGATTAAATGAGGAAGGGGAGAACCATGCATGCCAATATGAGTTCCTTGGAGAAAATAAGTGGTGTATAAATGCAACAAACAAATAAAGGACTCTTGTGTTTAACTCCTCCCATAAAGGTTGGTTGCAGGCAACCTTTGGAGTTACACAGAATGGTTCCTCAGCTTGGATGTTCAGGGAAGGAGGGGGGAAAGGGCGTCTGTTTATGATGTGTTGGGGAGAAGAGACACGTTTGTGGCAGGTGATGGTGGCTGCTCAGCAGTTCATGCACTTCCAAGCATTTTTCTGCCTTCTGCACTGGGAGGCTCACAGCCATAGCAGAGCATCACTGAGGTGACAGCAAGCTGAGGGAGCTTCATTTGTAAGTACAGAACCATGTTCTGTCAGATCCTTTCGAGAACGTTTGGAGATGTGTGTCAGGACCCTGAGAAAGTGTTACTACCATCCCGGCACACGATGAAGACTTGGCTTATTTAATGACACTACGGTCCGGAGTGATCGTTGATCACAAACCAAACCCCCAGAGATGCTGTGATTCAGGACAGTCAACTTCATCACAAGCTGAATAAAATGTGCATCAGGTCTGGGGTTTGTGCTACAGCCCTTTAGAGCCGTTCAGTGCCCGCAGCAGGAGAACAAGGTGTAGCTGTTTTGTACTGCGTCACCTGCAGAAGAGGAAGGGGCTTTGTTGGAATGTTCCTTCAAAACACAGGTCCCTGCACCTAGAAAACTAGCATATTTTGGGGAAAAGCTAATCCAGAGCTTGCTAGTTTCAACTTGCTACTTTTCTATTGGCAGGCAGGGCATGGGTGAGGTGAAATATAGGAAACTGCTTTATACTGAGCCATTTCACATAGTAACAAATTTGGAAATTGAAGGAAGAAGTATACAGAACCCCGTGGAGATTAGAAAGTGTTTTCAAAAATATTTTAAAAAATTATATACTCAAGGGCCGCAGAATGAAGTTGAGATTGAACAATTTTTGAGGAAAAACGGATTGAAAAAATTGTCACAAGAAAATAGACTACTCCTGAACAGCAAAATAACACGACAAGAGATTGAACATGCCATTCAGAACTTGAAATTGGGCAAATCTCCAGGGCCAGACGGCTTGACCTCCAAGTACTATAAGACATTAAGTGATTATTTGATCCAACCACTGCTGGAGGTCAGCAATGAAATTATGGAGGGAAAGAAGGCGCCAGAATCATGGAAAGAAGCGTTCATCACATTGATATCAAAATCAGAAACTGAAAAGACACAGCTCAAGAACTACCGCCCCATCTCCCTTTTAAATGTGGATTACAAAATATTTGCTGATGTTTTGGCAAACAGACTTAAAAGAGTTTTAAGTCAAGTAATTCATAAAGACCAGGCAGGCTTTCTCCCAGGCAGACACATGTTTGCTAACACAAGGAACATTATTGATGTCCTGGAACTTTTGCAAACTGACATAAACACTAAAGCAGTGCTAATTTTTATAGATGCGGAGAAGGCCTTTGACAACATCTCTTGGAAATTTATGAAGGGAAATTTAAAAGAAATGGGAGTGGGGAGGGGTTTTGAAAATGGGATTGACGCAATATATTCAGAACAAAAAGCAAAATTGATTGTTAATAATGTGGTAACAGAAGAGTTCAAAATTGAAAAAGGAACACGACAAGGCTGCCCGATTTCCCCTTTGTTATTTATCTCAGTCCTGGAGGTGCTCTTAAACTTGATCAGAGGGGACCGGTTGGTGCAAGGGATCCAGGTCGGAGCGAAACAATATAAACTTAAAGCTTTTGCAGATGACCTAGTTTTGACACTGCAGGAGCCGGAATCTAGTACGAAAAGAGTTTTACAATTGATTGACAATTTTGGTCGGGTGGCGGGATTTAAGTTAAACAAACAGAAAACTAAGGTGTTGGGGAAAAATTTGACAGATATTGAATCAGAACAGTTTCAGAGAGAAACAGAATTATCATTGGTGAAAAAGGTAAAGTACCTAGGGGTGAACATAACAGCAAAAAATCTGAGTCTATTTAAGGAAAATTATGAAAAATGCTGGTCTGAAATTAAGAGAGACTTGGACAGTTGGACAAAATTGAAGCTTTCTTTGTTAGGCCGAATTGCTGCTATTAAGATGAATGTATTGCCAAAAATGTTGTTTTTGTTTCAAACACTACAGATTATAGACAAGACGGAATGCTTCCGGAAGTGGCAGAGAGATATTTCTAAATTTGTCTGGCAGGGCAAAAAGCCCAGAATTAAGTTTAAGATACTGACTGACGCAAAGGAAAGAGGGGGCTTTGCCCTGCCAGACTTAAGGTTGTATTATGAGGCCGCAGCTTTCTGCTGGCTAAAAGACTGGCTACTTCTCGAAGACACTGATGTGTTGGATCTGGAAGGGTTTAATAATAATTTTGGTTGGCATGCATACTTATGGTATGACAAAGTTAAGATCAATAAGGCCTTTAAGAACCATATTGTCAGAAAAGCAGTGTTTAATGTCTGGACAAAATATAAAGACTTATTGGAAAATAAAACCCCAAGGTGGCTTTCACCTCTGGAAGCTAAGGCCTGAAAAAGACCCAATATGGAAGCCAATTGGCCAAAATATTGGGAAATATTAGAAAAAGATGGAAATAACTGGAAATTGCAGAGTATGGAAAAAATGAAGGATAAAGTGCGAGACTGGTTACATTACGCTCAGATTAAAGAAGTTTTTAAAAATGACAAAAAGCTAGGGTTCCAGGTGGAGAAATCGAAGTTGGAAACTGAACTGTTAGAACCTAAGACTAAGGTACTTTCAAGAATGTATAACTTGCTGTTGAAATGGAACACACAAGACGGAATGGTTAAATCGGCTATGATAAAGTGGGCACAGGACATTGGGCATAACATTATGTTTGAGGAATGGGAAAGGTTGTGGACCACTGGGCTAAACTTTACTGCATGTAATGCTTTGAAAGAAAATATAATGAAAATGATATACAGATGGTACATGACCCCAGTTAAGCTTGCCAAAATATACCACTCGTCTGACAATAAATGTTGGAAATGTAAAGAAAATGAAGGAACATTCTTTCACCTCTGGTGGACTTGCCCTAAAGTGAAGGCCTTCTGGGAAATGATATATAATGAACTGAAAAAGGTATTTAAGTATACTTTCACTAAGAAACCAGAGGCCTTCCTTCTGGGTATTGTCGGCCAGAAGGTGTCAAAGAAGGACAGAACTTTCTTTATGTATGCAACAACGGCAGCAAGGATACTCATCGCAAAGAACTGGAAAACTCAAGATCTACCCACGCTGGAAGAATGGCAGATGCAGCTGATGGACTATATGCAGCTGGCGGAAATGACTGGCAGAATTCGAGACCTGGGAGAAGAAAGGATTGAAGAAGACTGGAAGAAATTTAAGATTTATTTACAAAATTATTGTAATTTGATGGAATGCTAAGAAGGATGCTTGATTATAAACAATTGGCCATCACTAAATTAGATGAGTATTAATAGACTATATTGTAATGATTGGTTATAAGATTACAAATAAGATGGTAATTTGCTTGAAAAATTTTATGAACAATGTAAGTGCGAGCGGATCACGCGAGGAAGTCCAAAGATGTTATGAAATTTTGTAAAGACACAAACAATGCTGTTTTTCATTTTTGTATCTCTTTTATTAAAAAAACCTAATAAAAATTTTGAAAAAAATATATATATATACTGAGCCATTTCGTTAGCTTATTTAGCTCAGTATTGTCTGCAATGACCAGAAGTGGCTTCCCAGTGATTCAGGCAGGGGACTTTCCAAGCCTCACCTGGCAGTGACAGTAATTGGACCTGGGTCCTCTGTACCCTTGAGTCCAGATGTGTGCAGACTGGCAACAATCACGTTCAGTGGCGAGGGCGGTTGCACTTTGCATATGCTCAGAGTTCTGCTTGCCTCTACCCTTGCCTCATCATGTCTTCCAAGGCTACGGTCTACCAGCAAAAAGCAAATTCTGGGGCCGAATCCTGGCTAAATGCAAGCCTTGGGCCTCGCCTGCCCAGGACTTGTTTAGCAGCTGAGGCGGAACAGAGCAGCTGGTCTAGTGAGAGTCGGAAAGCCATGAAGGGCAAATGCTACATCGCTGCTGGGAATATTTCTCGCCGCTGGAGAGAAGCTTCCCCTGCTGTTAACCCCGCCATTTCCATCCTTCCTCTGCTTGCTTGCAACACTCTTTTGAGGGTGTGCTACATGAAAGATTCTCCCTCTCCGCTGGCTTTGTGTGAAACGTGGCCTAGGCCACATTACTTCCACTCCAAGCGCAACGGGGAACCCGGGCAAACATTCAGGATATTCCATGGAAACTGCCGGAAGCCACAGCCAAGTCAATACCATCTATTGCTGCTTGCTTGTGCGATGGAAGTCCTGACGGGTGATCTATTAACAGAGCTAGATTGGGGAGACAGGTGTGGGTTCCTGTGTTTGTTTGTGTGTGTGTGTTGTGTTTGCTTTTGAGACTGTGCCTGGGTCTTGAGCTCCATCCTCAGCATTCTGCAGCATCTTCCCAGAGGGATGGAGTAGCTTATTCTCCTGGCTTTTGCTTCTTTGTCCTGCTTTGACTCGCTGCCTCCCAGATGGAAAGAGGCTGTTTTAGAAATGCACTGAGTTGTGAAGAAAGCTTCCATGGTCCCAGGGTGGGGAGAGGGAGAGGAGGAGATGGAAAGGTCATGTGCGCTTTATCCCTCTCCCCCACCCCCAGTACATGCCCTGGGATAAACGGGAGCAGCTGTAACCCTCACTATTACCCCAATTTATCCCAGGGCATGTGCAAGGGGGAAATTGTTAAGTGCACAAGACCTTTCCTTCTGCCTATAATGTGCATATTTCCTACCAGGATTTATGTCCTGCCCAACAACTAAGGCTCTCTGGGCACTGAACAATGCAACTTCGAAGGCACAGCAGTTTTAGAAATGCGAGTGGCAAAGCAATGATCAGAACGGAAAAGAAAGGAAGAGGCGAGAGAGAGAGAAACCACCACCAGCAAACCATATTTTTTTAAAACCAAAGAAAAGCTAACCCAACGAGCCTTTTAGGTGGAGATTTTTATCCCAATCTGTTATCTGTATTGGATCTGGAATGATTTTTATATAGAGAGAGGTAGCATTGTTTTAATTGGTCTTTAAATATACGGCATTAAATCTATGTTTTTGCAGGTTTATGTTTTTTAATTGTTATATTTTTTATTGTTAAACGACTTTAATATTTTTCAGAGGAAGCTATTCAGGAATGTAAAGAAAAACTTCCTTCCCCTGTGTCAATAAAAATTAATGGTACATTAATCAGAGGATGATGATGAAAACAAATTTAATAAATGCATCAAACCCATTCCATAACTTGGGGCACCACACTTGAAAATAATGCTCTCTTTCTAATGGCTTCCTTATTTGGCAAGTGCATCCAGAGAAGGGCCTTTGAGATGACCTAGGGTTTGAGCAGCTCTTGCAAGAGGAGGTGGTGCTGTGGGAAACATTCCTACTGGATCAGCCCAACTAGGTCAGCATCCTGTTCTCACAGTGGCCAACCAGATGCCTGTGGGAAACCCTCGAGCAGGATTCTAGCACAAGAGCAACTCTACCTTCCTGCGGTTTCCAGCAACTGCTATTCAGATGCATTATTGTGAGGTCCACAGTTCATCTAAGTTCTGCCTTAAGATATCTAAAGCTTCATAGATTAAAATAAAAATCCACATTTTGAATTGGGCCCAGAAATGGACTTGTGTTGGTGACCGGAAAACCCTGTTGTGATATGATACCCACAGTCAGTCCCTGTTGATAACTTTTCTGCCGAGTTTTGGGCCAGCCAAAAGGGGTACCGTTTTGCCTTGTGCTAAAACATGTAGGGGAGGGGGGATAGATTAATTTACCTTAACTAACCACTGTTTAGAATTTGGATTGCTGTTCATGAGAGGTAAAATGCAGCAGCAGGTACACTGAGATGCGCCAACAGCTGCGACATAAAGGCTTGCCCTAAAGGTTCTGTAATCTTTAATCTTGAAAAAAATAAATAACTAGGGCAATATCCAGCTAAGCATTTTTGCTAGAAACCTTTGGCTACAGAACATAAATTCTCCTCCTCTCCCTATATGCCCCCTGTGAGTCCCCTAAACATGCTCTGGAGGGCTGGGGTAAAAAACCCAAAAAACCTAATGTGTTTTAGGGGGTGGAGTGCACAGGGAGAGGAAAGGAGAGGAAGAGGAAGTTTTATTTCACAACAAGAAGTGTTTGCGCAAGAGCAACTGTTTAGCCGAATACCACCAGTAGGTTGTGGGGGGCGGGCGGGTGTTGCATCAATGTGTGTACAATCTGCATTTCTAAACTAATCAATCAATTAAATTTATATACTGCCTTCCATCCAAAGGGTGGTTCGCAACATAAAAGCACAAATACATCACATAACAATAATGATAAAAAATACCCCCTGCCACACACAAAGAGACACATTTAAAAGGCCATAGACTGTTTAACAGCCAAAGGCCTGGCTGAAGACGAATGTTTTCACCTAGTAGGTCGATAGCATTTTTGCTGGGTGCAAGCTTAATGACAGGGCCCTGGGGCTGAGAGCAAGTGACCCGTGTTTGGCTACACAGTGGGTCTAGGCTAAATGGGGACTTTTAAGCCCAGGTTGAGGAGGACCTCTCTCTCTCAGCTGTACTTTCCTCACTGAAACTGTCCAACACATTATGAAGTTGAGATCGTTTGGTAGAGAGCTTCCATGGTTCAAGGTGCATCAAGGACTGACTGCACAATCAATATTTGTAGCTTCTGTGCTTCTCTAGTTTTGGAGAAGGGCACAACTCTAGAACAGGGAGAGGGGACCTGTGGCTACAGTTCCCAATATCCCTGATCAATGGCCTGGATGGCAGCGTCTGATAGGAGCTGGAGTCCACTAACACCTGAAGGTCTACAAGGTCCTGCATCCTTTCTCTAGTGGGGTGGGAGGTGTCCTGCTTGGTCAAGTTCCACTCACCACCATTGGGAACTCCTTTCAGATACAATACTTCACTTACAGGTGCCTTAGATCTTTCACATTTATATTTTCCAATGGAATCATGAGTTCTAGAGCATCATATTCGTCAGGGCCTTCATTCATTGAGACCTTTAGAGGCCTAAGTACCGGTACTTAAAAGATTTTGGTGCCCCCATATATATCTAATTCAAAATAATAATAAACCATAAACTAACTTTTATTTTTTTGAAATGAAACAAGACTTACAATAAGATGGAAAATAACACTAATTTTTGTATACTTCCACTTTATTTATATTGGGGGGGGGGGTTCAGATCCTACTTTTTCTAACGGCAAAGTCTTTGATCAGATCCTCAAAACTAATCTTAAATAACACCTCTGCTTCTATACTTAGTAGAGATAAGGAATCCAGCCTGCATTGTTGCATAGTTGTTCTGTTGGGATTTTTAATATACTTCCACTGAGAAAATGAACGCGCAGCTGAGCAATCTGTGACCATTAATGTTAAAAATCAGGCAATGGAAAAATTTCTGTGGTGTCCCCCTTCCCTTGATGCCCTAAGTGTGTGCTTATTTTGCTTAATGGTTAATCCAGCCCTGGTATTGATACCCACACATATATATTGGGAGCCATTGCACCTCTCTGCTCTTAAACCTAGGGCCTACGACCTGTTAACAATTTATAGATGAGGGGTGGGGGGTGTCTCACCTTCTAAATAGAGTGTCTACTGATCTATTCTCTGTTCATTCAACGTCTCAGTTCCCCTCTTCTATTCCTGGAAGTGGCTACTTGGGTTTCAGGCAGCAAACTCCATGCAGGGAATCTGGTTGGCTTTGGATTTCAAGCTTAAAGATGTGATATGCACAATGGTGTGTCCTAGTGTCTTGGAATGCCAGCTCAGGGCATCCCCATTTCAATTCTCACCAGAAGCAGCATGGGGTGACCTTATACCAACCCTATTTTCTCTCAAGCCCACACTCACTACTCCTGTATGTATAATGTGGCAATGCCTAAAGTTTTATGGAAGGTCCATAGCTCAGTGGCAGAGCACATGTTTTGCATGTCAGAAGACTTCTAGTTTAATCCCCGGTGTTTCCAGATGGTGGCGATGGTTCGAGCCCACCCAGGGATGGCTTTGGGCAGGATCCTGCATTGCAGGGGGTTGGACTAGATGCCTCTCAGGGTCCCTTCCTACAATTCTATGACTCTTATCTTCTGCTAGTTCAGAAAAGGGGAACCTTATTACTTCTGATGGCAATTGGAGGCCGTATGCCAGTGGGTGAGTGGAACCCATATGACCTAGACTGGTGGTTGGGGTGAGGCCATTCACACGCGCACACACACTTTTTCTTAGATACAAGCTCATGAGGCAGATGTGCATGGGGAGGAAGGAGTTAACCCTCCTCACACACCATCCTCCAGCATACAAGGTTGCCTCTTTGCAGGAAGGATTCAAGCACATAGCAGAACTTCAGGTTTGCACACTTAAAGTGGATTGAAGCTTTCTGCCATCCCGCTGCATGAAATTAAAACCACTTTTTATGCTTTGGAAAGTGATGAAGAAATGCACCTAAAGGTGTGGGAGAAATGAAAGACCTGCAGACATACACACCCTGGACAATCAGGGTGAATGCTTCATAGCCATAGAACTGCCCCACAAACAAAGCAGAATGAATGTTCAGTGAGGACCAGACATAAGCTTTGTGCAAGGAAATCTGAATAAGCAGGTCATCTGGAGGACCCGTATGGTGCATGCTCTCTAGCCTGCCCAACAGTTGTTTGGTGGGCTTGGGGAGGATGCAAGGACCCTCCCTCACACCATCTTCCATATCACAGTTGTGAGGGTTGGTGGAGCACACACTCAGCAACCTCTGGTGGCAGAGGGCAGCTTGAGCACTCCTGCACTGAGGCACCCCAAAGGCCCTACAGGGCTCCCCATGTGTGCTCAATGGACCAGTGGTCTAAAGCCATCCAAGGCAATAGGTTCACATGGGGGCTCTTATATTGGCCTCCTCTACAAGGCTGCTGTAAAAATTACAGAGATCATGCATGTGAAGAACATTCATTGCTTCAAATGTCCTATACAGGAAGGCTAAGTACTTATTTATATGTCTAACCAACTGGTGCCTTTGGAAGGGAAGAATAGCATTATAACGGCTCAGCCCAAGGTCCACTCTGTTCTCAGCAATGGCCAGGGAGACATCTTGGCACTCCTAAGCAAGGTGCGGAGGTTGATTCTTATCTCTTGTCTCCAGGATCTGTATTCAAGGGGATATTATCGCTGGACCTGAAGGTTCCATTTAGTTCAGCTGGCTAATAGCTGTTGATAGGGTCTATCCTCCCTTTGGTTTATCTAATCCTTATTAGAAAGCCATCTCCACTACCATCGATCTGTCAAAAGATGGGCTGCTGATCTTGGAAAGGTCTCTTTTCCCTTCAAACTCAGCAGCGGCCTGTGATGGGTGACTAACAGAACTTCAAAAGTAAATCAACAACCACAGAGGTTATCTAACCTCCTTATACTTTGGTAGAGCTGCTATCAGCTCCTTATTAAAGCGGGGGGGGGGGGGATACAAATCTGCAAATCCATGGTGTGTCTTGCAGTATTAGAAGGCTTACGGATGTGAGGCGAAGCAGAATCCATTTAAAAGAAAACATGTACAAGTAACTGGTATTTGGGAGGAGGAGCAGAAAAAGAAGAAAGCCCTTTTTATAGTTGCACAATGTACAGATTTACACTTCATAATAAAAAGAAAAGTTTTCAAAGTAAGAAGAAGAAGAAGAAGCCCGCCTGCCCAAGATGAACTGCTTGAGGTGAACAACATGATGGTGCCCTTCCCTTGACACATATAAAAATTGATTGGGCTACCAGTTGAACCAAACTTCCATATTGGTGATGGGGCAGCACCCTCCCTTGTCACTGAGGGGAGTGGGTTGGCTTAGCAGGTGAAGGGCAGTTTTCCTGGCACATGAAATTCTGCTCACCAGCATTTCTCCAACATCTTGCTCTCACCACCACTGCCATCATCTGCTGTCTGAGGCAGCTGCCTCACTTTGCCCGACAGTAGGGCTGGCCTTGGTGAAGTGAGAAGAGAAGAGAAAGCATACACACATTACCCTCTTGCTTCTTTGACTGTCAGGACAAGCGTTCACCCTCATTAGTTACTAGAAGTTGCTTATTCTATACTTTTCAGGTTTTAGATCAGGGGCATGGAACGTGTGACCTTCCTGTCATTGTTGGACTACAGTTCCCATCATCCCTGACCATTCATCATGCTGATGGGAGTTAGAGTCCAGCAACATCTGGAGGCTTCAGGCTCCCCATTTTTCTTTTCATCATGAAGCAGCAGCAGCTGTGAAACCCCAAAATCCAAGTTCTGCATCTACAGCCTCCTTTCACCACAGAGACAGCCCAAACAAAGCCTCAGGAACACATGATGAGGTCCACACTTGGCAGAGGTGGATGGCCTCACAAATTATGTGATTTCCCATACTGAAGTAGGCAGCGATGTTAATTTCCTCAAGGGAAACATAGTAAATATGTAGCTTTCAAAGTCCTGCTCCCAGTATAAGAATTCTACTAGGATTTATCAGCTGATGACCCACCAAGATTAGTGAAGGGTGACTGTGATTGTCCACAAGCACACTTCCAAGTATCTAAACAGCTGTTATGAAGACTCAAGGAAGACAGATGGTTAACACAGATCTATAGTCCCTGAATGGAGGAAGTGAGTTTTTTGTAGCTGCTTGTTTTGCTGAAAACAAGCAGCACAGTTCTTAACCATCATTACAATCTCATTGAATTTTGTCATTAGATCAGTCCTCTTAATGCTACTGTTTCACGATGCCTTCGCTAGATCTCATGCTAGTGAATTCTACCTGCTAATTATGCATTGTGAGGAGAAGTAAGTGGGATCCTGAGTGTTAGAAGTATTACATCTTTTTGCTGCTGGTGATAGCTGCTTGCTTTAGTCATTAGAACTCCTAGGAAGAGGTGTTCAGTGGTGACTGTCTGGGGATCTCGGGTGCCAGGCAATGTGATTAATTAAATATTGCTATTCAGGAGGGGGAAACTGGCCTGTGAATAAAAATGTCTGATTGTAAAGCACATCCCTGTGCTATACCAGCTGGGGATGAGAGAGCCCGAGGCATTAGGAAAAGCATCAGCAGAGACTGCAGCATGACAGAGAGATTGGCACAGAGGCTGAAAGACAGGGGCACACTCTCGTGGAGCACACAATGCCCCCCCCCCCACTAAAACAAAAAATTCCTGTAGTCACAAATAATTTCCTCCACCCTATCTGCCATATGTTTCACAGGGTCTGAAACACATACACTAGTATTTTTGGAATTGCAATGGTAGGGGTGTTCAGAGACTGCAAATATAGCTTGATTAGAAACAGGAGTGTTATGTTTGTGATTTCTTGTGGGGTGTTGTATGTGCATGCACACACATGACTCTGTTGATGCCTATGGCTGTGTGTGCAATGCTGCACATTTGTTTGCAGGAGCGTATGTGCACACTTACTCTGACTATGAATCAGTAACCTTTTGTGTTGTTCTCAGTACCTGCATCGATGTCACAGCTGTCCAGATATGGGCATGTGTGTGTGTTGGTATATGTACCAACTGATTTGTGTGCTGAATGGTTTGTGTTGCCTTGTGTGCATGTGTGTGTGCTTGGGTCTGGCCCTGAATGGGCATGTGTGGTCAACAGCAGTATTTTCCCTCCCCGAATGCATGTATGGAGCTTAGTGGCTCACTGTGTTGCATTATCAGATGCATTGGCAGCAACTTTCTGCCTGGAGGTGTGCAGCATGAGCATTTTCGGACAAAAACAAACCAACCAAACAGTAGCTAGGTTACACTAAATAAATCAGACTGTTTTCAGTTTTGTGTGTGCATGTGTTTTGTTTTTTATGGAGACCAGATCAATCCCAGGGTGAGCAGAAGGAGAAATAAGCAGGCCTGTCTCTCCCTAGAGTCCCTTCTCACTGCAAACATTTCATAAGGACATTCTCAAGGCCTCCCGCTTGGAATGGATCCATAATCTCACGAATGGCTCCAAAGGTATGAAATCCCACCTGTCCCAAAGCAAAACTACCCAAGGACCTGCTAACCATCATGATAATGTCTCCCTGCTCCCTGGGCTACCGGGTTCTGTTATGCTGCTGTCAGCCCACCTTCCTGATAGAGACTACAGACAGAAATGCAGCAGTATTGTCTTGTTGGGCATCGACTCCCTGCACAATGCAGATGCCTCTGGGACTGGCCTCCTAGCAGAGTTCTGCACCACCTTCTGTCTCCACAGAGTCCTTTTCCTCTCCCAAAGGCAAAAAGGGCAGCTCCTTTGAGAGGCTCTGCTGAAATATTTAACATCCACAAGCTGCTCAGCTGCTTGAATTTCTATTTCTGTCTATCAAGCAAAACTAGGTCATTTAGTTCTCGACATCCCAATCAGGCAACTGCAGAGATTTAGGCTTCAATAGCTGAAATATCTGCACAGTTGAATGCCTGGGTCTATCCACACAGTTCATACACACTAAGCCTCTTGCTCAAGAGAAAAACAGAGAGGTGGTACCTTTTTCCAAGGTCTGCAGCCCAGCAAAGTTCTCAGCAGGGTTTCTATAGGATTCCTCAGGAGAACACAGTAATTGCTTTTTAAACAACCTCTCTAACAGGGATCTGAGCCCTTGGCCAGTGGTAAAGTTGCAGTGGCAGGTTTTGGTCTGATATAAGCTGGCTTGTAGATCATGCACAATCTTTGCCAAGGAAGATACCCAGAACTGGCTGCTTCTATTTCAGTACATGTATGTATTTATTCATTAAGTTTAGTTCACCAGTACAGTGAAAAATGGCATTAAAATTTACAATGGGTCATTCTTAGAATGTCATGACAATAATTTTTGTTTTTTTGCTTGTCTTCATAAAATGTCGTATATTATTGAAAAGATGAAGGTTTCTCATGCACAACGGACAAGAATAAGCTTATTTTAAAAAATAAATAAATTAAAGTACAAAATTAAAAACAACTCTGAACATCCCCTTCTAATAAAGAGGCATCAAATAACCAGCAAGTTATCTGAACACATTCATAAACAGTGCAATAGTATTTTTTTTTCTAAATTCTTCATGTTCCTACAAAGTCCATCAACAAAGCCATTGATCACAGTATAAGACTCTTTAAATACATTTCTTGTTAACGATGATGTGTGCAAAACCTCAAACACATTCAAGAAGTCCTGTCCAATACTGATATATAATTAAGAGCGCCAACTATTTCACTATATCTGCCTTCCAAGGGGGAAATCCATCTTATAAAACCTTTTCTGTCTTGCCTTTATGGGGAAGAAAAAAATACAAACAATCTTTTGATGCAACGTTTTTGACATTAGACATTAGCAGATTGTTGTTAACAAATATTCAGATATAAAAATACAAATATGAGGAGTTTCTGTTAAAAAGAAGCGTGCCATAGTGGGATGACTAGTGGCACCAAGACGTGGCACCAAGACCAGGAAGCTCATGCAAAAAAGATGGAGCAAAAATGTCTCTCGACAGCAAAACAATCACTGTCTTTTATGTTATAGTCCATCCATGTCAGAACCTCTGTCTTCCACTCAGCACTGCTGGCTTTGGGCTTTGGGTTTGCTGGTATTTTGCAAACGGGCTGGGGTTTTACAGGTTGGTGTTGTATTTCAGGGGGGGAGCTACTGTGTATTACGGGATGGTTGCCGGTTTGGAATATAGACGCCATGACTGCAAACACGATGAACCTGTTATATTTAGAGAAGTGTGCGCGCAAGTGTGTCTGTATAAGTGTGTGTGTGTGTGTATATTCGTTTCTACGTCTATGCAGATGTCAGCTACACAGCCACCCCGAAAATGTGAAAGGCGTAAAGTGCATCGCTACAGGAGACCTCCCCCCCACCCTTAAAAATGGAGAGAGCTGGGCAATCCAGTGGCTCAGAGCTCTCAGAGGAACAGCACCTTCAAATCGTGGCATGGAGGGGGTCGCCCAAGCCAAAGAGGGGACTCTACACTGCTGCTGCTGAGGGCTGGACAGAAGGAATTGGGAGGGGAGAGGGCGGGATGATGGAAGGTTCGGGCACATGGGAAAACAGGCAGCACCCCAGCACGGGCGCAGGGAAAGGCGCTGCTGCAATGGACGGCTCCACAGCAAGAGCCTCCAAGAGGATGGTGCTGCAAGGGACAGCTCCCCGAGCTGCAGGCGCGTCGGAAAGATGGTGCTGGAGCGGACGGCTCCGCGCGTCAAGCGATGGTGCTGAAATGGACAGCTCCCCAAGGCGCAAGAGCTCCATTCCGCAACGGAGGAAGGAAGGGACAGGTTGGGGGAGAGAGAGAGGAAGCCCCTTCTAGAAGGGCTGTTGTTGAAGATGCAACTCCGGGGATGGGCATCGTGCATTGGTAACCAGGACAGAGTTGGGTGGCAAGGTCTCTTTGTCCCTTTGTCTCCGTTGGATGCGGAGGAGGGTGAGATGGTGGCCCCCGTCAAGTGACCTCTTCGGGTTGGGGGTCTGCGTTGGGGGTGGAGGGTGTTGCCAGCAGCCTCATCTCCTTCCTTTTGCTTTCCTTGTTGTCCACAATCCCAACAAACATGCGCAGCCAAAAGTGCTTTAAAAATTCAGGGATCAGTCTGCAGCTGGGTGCAGGCGCCTTCCGTGCTGATTTATACCCCAGAAGGCGACTTGTCTGTCATCCCCTTCAAGACCTCGTCTATTCTATCGTCTTCGATCACCACTGCAGGGACAGGAGAGCAAACGCAGAAAAAACACGCCGTCAGAATGGAAAGGGGGAACAGACACGCGGGATGGGGGCCTCATCCTGCGTACTTAAGACCTGGCGTTGGCCACACTTAAAGCACCCCCCTCCCTCCCCAGCCTAGCCGCTCCTTTGGAGCAGCTATGGGGCTGGATCTCCCGCCCTCCCTCCTTCGACATCTGGTAATGAAACCCGCTCCAGGAAAATGGCTCCCCAGCCTTCCCAGATGGTGGCTGGCTGCGGAGCGCAGAGCCAGCGGAGGTGATTAGAGAGGGAGCGCAGCCAGTGGAACGTGCGGGAGGAGATGGGGACCGAGGCGCGCCGGCTCCGGGGCAGCGCTATAGGCGCTTAGCCCTGGGGGAATGTGGGGGGGGGGGTCTGGGCTGGGTGAGGAGAGGAGTAGTGATGACTGGAATTCTTGTGGCAAATGGCTCAGATCGGAGCTCATCTTAAAGAGTGCGGTGGAGGGGCGCTGAACGAGGGAAAAGACTCCCCACCAAAAAAACCACCCTTCTTTCTCCCTTTCCAGCAGATTCCGCCTGGGGCACCCCAGCTAGGATATGTAACCACAGCGACAGGAAAAAGCGGGACGCGCGGGATGGGGGTGGGGGGTCAGCCTTGTCGAGGTTGACTGAAGTCCGGCTCTCAGGGGTGGGGGTGAAACACTTCCCTTTTCCTTCTCCTGCGCTGGCAGCAGATGGGCAAGAGGTGGGACTGGGGAGGGAGGGGTGTTGTTGTTGGGGCGCACGGGGACGGTGCCCCGAGGTGTGTGCCCAAGCAAGCAAGCAGCCGCGCGCGGACGATGCTTCTTACCTCGCTTGGCTCTGCCAATCTGGCCCAGCTTGGGGGGCCGCTTGGACTGGTTGCCCCAGGAGTTGGTGTCCTGCAGGCGGCAGCTGAAGGAGATGTCTCCGACTTCTGAGTCGGTGCCATAGCGGGCCACTTTGTCGTCGTTGTAGGGCAGGATCTCAGACATGGTGCTGGCGGCGGCGGCGGCACCTGGGTCACTTACTGCTCCACGCAGAGAGAGCGAGACAGAGGCGGGGGCGAGGCTCCGAGAGGATCAAGAGGCGCTGAGCAATTGGGGCAGGCGAGCAAAGGAGCCAGCCAGCGAGCGCGTGCGGCGTCCAGCAGCCTCGACGAGCGTCTGAGCAGAGCGCTTGGGACAACCCTACACCATAAAGGAAACCCAGGCGGAAGGATGAAGTCATGCATCCGGGGCTGAGCGCGCGGCTCGGCGGCGGCAAGGTCCTCCCTCTCCCCCCTTTCTCCCCTCCCCGCCGCGCGTGGCAGGGAAGGGAGGCGGTGACATCAGGAGGCGAGGAAGGAATGACAATGAGGATGCAGCAAACGAGCCCCCCCCCAGCGGGGGAGGGGAAAGAGGAGGGGGCGAAGAAGGGTCAGAGAGGGGGAGCCCGCCCCTTCCCAGCGCCCTGGGAGCCCAGACCCCCTGCGGAGCGCGCCCTCTGTCCGCCTTCCGCAGATCCCCTGGGGAAAGCCCTACTGGGAGCCGCTGAGCCCCTGCCCCCCTCCTCCTCTTCCTCCTCCTCCTCCCTCACCCCCCCCCCCTTGGTTCCAGGCGTCACTCTGTGTTTCCCACTTTATGCAACAACAGGCAATAGGGAGCTTCGCTTTCTCTTCCGCTTGGGACTCGCTTGTCAGCAGCAAAGAAGATTCCTTGGAGCCGTAGACGCGGGCACGGCGCGGTCTCAGCCTGCAACGGCTGCAGTCACCCGCTGCTTCTGAGCATGGGCAGAGGGCTTTCCTCTCACCGATGAATCGCTACGGGTTTCCCACTCAGGCACAGTCTGGAAAGTAGTCCAGGAGTGAGGGATGAATGTCCAGGGTCAAGTGGTCTGGAGTGGAAGTGGGGGAAGGGAGTCCAAGCAGATCTGAACCCAGCACTTAATATAGTGTTATGAGTTCGGGGAGGGGGGACAGTCTAGATGATACCCTGTGTCCCTTCCTAACCTGTGGTTCTGTGGGGGGGGGGGTAAAATCCATAGGAGGAAATCAGCCCATCCAGCTCCCTTGTTAAGGTTACATCTTTGTCTGGCTTGTGAACTACCATGATGCATCATAACCAAAGACGTTGCTCTATGCCACAGAACAAATAGGTGGGACTCCCCACACCATCCTAGCTGCTACCTGCAGGACAATAGCCAGATAATTCGTCATCATCATCATCTCTCTGGCGATCACTTGTAGCCGAGTAAGATTGTCTTGCATGAACACGGTCTTAAAAGTGAGTGAGTCAGTAAGTGACTGTGGAGGCCAATTCTGGATCCACACGTCCTTCCACAGTGGGGACATAGGTTTCTGGGTGGGAGTTGATCAGGGTGAGGGTTTGCCAAAAGTGTCTTCCTCTTAGCACATTTCTCCCTTTCGTCCTGAGTTCATACTTCATCAAAGTCTATGACACCTTTGGTAAAAGCTGTTCTTCAACTGGAAGGCTCATAAATGAAGAGCACAAAACAATACAGTAAGATGCAATTCCCACAGCATCCAGTGATATAAACCCATTGGTATCAGCAGCAAATGAAGGCTTGGATGAACAGAAAGGTGTTCAGCACACAGGAAGCACACAGTGGTCAGCACATTCCTTATTTCAAAGGGAAACCTGTTCCACATGGCAGACGCCTTCATGCTGAAGGCCCCACTCCAAGTATTGAAAAATGGATTTCAGGAGAATGTGGCGCCATCAGCAGGGCCTCATCAGATGAATGTAGTGGCTGCACAGGTCTGTAAGGAGCAAGGCAGTATTTCAGGTAACCTGACTGATTTATTCAGAAAACAGAGAATATAAAACCAGCCATTTATTTTGGTGATTTTTAATACCAGTAGCCAAACTTGGTGTTAATCTTAAAGAAGGGTAGAATGGAAAGGTATGAAATAAAATGCATATAAAGTGTCTGGCTGCATCTCTGCAGGGTTTCAGACAGAGAAGCTTTCCAAAATTTACCTGGAAATGTAAGAGATTCAACCTTCTGTATGCAAAGCAGTATGGTAATTCCTGGATACCCCAGTGGGATCCATCCCAAATCTTTGGGATGGGGTTGTAGACCTTTTGCCACCAGTTCAGCTCTAAGGTAAAGGTAAAGGTACCCCTGCCCATACGGGCCAGTCATGTCCGACTCTAGGGCTGTGCGCCCATCTCACTTAAGAGGCTGGGGGCCAGTGCTGTCTGAAGACACTTCCGGGTCACGTGGCCAGCGTGATGAAGCTGCTCTGGCGAGCCAGCACCAGCGCAGCACACAGAAACGCCGTTTACCTTCCCACTGTAAAGCGGTACCTATTTATCTACTTGCACTTAGGGGTGCTTTCGAACTGCTAGGTGGGCAGGAGCTGGGACCAAAAGACAGGAGCTCACCCTGCTGTGGGGATTCGAACCGCCAACCATACGATTGGCAAGTCCTAGGCACTGAGGTTTTACCCACAGCGCCACCCGCATCCCAGCTCTAGTGGCATGCAAAACAAGCTGTCAATATGCTGCAGAGGGAATTGAGGGGCAGGTGGGGCTTATCCACCCAGGGAGGCAGCCCACCTAGAAGATGGGAAACTGTGGGACATTTTTGGGAGAAGAAAAGGCTAAGGGGTAACCCCTACACAAATCCAGAGAGGAGTCCCTAAGACAGTTGGGTGGTGCCTTCTTGCGGCAGCTCCTGCAGCCAAGCGAGCGCCAAATGTCTTGTTGTCTGGGCAGCCAGACACACTGACCAGGTTTGTGCCTCAGGGAGGTCACAGGTGCTGCTCACACAGAGGTTTGACTTCACCCCCAGAGGTGCACTCTTTCGAGACAGACAGATGCCAGCAACAACTGTTGGATGGAAATGTGCCAGGAGATGCACATTTGAATGCAGTGCACTGGAGACAGCTTTGCAGTCTTACTCAGGTGCAGTAAAATATGCATAAGACACCTGGGCTTGGCAACTGCATGTGACAGCATGTGCCAATTCATGCCTGTACCCCAATTCATACCTATAAACAAGCCTGTTCACATGCACAGATCTCTTTAGCAGGGTCAACTCATCAAGCAACAAAAATAAGGAGCATAAGTAGTGCTTTTTTCTGTGGGAATGTTAAGGTAGGTAGGAGAGGATATATTGTTTTCATATCATGTGCCCTCACTCACGCTAGTGAGTAAACAGCAGAGCACATTCCCTTTGCAACTTATTGGTAGCAAGTTGATGATTCCTTAGAATCCTTTGATTAAGCAATCCAGTCCCAGGCCAGTCTCCCCTTTATTTCCCTCTTAAAATAATAATAACAATAATAACATAACAATAACATAACAAAATCTTCATTAAAATTAAGAATAAAGTTTTACTCACATTCAGTTCACAGCAGTGATCTGAAAGCAGGCTTGATCTCGTGGTTACAGTGAAAAGAACCCTGAGCTACATCTCAGACTTTCTGCTTGTGGGCTCCATCCTATGTGAAGGTTGAGCCATGCTCTGGCTAAGAGCCAGGAGAGTCCAAGAGTAAGAGTAAGAGAGTAGGAGTCCAAGAGAGAGGTGGTTGTGTGACAAGCCCTTTCGGTTTGAATCTGTACAACGGGGTGAGCTCCTGTTGCTCTGTCCCAGCTTTTGCTAACCTAGACGTTCAAAAGCATACCAGTGTGAGTAGATAAATAGTTACCACTGCGATGGAAAGGTGAACGGCATTTCCGCACGCTCTGACACTCATTACGGTGTCCTGTTGCGCCAGAAGCAGTTTAGTCATGCTAGCCACATGACCTGGAAAAAGCTGTCTGTGGACAAATGTCGGCTCCCTCAGCCTAAAAAGTGAGATGAGCACCGCAACCCCATAGTCGCCTTTGACTAGACTTAACTGTCGAGGGGGTCCTTTATGTTTTACCTTTTTACCTGGTCACATACAGGGTGAGGAAGCTCCAGAGCAGGTATGACAGGAAGTCCTCCCTGTCTGGAGCCACATTCCCCTGTGTGTCCATTTTAGGCAACAGGAAGATGTTGTACTTGACAGCTCTAGTAGTAATACATCCCACATTTTCTGGGGGTAAAGGTAAAGGTAAAGGGACCCCTGACAGTTAAGTCCAGAAGCGAATGACTCTGGGGTTGTGGCGCTCATCTCACTTTACAGGCTGAGGGAGCCAGCGTTTGTCCACTTCCGCAGACAGTTTTTCCGGGTCATGTGGCCAGCATGACTAAGCCGCTTCTGGCGAAGCCAGAGCAGCGCACGGAAACCCCATTTACCTTCCCGCCGGAGCAATACCTATTTATCTACTTGCACTAGTGTGCTTTCGAACTGCTAGGTTGGCAAGAGCTGGGACCGAACAACAGGAGCTCACCCCGTTGTGGGGCCTCAAACCGCCGACCTTCCGATTGGCAAGTCCAAGCGGCACAGTGATTTAAACCACAGCGTCCCGCGTCCCTTTCTGGGGGTACTCAAATGTTAAAACTGTGACACTTACTGTAACAACTTCATGGTGAGTACTGTAACCTGTGTGTGTGTGTGTGTGTGTGTGTGTGTGTGTGTGTGTGTGTGTGTGTGTGTTTTAAGCACTGGGCATAAGTAGCAAGACAATATGGGAAACAAAAGCTTGCTTGATAGAGGTTCAGCTCAGGTGTCTGCCTGCATGTGTATATAACACTCTTACTGTTCATTGTATTTTAAAACTTATCCTCCAAAAATAGACCCATGACAGCTTGAAATGCTTTGGGGGCATCAACCTTTTATATTAAAGCTCTGGTGTCCCTTTTGTGGCTTCCCATTCCCCCAGCTTTTCCACTGCAATCGAAAGAAGCATCTCTACAAATTACCAATTTCCCTCTGTATTATTTTTATACATAAGAACGAGAGGGTAGGGGAGAAAAGAGGGGTCTTAAAAGCATTTCCCTGTCATTGTCTGTGATGTGCCCTTAGCACCTGCTTTTTTTTTGTATTATTATTATTTTTGACAGAGACACATGTCCAAGAATGAAATTCAACAGCCCTGAGATTCTGGAACTCAAGACCACTTTTATGTCAGAGATGGAGAAGCCAGCTGTTCTTTGTGAAATCTTTTTGTGAAGCACCAGCTTGAAACACAAAGGCGGCAGAGCGATGAATCAGGCCTTGCACAGCAGGGGGGTTGGGAGGGGAAGGACTTGGTGATGTCAGGAAAACTCTTGAACTTAAGCTCCTACTGTTATCATAATGTCCTCGGACCTGCTGCCAGGTGGGGAGCTCTTTGTGCTGCTTGCAGCCGCAAATGAATCTCTCCCTGCACATATTTGTTAACAGGGATGGAGGGGGAAGGCAGGCAAATGCTGGGCTTCCAAAAGAATTCATGCTGATCCAGTGCAAAAATAATCTCGATGTATTTATAATGTGCTTTCATACCTAAATGGAGAACTATGTTGAGAACACTCATCTCTAACCACCACTCTGCTTTGTTCTCCAGAGACACCACTGTCCTGCGATGTGGTTTGAGCTCAGCAGAACCAAAGCTGTCCAATTTATTTCAGTGGAAGGAACTGATGCACACATGTGCAATCCTTTGCACCCTTTTCCGAGCTGTTCTGATCTTTGAAATGATAGGTGCAGCAGTCTACATGTGCAGAAGTTGCAGATACACATTGGCCTGTGTTCACATGATCTGGGCATCTAGCTCTGCCACTGTTGGCTTCCCTGCCTCCCTCCCACTCCCTATGGGCACCAGCCACCACTGCCAGAGGAAAGACAATAGGCTCTATTGCAGCTGCTCCATTTACAGCAGTGATCCAATTTAATTATGACAGCTCAGGCAATGACTGGACATCTGACTCATATCATTTACTGATTCATTGAACCAGAATCATAGACTTGTAGAGTTGGATGGGACCCCAACACTGAGTGTCATCTAGTTCAAACTCCTGCAGTGCAGGGATCATACATGAAAGATGGCCATCCAAAGAGAGTCCACAACCTCTTGTGGGAGTCTGTTCCAGTGTCAAACAGCTCTTACTGCCAGAAAGTTATTTGCAATGTTTAAATGGAATTTCCTTTCTTGTAGCTTGAAGCCATTTGAATCCTACCCTCCAGAGCAAGAGAAAACAAGCTTGCTCCATCTTCCATGTGACAACCCTTGAGATATTTGAAGATGGCTATCATAGCTCCTCTCAGTCTCCTCTTTTCCGGGCTAAGCATACCCAGCTCCTTCAGCTCTTCCTCATAAGCCTTGGTTTCCAGATCCTTGTTCATCTTGGCTGCCCTCCTCTGCACACATTCCTGCTTGTCAATATCCTTCTTAAATTGTGGTGCCCAGAATTGGACACAGTATCCCAGGTGTGGTCTGATCAAGGCAGAATGGAGTGGGACTATGACTTCCCTTGATCTGGACACCATTGGGCATTGTAGTCCAACAAGGAGACCACATTATCTATCTTTGCTATGAATTGTCACGTTCAGGGATGCCATTATGTAATAGGCACCTTCCCTTTGTCTTTTCAGCACCTGTTAAAGGCATTCCTCTTTCAACAAGCCTTCTAAATGGAGATATTTATCCCAGTTGGTATCTGTCTTGGATTTGAATTGATTTTACTTATTTATCATTGTTATAAGAATTTTAAGGTCATATATAAAAAAATTAAACGTTCATAACTGTATATATAAATCACATCTCTGAAACCCCACAGATTAGGTCCTGAACAAATTGACCTCAAATATTTCTCTGCAAGGTCAAAGCCGGAAACCTCTCCATTGTCTCTTTCCTCACAAATCCTGCCTTAAGGGCACATTCAAGATATGAACAGGGTGTGAGCTTGTGACCTGTGACCTAGATTCAGGAATTAAGTAGTTATAATTACAAAAGAGTGGCCAAAACCCAGATAATGCAATCAGGGAAACAACACACTCAGATTTCTGTTGTAGACCGCCTTTTTTGTGGAGTAGATATGATATATCTGGGCGGTCGTCTTGGACTCCAGGGCAGGCAGTCTAAAATGTCTATATAAGGGCTTGTGGGATGCGTGTGGTGCTCAGGTCTAAACCACAGAGCCTAGGGCTTGTCGATCAGAAGGTTGGCGGTTCAAATCCCCGCTACGGGGTGATCTCTCATTGCTCGGTCCCAGCTCCTGCCAACCTAGGAGTTCAAAAGCACATCAAAGTGCAAGTAGATAAATAGGTACCGCTCTGGCGGGAAGATAAATGGCGTTTTCATGCGCTGCTCTGGTTCGCCACATGCCTGCGGACAAACGCTGGCTCCCTTGGCCGATAGAGCAAGATGAGAGCGGCAACCCCAGAGTCGTCCGCGACTGGATCTAATGGTCAGGGGTACCTTTACCGTTTATATAAGGGCTTGCAGGCATGGCTCTGGGTCCTCCTACTCCTCTCTCCTGCGTGTCGGGGAGCACCCTGTTGCAACAGTTAATAAAGATCAGGCTTACTAGCTGCTTTGCTTCTCAATATTCTCTGGTTGGTCTCTGTTATTTTCTCCTACCGATAGAGAACCTACGAAAGGACTCTATATGGGCTCTTGGGTACCCCAAAAGGGAAAAGGAGCAATTTTTTTCTTATATCATCATATATCTTTGCAGTGCTTTTTTTCAAGGGGGTACTCAAGGGTAAGCAGTACTGGTACCTCTCTTTCTCTCTCCCTCTCTCTCTCTCTCTCTCTCTCTCTCTCTCTCTCTCTCTCTCTCTCATTATTAAAGAGTGTGGCACTTACTGTAACAACTTCATGGTGAGTACCAGCACCTATTTTTCTAGAAAAAAGCACTGTATCTTAGTCACTTTTTGTCTTAAAAAGTGAGACTCAAAGCAACTTAGAAAAATGAACACTGAAAACAAGGATATAAACAAGGACAAACAATCTAAAATAGACAATATATATACATAACTGATCCAATTTTATGTGAATGCTTTTTTAAAATCTCTCTCTGTGTGTGTGTGTGTGTGTGTGTGTGTGTGTGTGTTTGCGTGCTTGGGTTTTTATATTGTTTTTAAATTATTATTATTTTACTATTTTGTAAATTACTTTGGGAAGCAGTTAATAAATGAAACAAAGAAATAATTAACACCATCATCATTAATAAACAAAGGCATCCTGTCTCAGTACAGGTGTCCATTGCAAAGCTCTATTAATACTTTAAAACACACACTACTTAAAAAAAAGAAATTACGTAACTGCAAACTAAGCACCCTGTTGAGTTTTGTCTCTTAACCTTCCCACCTTCTTCTGTCATGTGGCATCTCCTCCAACACAGCCATTGAGAAGAAACTTTTTTATTTCATTTCTTATTCAATCCAGCAAACAAAGCTATCAAAAGAATGACAAGTCTGTTGCAGGTTCCTGAGAATCTAGGAGTCCTTTGATTGCAGCTCTCCCCTATATTACCTTTGCTAGCCAGGTTGTTAAATGTGCAGCACAAATAGACAGAGAATTGGATGGAGGTCTGGAAGTCAGATGCTTTTCTTTCTGTAAAACATTGATCATAGATAAAAAAGGACCCTTCAGAAGCCCGAGGAAGCAGCTGAAGGTGGGGGCAGAAAAGTACTGCAGAAAAAGTGGGAGAACCTCCGTTTGACCCTCAAAACCATTCCCAGGCAACACTCACTCCACAAGAATTGCTCCATGCTATCCTTGAGTGCTTTTACTGGTCTTTAATGTGTCCTTGAACCAGGAATGACTCTTGCTCACTTAGACAGAGAATGGGGAGAGGAGTGTTTGTTTTTGTGCAGAAATCTCTGGCTTTGCAATGGCTGGAATGTACCCTAGTGCACAAAGGTGCACTATGAGGTTCTGCATCAGATTCTGCCTGGTGGGAAGAAAGCAGGTGGAGAAAGTATTTTATCCCTCTCCCATGATGTACCAGAACTCAGGGACATCCGATGAAGCTGGGTGACCAGGGTGGACAAAAAGAACAACTTTTTCATGCAGCCCATAGTTAAACTATGGAACTCATTCCCACAAAGAGTAGTGATGGCCACCATCTTGAACTGAACTGAGCTGAGATTAGGCAAATTTGGGTTTATGCTCTACGTCCACTGGAGACAGCATGCCTCTCAGTACCAGCTGTTGGGGATTGCAGGTAAGGGTTGGGGGTGCAGGAAAGTTGAAGCGTACCTAGGCTCCCCTGTGCCCATGGCAAGGCATGGTATCAGTGTCTCCAAATCCAGAAGAAACCATGGACCAGAAACTCAAACAGTTGGCTTTTCGCTGCCTTTTGCACTCTGCCAGTGACTTCCTCCACAGTCCTTGGGGTTGGCTCTGCTCTGCTGGGTCTGCCTGCCTTCCTGCCTTCCTTCATCCCTCTGCTCCCTGCTTTCCCTTCTGCCTCCTCCCTGTCTTCCTTTTTCCTCCCCCTGCAACTCTCACCTGCTCTCTGTTTTTCTTCTCTTCAAGTTTTGCTGGGCACTCCATTCACACTTCGCAATAGCACTGTGGGCCAATTAGTCATGGGGGTTGGCCCCTGCAGGGCTGCTGCAATGACCCACTGACTTTTTGGGCCCCAAAATCACATCCCTTGAGTCATGTTTAGAACTCAGCTACGCCACTGGGTGTGTAAGGGGCCACCCACACTTAGGGATGCTACTGCAGATTTGTGGAGGGTTTATTCCTTAGCCTTTTCTGCCTAGTCAAACTAATCTCTTAATCTCTGGGATTTGTAGGGTGTGAAAGTCCCCTCCCACTATTCTCTTGAGCTGTCTGCCTTAGACTGAAATCCTAATCTTACTTACCACTAAATTCAATAGAACTTACTTCTGAATGGACATGGTTAGGAATGCCCTTTTAATTGGCTGCTGCTGTGTTTTTTAGGCTGATAATTTTGTTTTGCTAACTGGTTTTACTGTCATGTGTTTTACATTTGATGCAATGCTCTTAAGGGTAAAGGTACCCCTGACTGTTAGGTCCAGTCGTGGATGACTCTGGGGTTGCTCACTCATCTCGCTTTATTGGCTGAGGGAGTCGGCGTTTGTCCGCAGATAGCTTCTGGGTCATGTGGCCAGCATGACTAAGCTGCTTCTGGGGAACCAGAGCAGCACACATAAACACCATTTACCTTCCTGCCGGAATGGTACCTATTTATCTACTTGAACTTTGACGTGCTTTCGAACTGCTAGGTTGGCAGGAGCAGGGACCGAGCAACGGCAGCTCACCCCGTTGAAGGGATTCGAACCGCCAACCTTCTGATCGGCAAGCATATAAATTCAAAACATATATATTTGTAACCTGCTCTCTTCTTCTCCAGAGCACCTAACAGATGCTGGTCTTAGATATTTCTATGTACACTCTCAGTGCAAGCAGGCAATGTCTGATGGGGTTCTGAGAAGGGAGTGAAGAGCGTTTTGTACTTGAGACCTATTACATCTATATCCTGGCCTTTTCCTCACAGGGTAGGTTGCCCACAAGCCAAACGCCCCCCTCCCCAGAGGACGAAAGGCAAATGGTGAAAATTATATGGATACACCCCCCCCCCCCGAGCTAAAAGGCGTATGTTATGAAGCCTCTGAGACAGCATCAGGTTGCTTGGCTTCCGCTCAGACATTGAGACGAGTCCCATGATACGTAACTTAATTTAGCATTATAAAATCGACAAGGTAATTGCATTTCCTAAAACAAAAGAAGTGTCAGACCCTTCGTTTCCTTCTCAAGCACTGTGCCTTTGGCTGAGTTGCTGCCAGAAATAGCCCTTTCCCCTCTTAGACTTTGCCTAAGAGTGACAGCATGCCACTGTCGCAACTGTTAGGAGGAAGCAGATTATCTGGACCCATTCCAGGTTGGATTTGGCACACACTCAGCTCTGATTGCCCTAACAGATGACCTCCTTTGAGCGAGAGACAGGGGCATGCACTTCTGCTACTGCTGCGGGTTCTCACAATAGCTTTTGACACCACTGACCATAGTAATCTCCTGGGCCAACTCCATGGGTTGGGATATGCAGGAACTGATTTACAGCGGTTCTGCTCCTACTTGCATGGCAGAGAACAGAGAACAGCATTGGAGAACTGAACTACATCTTCACAGTTTAGTTGCAGGGTGCTGCAAGGCACCACTTTGTCCCCAATGCTATTTAACATCTATATCCATTTTGCCTGAGGCTCAAGGCCATGTTTTGGCACATGTTTTGGCACATGTTGTGGGTGGCACTACTTTGTGGTGGTTCAAGTCCTACTTGGTTGGTTGTTTCCAGAGAGTGTTGTTTGGGGAGGGATCCATGGAGCCTTCAGTTTGGGGCTCCTCAGGGTTCAATTTTATCTCTCATGCTGTTTAACATCTGCATGAAACTGCTGAGTGGGGTCATCCAGAGTTCTGGAGTACGTTGTCAGCAATATGCTGATGTCATACAACTCTACTTCTCCTTTATATCTGCAGGTGAGGCAGTGGATGTGTTGGGCCATTGACTTGGCTTGGTAATGGACTGGATGAGAGCCAACAAACTGAAGCTCCATCCAGATATGACTGAGGCACTGTTAGTGGGCAGTTTCCTAGACCAGATGGATGGGAGGTTGCCTGCTCTTGATGGGGTTATATTCCCTATGAAGGGGCAGGTACACAGCTTGGATACTTCTAGATCCACTGCTGTTGCTTAAGGCTCAGGTGATTTCGGTGGCTTGGAGTGCCTTCCATCAGCTTTGGCTGGTGGCCCATATCTGGACAGGGATAGTCTAACTTCTATCCTCTTTGCTCTGGTAACCTCTAGGTTAGATTACTGCAGCTGTCCTTATCAAGTTTGTTCCTCCTCAGCCTTATTGTTGCCTTTGTAGCACTCAGCAGAGGAAGGCTCTGACTATCATTGCTTCTGCCTCCACTTATCAAGGGCTCTGATTCCACCTACTGTTGGCCTCTCTGCCTTCTGCCCTACCAGCCCAAATGAGCACCAGCCTCCATGACGGACACTCCTTTTCTTGTCTCTTATCAACCTCCAAGTCAACTGCTGGCAAATTAATGGAATATAAGACTACTAATGGCTGCTAGCCATGTTCTACCATCCGCTGCTGGAGGCAATATGCTTCTGAATACCAGCTGTTCAAAACCACAGGAGGGGGAAGGTGCTGTTGTGTTCAGGTTGTGCTTGTAGGCTTCCCATGACCATAAGGTTGGTCACCCTGAGAACAGGATCTGGGCAGGTTGGGCCTTTTGCCTGATCTAGCAGCCAAACTCTCCTGAAGTTCTTAATGATGAAACAGATTTTGCTTCTAACCTCAGACACCTTTCAGCTTCCAGAATTCATTGTTATTTGATTATGACACCCACCCACTGCAATGAAAAACAACAACAACAACTGGGCAAAGGTCTGTTGATTCACTGCATCCCTTTGCATAAGAAAACAGACACAGGTGTGAGATTTCTTCCCTGCTGTGGCTCTGATAGGCTGTGGAAGTGGCATTTGGAGTGGTTAATTGGAATGGGAAAATTCCAGCACTGCCAGTCCAACCGTGCTCTAAACATGACTCAAGGGATGTGATGTTGGGACCCAAAAGGTCAGTTGCCATTTTGGCTTCTTTTAACAGAAACGCCACATCCAAGATTCAAGGCATCATAGTACCTGCCTACACAGGAGCGCCAGAAAGGCATCCTTTTGGCACTCTGACCATGTTTGCCCAGCGCAGAATTTCGGAGAGGGGGCTGACAACATGCAAAGGTGGTGGATGAATGCCACAAAGAATCAGAGGAAATCAGGGGTTGCATCAAGCCTGTCTATCTCTCTATTGAGAGGCACATTGATTATCTTCAAGTACAGGATGGCCGTTTGGGGGATTTTAAAAGTTTTTTTTTAGTTTGCATTGAATTGTATAGTTATAAATAGTTGTATGGTTTATATTGAATGGTATCATTTACCTTCTGCTGCAGTGTGTATTATACTGTGGAGATGGCTTGTTTGCTTTTTGTTCATATTGTATTTTAACTAATTATTAGTGACCATTTAATGATTTTGATGTAAAATGCCCAGAGACCTTCACTGCTGGGGTGTCATAAAAATACTGTTGTGAATATAGAGGAAGACGATACCAAGAGGAGAGAGAGAAATCTCTTGAGATCCAGTGAGGATTGGGCATGTAGTTGCTTTTACTCATATTCACCCCTGTCCTGGAGCATTGCCCATTCATTCCATCTCCTTCTCCTCTCTGCCATCCGTAGTTAGTATCCAGTTCAAGCTTCTCCACCTTGGTGTGTTCTGGGTGTTTTTGACTACAACTCCCATCAGCCCCAGCCAGCACAGCTGCTGGGAATTGTAGTCCAAAGCATGTGGACGGCACCAGGTTGGGGAAAGCCAAGCTACAGTGTACGGACCTATAGTTGTTGCTGTCAGCATCCGTCTGTCTCAAGAGGCAATGGGGTGCTCCTCTAGGGGTGAAGTTGAAGTGCTGTGGTAGCAGCACCAAAATGACCTCCCTGGAGTGCAAGAAAGGCAGTGGGTATGGAGGTCCTGGGCTGCCCTGACAACAAGACCCTCCTCTCAGCCTCACTGATGTGGTCCAATGGAAAGCAGAGCAATACGTTTGGCACTAGCTTGCCTAGAGGAGTTGCTGGAAGAAGGCACACAAGGAGTCATCCAACTGCCTTAGGGACATCACTCTGGATTTGTGTAGAGTTTACCCCTTAAAGGTACCCCTGCCCGTACGGGCCAGTCTTGTCCGACTCTAGGGTTGTGCGCCCATCTCACTTAAGAGGCCGGGGGCCAGCGCTGTCCGGAGACACTTCCGGGTCACCTGGCCAGCGTGACGAAGCTGCTCTGGTGAGCCAGCACCAGCACAGCACACGGAAACGCCGTTTACCTTCTCGCTATAAAGCGGTACCTATTTAGCTACTTGCACGTAGGGGTGCTTTCGAACTGCTAGGTGGGCAGGAGCTGGGACCAAAAGACGGGAGCTAACCCCGCCGTGGGGATTCGAACCACCAACCATGCGATCGGCAAGCCCTAGGCGCTGAGGTTTTACCCACAGTGCCACCCGCGTCCCTCAGAGTTTACCCCTTAGCCATACACACACACACACACACACACACACACACTTTTTTTGATTTTTTTAAAACATATCATTTCTAACAAGTATTTAACATAAATTCTATCTTATACAATATTTTAGACTTCCATCAACTACATCTGAAGATTTTCCATTCTTTATCACTTATTCTGCATTTCTTAATTTCTCTATTACTTTTAATTACTGTATCATTAACTAATAGTTCTCTTCATAGTCTTCCTTGCAATATTTCACATAATCCTCCTTACAGAACTTCTTGCAGTCCTACTGGCGTAATCTGTTTATTACAATTGTTTTTTAGATAGTTCAGATATTTACTCCAGTCTTCTAAGAATCTCTGGTCCTGCAGGTTTCGAATCCTTCCTGTTACCGTAATTTGTCTAATTCTGCATAGTCCATTAATTTCATTTGCCACTCTTCTTTCGTCGGTAATTCTTCTTGTTTCCATTTCTGTGCCAGTAATATTCTTGCTGCCGTACCCCTTAGCCTTTTCTATACAGAAGATGTCCTGCAAAGCAGCAGAGGTTTATGACCAGATTTTCCTACATGGGCTCCTGTCCCAGGCTGATGAGCCCCATCTTCCCCTCACTTCCCTCTACACTACAGCATGTGCAGAAACCACCTTCTTGACCATTGGACCTGCTATTGGTTTTGTCCGCTCAATCCGCCAGAGCCTGTTTTCTCATGCAGGGGAAGTCCCTGACTCACCAAGGGTTTGAGTCCCGTCAGCTACACTCACCTGGATTAGCCAGGCAGTCGAAGCCATTCCTGGGGTGCAGCGCCTGTCACTGGAGGCACAATGGACCTTGGTGGGTACAAGTGCCATTTTCCAGTTTGGTTGTTAAGACAGTCACAGGCTCTTCTGGATCCGGATAGCTTGACCACCAGTTGTCAATGCACTGGTAACTGTAAATATGGATTACTGCAGTGCTTCATGTGGGGCTGCCCTTGAGGTTGGTCCAGAGGCTGCAGCTACTGCACAGCCACTATCTAGGCTGCTTGTAAGAGGAAGCTGCTGCCAGCATGTAATACCTTGTCTGTGGGATCTGCACTGCCTGATCATCTGCTCCTAGGCCAAGTTCAGGAATATAAGGCCCTCTACAGTTCAGGATCACGATACTTGAGAGACCACCTTATGCCTTCTGTGCCCTGCTTGTCTCTGCATTCTGCAAGACAGTGTCTCCTCGAAGTCCCTAAAATATCAGGAGGCCGCTAATTCAGAGCAGAGCAATTCATTGTGGCCGCCCCTGTTCTGTAGAACATCATCACTACTGAGCTACAACAGGCACCCAATATCTGTGCTTTCTGGAAACAATTGAAGACATTCTTGTTTTGACAAGCTGGGTGAAAAGATCCCTCTGCCTTAGGAGTTACCGTATTCTGTATTGTTTTCAAACCTATCCTAAGTCATTGCTTTGCACTGCTCTTAAAACTATTTTGGTTGTTTTTCTGCTATGTCTGTAAATCATCTTAAATCTTGTGTGGAAGGTGGTGACTCAATCCATCAATCAATTGTTCAGGATGGATGGTTGATGGCTTCTTACTGGGGAAGGGTACAGGAAGCTAGTATACCTTCCACCACATCTCAGCCAAGGAGAAAGGGCAGATCTAAGGCTGCTCTGTGGAATTTCCGGTTTGGGATGGAGGGCGGGAGAGAGATCAATTTTGAGTTGTAGGCTAGAAGACATTTGAGGATGTAGGCAGTTCCTTCTGGGGATCTGATTCTGGGGGAGAGGATCTTCCACTTACTTGGGATATATGCTGCTTGCTCTATATGAATCGTAGAATCGACAAATTGTAAAGTTGGAAGGGACCCTGAGGATCATCCAGTCCAACCCCCTGCAATGCAGAAATATGCAGCTGTCTCATATGGGTATTGAACCTGCAACCTTGTCATTATCAGCACTGCACTGTAACCAACCAAAGAATCCCTGAAAAGTGATGCATATAGAACAAAATATTGCAATTACACTCTGAGTCTCCTTCAAAAGGAAGTCAAACTTTTGAAAGCCATACCTTGGGACCTTCCAATGCTGGAAGAGGGGAAACATGTACCAACAGCAGAAGAACCTAGAATGCTGGCTTATACTGAATCAGACCACTGAGTTCAGTGTTGTCTACACTCCTTGGTGGTGGGTCTCCCACATTTCAGACGGGAGACATTCCAAGCCCTACCTGGATATGCCAAGGATTGAACCTGGGACCTTCTGCATGCAAAGCAGATGTCCTACTGAGCTATGGCTCTTGGCTCAGAGTCAAGAAGAGACACTAGCTCCAGGATTTGGGGTACCCTTAGGAAAGGCTAGGTGGAAAGGTTGAGTGTGGAAACTGAGACTGGTCCCACAGTTCTGTTGGGGATGCTCCACTCCCTGGTAATATAAGCACAAACTGGCTGTGTAGGTAGGCAGGAAGGTCACAGCAATGGGCACTGCCAAGTTTCCTCTTTTTTTAAAAAAAAAAAAATAATAATCTGCTGGCAGTTAATAAAATATTAAAATATTCAGAACTGAATCTTTTCCAGCTCGTCAGCAACGATATCAAATATTGAGCCACACAATGAGCCTATTCCACCCCGCCCCCCGGTTCCATTCTCACGAGGCAAATCAAAAAGTCCAGGAGGAGATGTACAGAAGGCACAGCCCACATTTACGGAAGCTGCACAGACCGTCTGCAGCATTCAAGCCACAGGGGGAACTCACAGATACCGAACGTTCAGGGCAGGAAATGTCATCACAGCTCATTGAGAGGTTCTTCATTTGTCGAGCTAGGAAGAGTCAGCACCGGTGGGGAAAGGGCTTTGGAAGGTTTGTTATAGCCCATTAGCCCAAGACAATTATAGGGGGACGGGTGAGTGGACAGCATGCACAATCTATGCTCCATCAAAAAAACATTGACAGCAAAGTATCCCTGGGCAAGTACAGTAGCACCTGCCTTCCTTTTGCTCTTGCATTCCTGGAGACAAGTCTACAGTAGAACCACCTACAACCCAGCATTTATCACTCAGTCCTGCTTAGAACCAGTAGCAGTGAATCCCCTGGGCAAATGGGGCACTGCCCCGACCACCTCAGCCTTGGTTCCTCAAGGCTCACCTGCCTTTGTGCCTACAGACAGGTTTGACTCCTGTCAAACAGGTAGATTCAACTTGCACCACTACCACAATAATTCTTATTGTATGCTATCACCCATCCTTCAGCCTAAGGTCCCAACATTTTTAAAGGATTTTATAGTCATCCAATCAACTTTTGCATTGTATACTCCCATCAAAATATATTTGATGGAACTCTTTTCATGTGTGTGTTAAACATAAATGGGTTTTCATAACTGAAGTTATGGCTGTAAACCACTTAGAAGCCATTTTGTGTTATCTATCTATCTATCTATCTATCTATCTATCTATCTATCTATCTATCTATCTATCTCTATCTATCTATCTATCTATCTATCTATCTATCATCTATCTATCTATCTATCTATCTATCTATCTATCTATCTATCTATCATCTATCTATCTATCTATCTATCATCATCATTATCTATCTATCTATCTATCTATCTATCTATCTATCTATGTATCTATCATCTATCTATCTATCTATCTATCTATCTATCTATCATCTATCTATCTATCTATCTATCTATCTATCTATCTATCTATCTATCTCTATCATCTATCTATCTATCTATCTATCTATCTATCATCTATCTATCTATCTATCTATCTATCTATCTAATCTATCTCTATCTATCTATCTATCTATCTATCTATCTATCTAACTATCTATCATCTATCTATCTATCTATCTATCTACTATCTATCTATCTATCTATCTATCTATCTATCTATCTATCATCTATCTATCTATCTAATCATCTATCATCTATCATCTATCATCTATCTATCTATCATCATCATCTATCTATATCACACACAATTGCTCTCTTAGCTTCTGACAGGCTTGACTCTTGTAAAAGTGGCAAATCCAACTTACATCCCTACCATCATAATTCTTATTTTATTTTACCATCCGTGCATCATGCCAAGATCCCAATGTTGTTGCACAGATGAGGGGTTAACTAGGGTTCAGCATTTTGACTGTCCTTACTGGAAGATTGGTTTCTAGGCTGAACTTTCAGCAGAATCATATGACCAGAGCTGATCATCTTATGAGAAATACAGACAGGGGGAAATACCATTTTTGGGCAGGAGCAAACGGAACCATGGTGTTAATTACCTGGATGAGAAAATAATTGCCTCATTCTTCAGAATCCATGTCTCTGTTTGAAGTGGGGGCTTGGTAAATAGCAACCTTCCCTTCTGCTTTGGATTTGCTCAGAAAAATGACAAATGAACAACACAACACAATGAACCTTTAATACAGCACATCCTCTAAGTGACATCAGCTTTGATGGGAAGCATGTGTTGCTTCAGGTATGTTTTAATGTTTTCTAACATTAGAGAGAAAAATGTACTGTGCTGTGGTGACAAATACTTCCCTTTCTTTTCTTTACTAAGTACTAAACAGTTGGTGATGAATGTCTAACGTTGAGCAATTGGTGAGTTGAGATATTTGAAGCCCTTTAAGAGAGGCGGATGGGATGCGGGTGGCGCTGTGGGTTAAACCACAGAGCCTTGGGCTTGGCGATCAGAAGGTCAGCGGTTCGAATCTCCGCGACGGGGTGAGCTCCTGTTTTTCAGTCCCTGCTCCTGCCAACCTAGCAGTTTGAAAGCATGAAGTGCAAGTAGATAAATAGGTACCACTCCGGGGGGAAGGTAAACAGCGTTTCCATGCGCTGCTCTGGTTCACCAGAAGCGGCTTAGTCATGCTGGTCACATGATGTGGAAGCTGTACGCCGGGTCCCTCAGCCAATAAAGCAAGATGAGGCAGGTCCCTTTACCTTTAAGAGAGAACAATGTGCAGCAACACAGGGTGGTGTAGCAGGACCCCCACCCCATCATTCAGTTTGTACAAACTTCACACACACTCACACTTACACACTACATATGCTACGCCTCTGTTATAAATTCATAGAAAATCAACCATACATCGGATTTGCACTGTTCCACTTTTATTTCACTCCATGAAGGAAGGACTACAAAATGGGGAAAGTTTGATACAGGCCAGCCATAATCCCTTGAACACCCCAGCACATCCACAGAAGCCCTGCCCAGTTGCTATGCCAACCCTGATGGTCCTAGACAGAAGACAATCAAGATCACAAAGAACTTCCATATGCGAGTGGATTCAGCATGGACTGGAACAAAGGACAATGATCAGATCTTCCCTCAGGGGGTAGGAAACCGTGACTACCTTTTGTCTTCAGAAAATGATTCATGGGGAGAGGGAGAAGGGAACCAGCCAGGTGACAGGACACTCAGGTTACCACCACAACTCCTCCCTCAACCCCTCCTTTCTGTAATGTATGCATGATGTTTCTGGGGCTTGACCTACAAGATGGGAATTTCAAAAGTTTTTATAAGGTCTTGCACACCATTTTTCTGTGTCTTTTCCTCTCTCCTGCAAGTGAGGGGAACACCCTGTTGCAACAGTTCAATAAAGGCCAAGCCTACAGGCTGCTGATTTGCTCCAATTTACTCTGGTTGGTGTCTTTACTTTTTGTCCGAGGGAGCCCTCGGATTTTTCTGGGTAACAGTGGTACAATGCACAGCCCAAGGGCCACATGCCGCCCTCAATGCCTTTTTCAATGGCCCTCAGAAACATTTGATGCCCCCCCAGCCCTCACACTGTCTTCTCAAAGCCAGGTAAGCAAAGCACTGGGCTTTGAGAAGAAGGCGTGAGGCTCTGACAGGGTCCTAGAGTCCTTCCACCTCCTTCCCAAAGCTGGAAAAGTGATGAATAGACTTTGGGAAGGAGAAAGGAGGTCTCTAGGACCCTGCCAGAACCTCATGCCTCCTTCCCAAAGCCCAGCTCCTTGCTTAGCCAGCTTTGGGGAGGCAGCATGTGGGCTGAGGGAGGGGGCCTGAAATTTTTGCCTTCCTCCCCCCCCCTCCCGCCCGTGACAAAGCAGTGTGGGGCTTGCAGGTTTCCTGTCAAACTACTCTTGCAGCCCACTTGGTATGAATATACACCACCAATAATTTCGCTTTTACTTAATTCAGGTTCTGCATCTGCGTGACTTCCTGGACCACTTTGGTCCTTCTCCTCCCCGAAACACATCCATGAGCAATATAAATATGTTTGGTTGACCTCCATCACTAACATGAGGTGTCAGTCAGGGGCCAGTGTCCTTAGGGCATCAGAACATAAGAAAATCCGTGCCAGATCAGACCAAATACCTCCCTAGTTCAGTGTCCTGCTTCTGCTATGGCCAACCAGATGCTCATGACAGGGGTGGCTAACCTGTAGCCCACCAACTCCCACCAGATCCAGCTAGCATGGCCAAGGGATCATGGGAGCTGTATTCCAACAACCTTTGGAGGGCTACAGGCCAATCACCCCGGCCTCTGGGATGCCCACAAGGAGGTCATAAGCACAATAGCACTCCCAGCAACTGGTATTCAGAGGTAATACAGCAATGATGGCTAGTAGGCATTTCCACAAAATTTAGAAACCTGAACTGCAGCACATATGCAGTTGAAGAGGCTCAGGTTGTGAATGGAAGCCTGAAAAGTGATCTTTGTGCAGCCAACAATCAAGATGCAAGGCACCCTGTAAAAGAGTGAAGCAGTCCAGGCCAGAGGAAGCAAATTCGCTCTTTTGGGCTGCACAGATTCCATTCCCCTCCTGCACACCTGGAGAGGAGGAGTTTCCAGGTGCACCTGGAAATGCCTCCTGGATACAAGGGAGATTATCAATGCACACACTCAAATGGCCACGATACTACATAATCCACGTTGGAAGACAGATCCAGCGACTCGCAGTGCGGCGACAGCTGTGCAGACCTCCTTCCCTCGCAAGTCTCTCTGGAGTCACTTTCCACGCTTGGAACAGCCTTGTGGCTTAAGGTACTGATTTGGGAACGCTTGGTTCTGGCTCAGATTCCCTGGACAGTGCTTTGACTGCTGCATTGCTTTCCCGGCTGCTAAATGAGGTGGCGGTGATGAGAAGAGGGGGTGCAGCTCTCCCCTTAGCTGGCAGAGCTGCTGTGACGATGAACATCCCATTAATACCTTAAGTCTCAAAGCGCTACATTGGCAGAGACTGAATAAACAGCTGCATGCCATTCATTCCCTTCTTCCGGTTCAGACTGCAGAATCATCGAGAAGAGGCAAGAAGGCAGGACTGCCCTCGCTTAGTCCTAGTGAAGGTCACACTGAAGGCTCACTGTTAACACCCACTGCAGGAGGAGTGCAGACAGAGAAGTAGCAGCAATCACTTCTAAAATCCTTCCCTCCCCACTAATCTGCAAATTTTCTTTTTCTTCGTTCCTTCCCTCTATCGCACTGTGATTGGCAGCTGTCTGTGAACCTTCATTCTTTATTTATGTAATATTTCCTGATGAGCATGCATGAAAGTTTGGAAGAGGCACCAGCTTCCCAATATGTGTGCAGGGACATGCTGTTTCTGCAAAACTTTGGGTCATTTTTATTAAATGGGGAGGAAACCACAACACATCCTCCCCTTCCCACCCAGGGTTTTGTTTTGTTTTTTGAATGGGCCCCTTTTTTGGGGGGGGGGGAGCCTCATTCATCTTTTCCTGCATTGCCACCACTGCCTCTGCTGGATTTTTAAGGAAAGAAAAAGTAATTAACATCTGCATCACCTTGACGCAGAGTGAGCTGTGTGTAATGGTGATGATAGTGGATCCCTTTCCCGCACTGCTGACAGTGATCAAAATGTTGAGCCCATTATAACCACACAAACAGAAAGAACTGTTAACCAGCAATGCCTCTGATCCTCATCATGGTTCTTCTGCCACGCCTGTGGATTTAACATGCCACTTAGGGGCTCTGCAAGCTACCCCTCTAACAAAATACAACAGAAGTCAGCATGAGTGGGGTCCAGCATATTCATGTTCTCAGCATCCACAACAAACCTCTGCTCCTCATTTTTAGGTTGTTTCATGCTCTGCTCTAACTGCCGGCTGGTTCATTCATTTGCACAGCAACATGCAGCAACTAACAAGGATGCCTCCCCCCTCCCAAGAAGCTTCCAGTCTAGATCCTGCCAGTAGCAGGGACAACACAAGGAATAGGTGGGGATAGCAAAGAACAGAGAAAGGGAAGCAGTGGGAGAGGGCAACAGGAAAAAGGGGCAGTAAGGTGAGCAATTCCTCCTCCACCACCCAATGCCCACATCATTTGCTTTGTCTTCATTTGATTGCTCAACACCTGGTGAGCCAAGTGTCTGACTGTGCAGAACAGTGACTCTTCCCTGTTTACCCAGTGAAATCTGTTGTCTGAAGGAAAGTGTGGTTTGTGGCATCTTATTTACACCCAATGCACCTGGGGATGGTCCTGATGCCTCATCCTTGCTTTTTTTGTCCTTGACTACTCTGCTTCTCCTAGGCTTCTCTGCTATTAGTGCCTCTTGTCCTGCCTAATCTCCCACTTCTGCCTCTTTGACTTCTACCAAGGCACTCACTGTACAAATGGAGCAGCCTTTCCCCATTAGTTCTCCAAGCCACATTTATTGTGGTTCTTCTCAAGACCTTCACCAAAGACTTTGCTAGACCCACATACCTCCACCTTGCCCTTACCAGGCTCACCTTTGGTCCATTAATCAAACACCAACTTCCTCCTCCACGTCAGATATGCCCATCCAAAGCAGGCTATTAAGCTCTGTAATCAGGGCCCCTGTCATGTCATTGTTTCTTACAGGACCCATTGGCACCAAATATATTGTGCAGCCATCATTACAAGTTGTAGAAGGTCGATTTGAGGTTGAACCACTGCTTGGCCATCAATTTATTTGCTGGCCTTGGGTGAGTCATCCTCAGCTTCATGTTTTCTTTCTGTAAAATGGGAATAGCAATGGATATCCTAGATGGTCAGACAGGCTAACCTTCCCCAACCTGGTGCCCACCCAGACGTTTTAACTTCAATTCCCTTAAGCCCACGCCAGGTTGGGTAAGGCTGAAGACTTTAGTACAATAAGGACAGGGCAGTCTCAACGCACTGATATAGCCAGATAGATAGATAGATAGAGACAGAGATTCTCTAAATCACAGCAAATAATAAGTAAAGCAGTGCCCACATGGCTGTCCAGTAGATCTGAAAACCAAATCCCAAATTCTAAGAACCCTTTCCCCCAAATGTGAGTGGAGAAATAATGAGAAAGTGTTACATAAACACTTACATAATGGTATAGTCTTACATAAAAACTTTGCCAGGCACGCCTCAAACTGCCACCCAGATCACCTGTCTGATGTCATCCATCTCTTGTTTCGGATTCCTCCTCCAATCCCACCTTGTCCTTGAAACCTTTGGTATGACCCCTTGCATCATATGCTCTACTGGAACCAACTCCAAGTAGGTGCAACTGAAGCAATCCCATAGACTTCCCAGTCTCCTCCTGCTTCCCCTCCTTCGTTATCCTTGGTGGTGTTGAAGTTCCCATAGCAAGCTCCTTGGGGGCAGGGACCTTTCCTTTTGCACCCTAAAACACCATGGACATTGATGGTGCAGCAACATAGACAGGCAAACAAAGAACAAAGGCACATCGTCTTACATAAAGCTAAGAGCTAAAGAAAAAGGTCTGCCCCTTCTCAAGAAGTTTTGGTAATGGGAAGCCCATTCCTTTCAAAGCTTTCGTAGAAAAGGGCAGCTTTAGGCAGATGATGTGGAGCTCTCTAGGACAAGGGCTCCGGGTTGGATTGCATAACCTGCTTAGGTCTTTTTCTCCGTTCTGTGACTCCTCTCCCTGCAAAGGGATGTTGATGTCGCATAGGCAGGAGGCAGGGATGGTACTAGAGCATTTTATCAATGAGAGCCACAGAGGAGGAGGAGGCTGCTCCTCTCCCCTCTCCCCCACCCCCTTCCAGCCTATCTCCTAACCAGGACGGAGAAGCTCCAGATTTCCTTTTGCCGAGGATGCTACCTTTGGCGCAAACGGGCTGTATTAATATTCAGCACCACAGCCAGCTCCTTAACGCCCCGCCGCCCCGTCTGCCAGGCTGCATTGAGAAATTCCACTAAGGCTCTGGCAGGACTGCAGCAAGGAGCTCGTTATCTCCCTATGATCTCTGTCACAGAGGGACAGAGCAAGAGCAGAAACGCCGCCGGCAAGACCACTTCTCCTCCTCCAGCTGGTCAAAGGGGAGCAAAGACAAGGCTCAGCTGCAGGGCTGTGGGGCTAGGAACCCTCCCGCTTGCTTGGTCCAGTGGAGAAGCAAACTGCGAATTTCTGGGGTGCAGAGAAGACAAAACTCCAGTAGAGTAGCCATGTGAGGGATATGTGCAGCAGCAACATGGGATGTGTCTGACATGGCAAAGGGGTAGCGCATCTGTTGTACATGTAGGGGGTTCTCAGGACCAAGCCACGGCAGTCCCAGGCAAGGCTGGGGGAGGACCCGGTCTGAAAGCCTGGAGAGCTGCTGCCAGCCAGTGCAGGCAATACTGAGGCAGATGGACCAGTGCAGCTTCCTAGGATAACACAGGTGTGTGTAAGATCTTATGAAGAGTAGATGTGCAATGGAAGGAAAGCAGTGCGCCTGCTGCTGGAGTCCACAGGAGGAGAGAAAAGGCAAATTCTGGAGCAGTAGCTGTGTTACTTTGCTAAATTTATTGGATCAAAAATTATACCGCAATAAAATCTGATAGTCTTTCAAGGTGCTTTAGGAACCTCTGGGGCAAGGCTGGCAGGGCCGGCCCACCCATAAGGCTAGGTGAGGAGACCACCTCAGGTAGCAAGATCTACAAGGGCAGCAGACCCTGATACAGATATTTGTTCCCCCTTTGTTCCTGATGTCAATCTTCACTCCCCGCTTCTTCCCTGTCAGGGAGGGGAGGCACCATTTTGTGGTTCGCCTCAGGTGCCAAAATGTCTTGGGCAGCCCTGAAAGTTGGGGAAGGCAAATCATATGGGGAAGAAAGAGATTCTGTCTGGGACCAAGATGCTGTGGCCTCGTGTGCAAGAGCTTGTGACTTTTTGCATGCCTGAATTGCTTCATGAAGATCACAGCAACACAAGAAGAGCCCTGCAGGATCGTGTCCAAAGTCAAAAGGACTCAGCATTCTCTTTCTACCCAGGTGCATCCAGCAAGTTCTCAAACAGAGAGCGAAGGTGACAACCACCCAGCACCTGATATTGCATGGCACACTGCCTCTGAACAGAGAGGTTCAATTTAGCTAGTAGAATCAAGGCCTCCCTGGTGCCTAGCAGCTGGTTGAGGAGAGAAGCACTTGCTGGGAGTTTATGGGGCCAGGTGGGGGTGGGGGTGGGCAAGGGGCCTGAACAAGCAAAAAAATAAATAAATGTGGGGGAGGAGATTATGCAACTGTGCGCAGCAGTGTGTCCCTTTGTTTTGTGATCCTTTGTGAGGGTGCCTTTTTCATGTGCCCGTGCCAAGGGCTGCATCTGTGACAACTGGCACTGGAATGCCTGCAAGCGCCTTTCACTAAAACCCTGAGTGTATCCATTGAAGAGGTAGCCAGGCACGTAGCCCATTTTTATTCATAAAATCTCTTGAATGAGACTGTGACTCGGAGCCCCGCCTCCTCCTCCTCCTCCTCCACTTGGCATTCTGGAGGGAGGCCTGCCGCTGACACCACTGCAGCTGTAGGGAGGGAGGAAGGGATGGAAATGTAAAGAGCTCGCTTCACCCAAAGACGGGAAGCGTTTTGGTCCGTCCCCCCCGGAATAGCATGGATGTGGTCCAGGAAGCACTTTCGCACAGACTATAGAGCCGAATTCTATGGCCTGCCCTCCATGAGAACTAGTATGGTGTGATGTGCAGTGTCACGGTTTGAGTGCAGGTGGCGCTGCTACGCCTCCTTGCCCAGTGTGCTGAGCTTTCCTAGCTGTGCCATACAGTAACAGAGGCAGTGTGGTGTAGTGGGTGGGTGGGGTGTCAGGCTTCAACCTGGTTCAAATCCCTGCTCAGCAATGTGTGGGATATTCACAATGCAGTCAAACCAACAACGTCACATGATAGGAAGAATTTTCCTGTAGGTTTTCTAGAGAGAGCTCTGAGTGCCACACTCAGTGTGCCCTGGCAGGGAGAGGATGTAGCCACACATAATCTTCCTCTTTGCTCTTTGCTTTTTCACTTCATTCCAGCAACGTGAGAACACATCTGAGCTCCAATGCTCAGACACCATTTTAAGCTAGACTAAAGTACGTCTTTGTAACTGAACTGCCATTTTAAGCCTGCCTGAACAAAGCGGCTTTATCTGCTACTCTTCAGCAAGTACTCTGGCTGAGTAAATGTTATTTTTAGTGAAATATACTCGGAGTCGTGTAGTGATTTCATGCTCTTTATTGCAGCTCGTAAAAACAGTGAATGAAATTTTCCCCAAACCTCTGGCTTTATATGCATTATTTACACAATGGGTCCCATCTGACTGGCTGATTCTGCTTCCCTCCTGGAGCCTGATTGGGCTGCTCCTACAGGCCAATCAGTTGTTGCATTCTAGGATCCTACCTGCCTAATAGGCTGATTAACTTCCTCCTGGGGCCTAATTGGGCTGCTCCTGCAGGCCAATCAGGTTGTTGCCTTCTAGGATCCAAGGTTGTTGCCTATTGTTCTAGGATCCAAGCTTGTAACATAGCATTTAGCTTTTACAAGACGGTTTATGTGATTGTTGTTTTAAGGGGGAGAAAGGGAGGAAATACTAGGAGAATCTAGTCTGCCTTAAACCATCCTGTTACAGATAGGTAGCCGTGTTGGTCTGCCATAGTCAAAACAAAAAAAATTCCTTCCAGTAGCACCTTAAAGACCAACTAAGTCAGTTCTTGGTATGAGCTTTCGTGTTATCTGAAGAAGTGTGCATGCACACGAAAGCTCATACCAAGAACTGACTTAGTTGGTCTTTAAGGTGCTACTGGAAGGAATTTTTTTTGTTTAAACCATCCTGGATTGCTTAAACCAACAAGCTAAAACTAGCCTATCTGAACTTCCCTTTTAACCTGCCAAGGGATGCACTCTGCTGAACTCATAAATGTGAGGAAGAAAGGATAATATCTAATACATATATCCTCTCCTAACATCTACATACATCCCTAAACCATGAAGTTCCCTGGATAGCCTTAAACCAGTCAGTCTCTTAGCCTGAAGAGGCTTAGAGAAAAAGGATGCAAGGGGAGGGAGTCAATCATACTCCTGGCCTATTATGCTGATATGTGGAATTGATACTCAGTTTGGATGCTTACCTCCCAATGCAATTAAAAGCAATGGCCCTAGTCCAGTGATCTGTGGCAAATAGGCCCTGTAGAAGAGGGATAACCAATCAGAGGGAGGAGGACGTGCTTTGTTGCACTCAGTTCCTGCTTGCAGGCTACCCATAGACACCTCGTTGAACACACTGAGAACAGGATGCTGGACTAAATGGACCACTGGTCTGATCCAGCAGCCTATCAGAATGTTGAGGGTGACAGGAGAGGATATATTGATTATTAATACCCTTCCTAACTTGTGCTAGCAAGTTTCTTCACTTAGCAGAGTGCATTCCCTTCTTATGCAGCAGAAAGCTGGTTGCAAACTCATATGAGTTTCTTAAGGCAACAAACAATTCAATCTGGCTTGCCCAGATTGAGATATGTTCTAATATTCCTGGTAAGACCCCTTTGAACCCCCCCAAAAAAGAATAAAGACACCACAGTCTTATTCATAAGTAACAAAAAGTTGTTTTACTCAAAATCAGGCAGAGCACAGTGTGATCCCTGAAGGCAGACTTTAGGCTTAAAGTTACAAACAAGTACAAACAGGTTTACTCCATATGGGAGATAACCTAGGGGACTGCTGGTATAGTCCAGGTGAAACAGGATGTTTGCATGATGAAAAAGAAGACCAAAGAGAGGGAGTAGCTGCATGACTTGGCCTTTTACCTGGTCTGGAAAGGTCACGCCCACCTACTAGTCACATGCAAGGAAGGATTCTCCAGGCCAGGAGGAACTGGAAATTTTGACTGGCTGGAACAAACATTCCCTTGCATGTCCACTCTAGCAAAACAAGGAATGTTGTATTTGACTGCTCTCAGTGGATTACATCCCACACAGCCAGGCTCTCCTGATGTTCTTGTGTAGATGTTCTGAACTACTACTCCCATCTGCCCTAGTCGGCATGGCCAATGGCTATGGATTATGGGAGCTGTAGTCCTACACATACTGCTGTAGAAAGAACCGAAAGGGAGAAAACTGTAACATACATTGCATTTTATGTATCTCATTTTTTAAAAACGTACATATTCTATCTTTATCACAGTTTTTCTAGATGTATGCATAGATGTGCTTTGTATTTTATGCTCCAGCATTTAATTGTTTGTTTGTTTGTTTGTTTGTTTGTTTGTTTGTTTGTTTGTTTGTTTGAATGGATGATACAAGAGGGTTTGTACACATCTGCTCCTTGATCTCCTTTCAGGGATGAATGGGTCAGAAATGTAATAAATAAATTGAGGTAGGCTAAGGAGGTGCGATTTGAGGTAGGCATGTCTGGGCTCTTGTGCTGCTTCCAGCAAAGCTGGTCTCCTAAGCAAACTAGGGTCATATGGTGGGATTTCCTAGTCAAAATCACAAAGGCATGGTTGCAAGACAGGCACGTAAGGGGCTGGCACTAATAGAATTCCTGAATCAATATGGAAAGGACTTTAATGCTTTGGTGGTGTTATAAAAAATTTAAGGTCTTGTATATATAAAATAGATGTTCATAAATGTACCAAGCAAACACATACAAATATGTAAACCACATGTCTGAAACCCACAGAAAAGTCCTGAAACCATTTTCTCTCTCCCAAAACGACCTCAAATATTTCTCTGCAAGGTTGAAGGAAATGGGAAATCTCCCCATTGTCTCTTTCACAAATCCTGCCTTAAGGGCACATTTAAGATATGAATAGGGTGCGAGCCTGTGACCTGTGGCCTGGATTCAGGAACTGAGTAACAAAAGAGTGGCCAGGATGCCCAGGTAATCCAATCAAGCAACCTAGCAGACAAGAGAAAAAACAAAACAAAAAAATTCTTTCCAGTAGCACCTTAGAGACCAACTAAGTTTGTTATTGGTATGAGCTTTCATGTGCATGCACAGGACTAAGGCAGACCAACACAGCTACCTACCTGTAAAAAGAGAAAAAACAACACACTCATATTTCTGTTGTAGTCAGCCCCTCCTGTGATGTATGTATGATGTTTCTGGGGGTGGTCTGGAGTTTGAGGGTGGGCAATTTAAAAAGTCTATATAAGGGCGGGCACACCTTTGTTCTGGGTCCCTCCCCGCTCCTGTGTGTGAGGGGAGCACCCTGTTGCAACAGCTTTAATAGAGATCAGGCTTACTATTTGCTTTGCTTCTCAATATTCACTGGTTGGTCTCTGTTATTTTCTCTTACTGATAGAGAACCTACAAAAGGGATCTATATGGGCTCTTGGGTACCCCATAGGGGGGAAAGGAGCAGTTTTTTCTCATGTCCATTAAACTTTAATTAGTTTAATGTTAAGTAAACGTCCAGTGTGCTTCCAATGCCATAAATCTTATCTCAGCAGAGAATTTCGTGCAGCGGTTGAAGAAGGCAGGAGAGTCAGTACCTTTCAATGAATAATCCTGGAGCAAGCACTTTGGAACTCAGGGAAAAACTTTATTTACAAAAGAAAAACCCTTGCGATAAAGCACACATGCTTTTATCTCCGGCATAAAGAAAACTTTACTCCAAACTTAACTCATATCAGCAAACACGCCCATGGCCACAAACTGAGTCTGCGAGTCAGGTCAAGGGGGGGGGAAACTATTTATACAAACTAACTCACATTCCTGGATGCTTAATGACTTCCAGCTGCTCAGTGATTAGAGCGACTTGTTACCTCTTAACCCTTTAGTACCAACATCTCATAACAGGTGGGAATTTCTGACAAAGGAAATGATCCCCTGCACTTCCTTCTTGTGTGAGTGCTCTCTCTCTCTCTCTCTCTCTCTGTGTGTGTGTGTGTGTGTGTGTGAGAGAGAGAGAGAGAGAGAGAGAGAGAGAGAGAGAGCTGATGTGCCTGCCTGGGCTGTGGGGGCCACCTAGATAGGACAACAGAGCATTCATCAGAGAATTGGGCAAATATGTGACAGGCATAGGTTGCCCATTTAAAGTGGCAGGTTCTAACTTCAAATAACCCATTGCTTGCCATTATCCAACTTTAATTTGGTGGCACTCTGGTAAAGATTATTGACTCCACTCTTGATGTCTGTGCCCTGCCCCCCATGATCAGGCATGTTCCCTGCCTCTCTCCTCCTGCCCTCACTCTCCCCAAAATGTGGAATCCTATATGGTACGTTGGACATGAAGAACAAGCAAGGCGATTATCCACAGTCACTCAGAGCTGTCCATCTGGAGTCCCCCTGGGTGCAATTTCTCAGTGGGTGGAAACTGCGCTCTAGACAGCTGGCCATCACTTGTGAGCGGAGGCACCTCAGCCTCACCAACTGGAAACCAGGGCAAGGAAGAGAGTAGATTCCGGAGTGAGTGGCAGAGAGCATTTTGTTCTGCTCAAGACAGTGGTTGACTGATGACCATCTGACACAGGCACAAACAGAAAGGCTGCAGATGTGCATCTTGGTAACCTCCAGGTGTTTTGGACTACAACTCCCATCAGCCTCTGCTGGCTGGAGTGGAAGGGGAATTGCAGCAAAACTGGGTGAAGTGACAGCTGCAGCTTTTTTACATTTGCACAATGGTAGGATTCTCCAAAGTGAAAATTTAGACGATGTCGTTGTTAAGTTGTTTTGCGAACACCCCCCCAAAAAAAATTATGGGCCTTTTGGGGGGCTTTTAAAAAGCATTTTTTAAAAAATCGCTCTACTTGCCATACATCCGAGTTTTCCAGGACATTTTGTCAATTCAGCAAAAATCTGCCCAGATGCCATTTTGGCAGCCCGATTCCTGGATGTGTCTGGGAAAACCCAGATATATGGGCAGACCTACACAGTGGGCTAGTTTCAATGCACATGCAATCCCCTCTATCCGCCAACATTGATGCTGAACACTGGAAGATTCAGGGCAGTCAAAAGTGCTTCACACAGCACGTGGTTAAACTGTGTCATTCACCCCCACAAGAGCCAGTGGCTGCCACCAACTTGGATGGCTTTAAGAGAGGGCTAGACAAAGTCACGAAGGAGTAAGGCAATCAATGGCTGCTAAACCTGACAGTTATGTTCCACAGTGGAACAGACTCAGGAGGTGGTGGTCTCTCCTTCCTTGGAGGTTTATTAGCAGAGGTTGGGTGGCCATCTGTCAGGGATGCTTGAGTTGAGATTCCTGCCTTGCAGATGACCTCTGGAGGCCCCTCCAACTCTGCAATGGGACTTCCATTTTGAGCCACATTCCGTGATGGTGGGATTCTTGCAGCCATCCTGCTTTTTGATCTGCTGGCTGAGGAGGGCTGGATGGGAAGCAGAAATCAACACAGCCGTGTTCTCCATAAGGCAGAATCAACACATCCCACACAGCTCAGACCCACTCACCCCCCCCCCCCCCCGTCACGCTAGCAGAGTGTTGCTAAAACTGCTCTTGGCTCTAGAACGGCTTTTCAGCACCCGACTGCAGCTCCTGCCCTAGCAAGATTCCAAGTCTGCTTTTGCCAGCCAGCAACAAAAACTTCTCATCCACTGGATGTGTGTGTGTGTTTTTCAAAAAATGAATCTGAGTAGGAGGCAATTAAGGACAAAAATCATTTGGTTTCCCCACCCCCCCTTGTTTTTAGGAATCATCTGATGCTGCTGAAAGAGCTCTGGGTGGAACTACAAAGCACAAATAATCTTTGGAATCAACTGTACATAGGTTTTGGAGTGCCTGTTTCAGGAGTTTGCTTCTGTGGGAAATGAATATTCTGAAATAGGGCATGGCTGTACCATCTTGCCCTGCATAGGACAAAGAAAGGTGCCCTTTACTATTGGTCAGACTATTTCTCCATCCCAGTGTGGTTTGATCAGACTGGCAATCTCCAGGGTCTCTAGTTGAGAGAGTCCCCACCATCTCTTACTACTAATTACAAGAAAGGAGATTCTGACTAAACATTAGGAAGAACCACCTGACATTAGGCGTTGTTTGACAGTGGAGCAGACTCACTCAGGAGGTGGTGGACTCTCCTTCATTGGAGCTTTGCAAACAGTTTGGCTGGTTATCTGCCAGGGATTAATTAGCTGTGATCCCTGCATTGCATGGGGTTGGACTAGATGGCCTTTGGGGTGCCCTCCAGTTCTATGATTCCACGTCATCACCCAGATTAGACATTGAAAGGGGATTCTTATTTTTATTTTTGTAATTTTAAACCAGCCTTCCCCAACCTGTTGCTCCACAGATGTTTTAGACCATGACTGCCACCATCTCTCTACTGGTTCGGGCTGGTGGGCATTGTTGTCCAAAACATCTGAAAGGCGTGGGGCTGGTGTAGGTTGTTTTAAACACAAGGATTCCAGAAAGGCCAGTTTGTACTGTTGCGAGTTTGTAAGGATGGTGGTGGTGTTTAGGCAGTGTCCCCGAGTCCCTTCTAATTCCTGAATCCAGCAAAGATTCAATTGTTGAATGAGCCAGGCAAGGGCTAATGGCCCCCTAAGTATGAGTAAAAAAGGTAAAGGTACCCCTAACCGTTAGGTCCAGTCACAGATGACTCTAGGGTTGCACGCTCATCTCGCTCTATAGGCCGAGGGAGCTGGCGTTTGTCCGCAGACAGCTTCCAGGTCATGTGGCCAGCATGACTAAGCCACTTCTGGCAAACCAGAGCAGAACACGAAAATGCCGTTTACCTTCCCGCCAGAGCGGTACCTATTTATCTACTTGCACTTGATGTCCTTTTGAACTGCTAGGTGGGCAGGAGCTGAGACTGAACAACAGGAGCTCACCCCGTCGCGGGGATTCGAACTGCTGACCTTCCGATCGGCAAGCCCTAGGCTCTGTGGTTTAGACCACAGTGCCACCCACATTCCTTTAAGTATGGGTACTTAAGATAACAAAGGAAGTGGCTCTGTGCCAGAAATCAAATGGGTGGGGGCCCTTCCTTACCTGGTTGGTAGTTAAAAAGACAAGGGCCAGTGCTGAGATGTGTGTGTGAGCTAGAAGCAGGATGAAGGATGAAGCCCATGAGGAAGAGACATGCTTGATTTCTACTGGACTCCAAGGCTGTGGCTAAGGCAGAAGCAAGACCCTCTTGGGGTTTTAATGCTGTGAAGCCCTCCACCATAGGCCCAGGTTGTAGAAATGTATAAATAAACCCTGTGTTATTTTCCTAGAAAGGGAAAAATAGGTGATGCCCACCTGAGAGGTTCTGGAACTGAGTTCCAGCGAGTTCCAGCTGGAAAAAAAGCCCTATAAAAATACCACAGTTGCCTCTCTCCCTCATTCGGAGGAAACGGAACCCTGAAATTTTGGAGGTTAGGGTGGTGTGAAGCAGCACATTTGGTGGTGAGTCACCAAGTTTGAGTCCTTAACTGATGAGTAATCCAGCGCGGGGGTCCATCAGGCATGTCAGAAGTGACCCGCAACTCACCCGACACCTGCAAGTCGGGGGCCAGAGCTTGTAAAGCTGCCTCTTCATCTTTGAAGTCTCAACCCGGCCTCCTCCTCCTGGACTATCACACGGAGCAAGAGATGCTTCAGCTCAGCAATCTTTCACCTGCTGCTGCTTCATATTCATCAGCTGCGATCTCACCCTGTCTGTCGCCATAACTATCGTTGCCGTAGCAACAGACGGCATGAGGGTTAGCGAGGGGATGGAGCAGCCAGACGCAACAAGGGGTGGGTTGCTGGAGGCTGGGAGGAGAGAGGGTGCAGGCTGGCACATAAACGTGGGGAGGACAAGGTGGGGTGGGGTAGGGACAACCCATTCCTTGTTTACAAACACAACCTGATGCTTTAGCACATGTTCTGCAAATCCCAAAAGGTTTTGCCTGCTCAAAGATGGGGCAGTCTTTCTGCTTGTAGGCTGGGCCAAACAAACCCTGAGGTGCGGCCAATTCACACATGCATTCTGCGCCAGTCCATTTCTCTACATGCCATGTGATTGTGAACCCTTTTAATGTCCCTTGCCTATGTGATGTTCATCTCCCTACTAATACTGCCCCACACTATGTTATCCCTAAATCCAGAGATCCCCTATGCCCTGAGAATCCGAAGAGGAGAGCTACATCCAGTGCTCTTTTTCTAGAAAAAGAGGTGCCCAGAACTCAAGCTGAACACCTCTCTTGTTCTCTTAGAATGGCAATGTCGCCCACATGAGAGGTGCCAGAACTGAGTTCCAGTGAATTCCAGCTGAAAAAAAGCCCTGGCTACGTCACTTGCACAGGGAACCTCCAGATTTAGGGAGGAGAAAGTGTGAGGCAGCATTAGTTGGGAGGAGAACCTCACATGGGTGAGGGGCAATGAAAGGAGGCGCAAGGGATTCACAATCCACATGAAGCCCGGTATGGCTGGGCCCTCAGGGGGGTCCATTATGCATTCCTAAACACAATGGCAAAAGGGACATGGGTTTGCCTAACATGGACACATTCAAGGACATTCCCATGCCAACTACCTGATGTTCTGATGGGTGGAGATGCCAGAGGCTGAACCCAAGACCTTCTGCATGCAAGAATGGGTTCTGCCATTTCTGCCTTCCCCTGGGGAATGAGCGGTGGGGCCTGGGAGATTATGACAGGGGAGGGAACCAGTGTGGCGTAGTTGTTAGTGTTGGACTAGTGCATGGGAGACCAGGGGTCAAATCTCTACTTGGCCACAAAGTTCACTGGGTGACCTTGCTCCCAGCCTAGCCTAGCCTACCTTCCAGGGTTGTTGGGAGGATAAAATGGGTGAAGTGGTTCACACCTGTACACTGCTTTGAGCTCCTTGGAGGGATGGTGGGAAACAGGTGTAACAAAAACAACCACCCCCTGTTCGTTTGCCTTTTAACAGCAGCTTGATGTGTAGGTGAAGTTCTTCACAGCATGGAGGTGGACAGTATCACTGACCACTGGCTGCCTATCTCGTCTGTTATTAAATCAGGGATGGAGAACTTCAGGACCAGGAGTAGATACAGCCGCCAAGGCCTCTGCAACTGCTTATTGCTTGCCTGGGTGGAGGCTAAAAAGGTGTCCGTGAGCAAGTGTTAGACACAACCCTACTGTACAAAGGTAAAACTAACATTCCTTGTTCCAAACACTTTGAGATTTTTGACTCTGCCCATAGCTTGTGGGAATGTTCAGGGTGGCAGGAGAGGATATATTGTTTATTAATATCATTCCTAACTTGCGCTAGCAAGTTTCTTTACTTAGCAGAGTTTACATTCCCCCTTTTACATGTACAACAGATAGTGAGAGGCTCACACGAGCCTGCAACCAGCTGTCTCAGATTGAATTGTACATTCCTGGTAAGTTCCCTTGAATCCCTCTTAAAAGAATAAAGACGCCACAATCTTATTCAATGTCAATAAAAAGAAAGTTTACTCACAATCTGGCAGAGCAGTGTGATCCCTCAAGGCAGGCTTTAGGCTTAAAGTTACAAATATGTACATGTGGATCTACCCCATATAGGGGAATAATCCCAGTGACTGCAAGCTAGCAGTCCAGCAGTTCACACAGGTTAGGTCACACCCACCTCCTATCACAAGCAAAAGGAAGGATGCTCCAGCCAGGAGGAACAAGGAAGTTTCGACTGGCTGGACCAAACATTCCCTCGCATGTCTTCTCTAGCATTACAAGGAATGTTGTACTTGACTGCTCCCAGTGGATTACATCCCACACAGCTGGCATTTGGCTCTTGGAAAGTTGCATAGAGGGTAATGTGACCCACAAGCTGAAGAAAAGTATCCTCACCACTGTGTCAAATGCTACAGCTACAGAGGCCGGTTGAAAAGTCAGCAACCTTAAGCCCAGTAGGAGAGAAGCCTGGGAGAATTTGCAGTTGGGCTCTCAGACCCAAATATGACAGGACATGAGTTTTTTTGTTTGGACCAGTAAAGGACTGGCTGGCTGGCAGCCTATGCTGGGGAGTGGGCATTCAAGCACAAGAACCTAAGAAGAGCCTTCTGGATCAGGCCCATCTAGTCCAGCATCCTGATCTCATAGGTGCAAGGAGTCAAGCATAAAGGCGCTCTCACCCCCTGTGGTTTCCAGCAACAGATATTCAGAAGCATTGCTGACTCCAGCTGTGGAGGCAGAACATAGCTACTGATAACCCTCTCCATCTGCCAGAAGTTTGGCTCTGCCCTCGCCAGTCCTGGAAGGATCCTTTTTAAAAGTCCCATATGCTCAGAGACTTCACACCTGTTCATTGGGGGCGATAGGAAGCCCAGAGCACTTGTTCTTTAGATGTCCCTTTTATGAAGAGGCATGTAGTGAGACCATTGATCCCCTGCTGGTGAGGTTTGCTGACCTCCTGGAAAAGCAAAAATTTGACTTTTTCCTGTTAGGCAAAGATCATAAGACGACCTGGATGGTCGCCAGATTCTGTGTACAAATCTGTAGGTGTAGACCATCCCCCGACCCAAACTAGTTCGTTCAGAAAATCCCCAAACCCTGTTCCATGGGTGACTCTGGGTCATCTCTCTGCGGCAGCTCATCTTAAAGTTTTAAGTGTCTATACGCTTATCGCATTTATAAATTGTTGTACATTGTTTTAAATGTTTGTTTTCCATCTGGGATTGTACCCCGAAGTGTGTTTTATAAGCTGGTCTCCGACCGTAATAAATTATCTATCTATCTAACCCTTTCCTCCACGAATTTAGCCTAATCCTCTTTTAAAGCCATCCAAGTTGGATGTCGAGGCAAGGAGGCACCTTGGGTCTTGCACGCTGAGAATTGGCTCCTTTGCTCCTCCTCGAGCTTTCAGTCTCTTATATAGTGTGCAAATCAGAAAAAGAATCCGTGGCTATGCAAGCACAAGAGTGATCACCAGAGGCGATCGCTGCCCGCCCCTCTCTCACGTATGCACTCTCGGAGTCCGACTCACTTTTTCACACATCAGACATTCTCCGCCTGTTCCTGACAATCAAGCGCTGCCTCCCGCATCTGGTGTTTGTTTCATTCCTGAAATATCTCGCGCTGGAATGTTAAAAAGTCTTAAGTGCTAAGGGAAGTGGGAGGGAGGGAGGGGATGTGTCTCCTTCCTCTGCACACCACCCTCTCCCCCAGAAGTCCTGCTGAACAACCCTCTATCCTGGCTGGACTTCAGGGGCTCCGTTTCAGGTCTGGCAGAGGGCTAAAGGGATATCAGAAGGGCAGAACAATTCAAAAAGGGCTGGGGATTTGGTTGCATGACAAATAGGACTCCAGCTGATTTGAAAACAACACTTCTTTTTTGACATGTTAAGAACACTTTCTTTTCTTGCAGCTGATGACTTGATTGGCACTTTTTCCCTAATGGATACTTTTAACAATGGATGGAAGCAAACCCCAAAACTAAATGGCAGGCAAGTAGTATCTTTTAGGTATCCTTAGTCCTGACTCAAACTCAGGCAAACACAGACCACTGAATACATAACAGCGATTATATACTCTCTCTCTCTCTTTTTTAAAAGGAGAGTAAAGGGATTTGTACATTGTGGCCAGACAGACTTAATGCACGTGACAGCCCAATCCTTTGTATGTTTACTCAGGAGTAAGACCACTGTATATTACATGGTGTTTATTCTCAGGTGTAGATTATTTCACTGTTATACAACTCTTCCTCCCAAGACTGGCATACATGACTCCACCCCCCACCCCAAACCTGTAAGAAAAGCTAAGGTGAGAAAATGTGACTAGCCCAAGGTCGCTTTGAGTCTCCAGCCTAAGACGGGGACCCCGTGACAGCCTAAATGTTTCAGGATTACAGCACTCATTATTCCTGACCACTGGCCATGCTGCCAGGGGCTGATGGGCATTAGAAATCCAAAAAGATGTAGGGCCGCAGGTTAGGAAGCTGAGTTACACACTTCGTGAATCAGAGGAATGCCGTGGACTTAGTGTATCTTGACTTCATTAAAGCTTTTGACAAAGTCCCCCGTGATATTTTTGAAGAGAATCTGGTAAAGAGTGAGTTGAAAGGGCTTACTGTAAAGTGGATTCGTAGCTGGTTGACTGACCAAACCCAAAGAGTGCTCATTAATGGTTCCTCGTCATCCTGGGAACAAGTGCCAAGTGGGGTGCCATCTGTCATGGGTGCTTTAGCTGAGATTCCTGCATTGCAGGGGGTTGGACTAGATGATCCTCAGGACCCCTTACAGCTCTAAGATTCTATGGCTCTTTGATTCAGACCAATGGTCCACCTACCTCTGTTCTCGCTTGTCCCCTCTCTGTATCAGCTGCATGACAGGAGCATCTCAGAGACTCCTCTCTCCGAGGAGGTTAAGGCGGGTCTCTGAGAAGGCATGTTGGGTCACCCTGATGCTTTTGTGTCCTCTCCCACTTCCCCAACCCATCCACCATCCTCCTGCCTCTCCAGGTCTTCCCACAAGCATCCCCACCGCAGAAACCAAAACAAAACAAGGTACGAGGGCTTTGGAAACACAGAACACCCAGGGATGGGTTGCCTGGGCAACGGAGGCGCCAAAGCACTTCGATCAAGCGGCAGAGCGCTGGAGATGATGAGGAGTGTGGCGTTGCCTTGGAAACCGGGAGAAGGAGCATGGCGCTTGCCCACATTGTTGCTCCAGAGGCAGATCCTTTTAACTCTTTGGCAGCTGGGAGGGGAGAGGGGGAGCACATGGACTCCCGCAGGAGGGACGAGAGAAAGAAAGAGAAGTAGCAGCAGCGCTGTTTAAGGCAAGAGGTTTTGCTTTGTCTCTGCAAACTAACCTCTCTGGTTTCTTGGGTAAGGAAGCAGAAGAGAAGCCACGGGAGCATCAAGAGATGCTAACCTCCTTCCCCGATGTGCGAATAAGGAGTTTTGGGGTCTTCCCACCAGCTGTGTACAAATACAGTGCCCGACACTGGAATCAGCGACTGTGCGAAGCAGGGGTTGTGAACCTGTGGCTCCCAAGATGTCCTTGGACTCCGTGTCCCATTATTCTTGACCATCGGCCATGATGGGCTTTGTAGTCCAACAACAACATGTCCTCTATCCCTGGTCAAAACAGTTCCCGAACCAAATTTCTGAAGAACCCAAGAGGTTCACCTCAAGACCCATTGCAATGTTGCAGAGGATGCCAAAGTGAAAACCTTGCCTTGTGTGCAGCCTGTTTCTTCATTGGCACCACCACCTCATATTAGAGCCCTCAAGCAAAGGAATGGGGAACCTGTGGACCTCCAGGTGCTGATGGACTCCAACTCCCATCAGCCTCAGCCAGCATAGCCAATGGCCTGGGATGATGGGAGCTGTAGTCCAGCAACATCTGGAGGGCCCCCATCTGAGCCTTCTTCCCTTGGTAGTTCCCTAGCTGGTTCCTCCCACCATTCCTCTGCGTCCAACCAGTCCATGACACCCGACAGAGAGGAGGAAGATGGGGACAAAAATATAGCTAGTGGGTTCTTCCTGTTATTGGTGCCAGCTCCACCTACTGTTGGAGTCCCTGCCCTCTATCCCACCACTGCCGACCTGTTGCCCCCACTCCAGCCTGTACACAAAAGTAGTGTGTGCATCTGTAGGGCTCGAGTTGCTTGCAAAATCAGGCCGGTACCAAGTACAGCACGAACTTCTATGGACTGCTGCCGTCAGATGTGGGGTTTAGATTTGGAACAGGATAATGCGCCTAGACACAGGTCAATCTGCCTGCCTGCCTGCCTGCCTACGAAGCTTGGATTCTGCAGACCTAGGAATGCATTCACGGCTGCTGCTAAAACTCCTTTCCTCTCCATCCTCACCTCGAACCCATGCCAGATTCAAGAATGCAAAGTTGCCCCAGAACTTCAGAAACCTGTCTGTCACAGCACCCCAGGCATGACTTTGCCTTTTGTACAGCCGTTTTCAGTTTTGGATGACTTTGCGACTCAGATTCTTAGTACAGTGGTACCTCAGGTTAAGAACTTAATTCGTTCTGCAGGGCCATTCTTAACCTGAAACTGTTCTTAACCTGAGGTACCACTTTAGCTAATGGGGCCTCCCGCTGCTGCTGCACCGCTGGAGCACAATTTCTGTTCTCATCCTGAAGCAAAGTTCTTAACCCGAGGTACTCTTTCTGGGTTAGCAGAGCCTGTAACCCGAAGCGTCTGTAACCCGAGGTACCACTATACTGGGTGAGAAAACCTCTCAATACCCAGCTGCTCATCTAATGAGTGTGTTTGGGGCTGTGTACCAGATTATAGATTTTTAGTAACGTGGGAAAACATTCATCATGTTCCCCATTTTTGAGGAAGAGAGGTACAAAACGTCGCTCTGGCAGATTGTCCCAGTTATCAGGCTGCCTTTGACTACGTGTGTGCTGAATCTCAGCTTTCTAGGTCACATGAAAATACCTTAACAACTACAGTATATATTATCCTCCATCAGTCAGTTGCCAGTATCCTTATATTACTCGGGGAGATTTGCCTTCTTCAAACGTCCCTCGCTGCCACTGACAACCCTCCCCAAAAGTAGTTATTATGATCCCCAAATGTTAGCTGCCTTAGTTTATATTGATGACTAAGACGATCTTTACTAATTGTTCAATGTTACTTCAAAATGTGGGGTTTTAATTGTGGTTTAATTGTGTATTTGTGACATTTTAAAAACGATGCAATCCACTTAGAGACTTCTATGAAGTACAAAGGTATATTTATAAATCACCCAGATAAATAAACAAATAAATGCTCTGGCAGGAGCCTTTTAAGAACAAAAACTAGCCTAACCTTCCAGCCCACGTGTGGCCTGGTTTGTTCTGTGATGGAATCCTGGGCTGTCCTATGAGATAAAATTCATGCTCTTGTTTCATGATGAGATATATAAAAAAAATCCAATGTTTAAAGTTTCCTGGAGATTTGTAAAGTACCAGAAATCAGTTTTCTAGGTGGCCTAGAATTACCTCAAACATCTCGGGATACACTGCTTGCCCTTTGTTTCTGAGGAGAGATTCAGCAGAGCTTTGCCTTTCAGATTTGTCTAAATATTTACCAAATGTCAGCTTTGTGAATTGTCCGGAAGTACCTTAACCATTTGGGCTACACATCTGAGTCCCTCCTTTTACCAATTATTCATGAAGATGAGTTTGTAGAAATCCAGATCTGTTAACAACAGCCACCCATGATAATACAAAGGCGGTCTTCCTCCCCCTGCTGGAGGCAGATAGTATTGCTTCACAAGCCAACTGGCGGGACCAGCTTTTTCCATCTCCCTGAACGCCACACAAATATTTAACCAGCCCCGTTCCACCTGGCCCTCCAAGTTTGCTAATGTGGGAAGCTTCTGAATGAGGGAAGAAAAAAAAAAGGTATTTCTTTCAACCAATCATTAAAAGCAAGCCTGAAAGGTATTTTTAACACAATAAATCTGTTTGCCTTTAAGGAGGGTTCAGTGTTGTTTTTCTTCTTGCTGCCACCCATGAACACATGACTACCTTTCTGGAAGTCAATTTATACAAATGGGACCCACAACCATTCTCCATTACTCTCCCCACTGCACTCCCCAAGCCAGCCATTCAGTGTTGTGGGACCACTAATAATGTGCAGAGCTTACTGGTCTGATTTTGCCCGTGCTTTTATTCTGGAGTGGGGAGTGGGTTACTTTTGGGTTTTCCCAAAGACTGCAGACAGTCACCTGTATAAAACAGATGCCTGTTTTCCAATCATAGCTGAAATAATAAGCCAACCATCTCTTGCTCAGTTCTTGCTTAAACTGGTGTTCTCAGACTTTGGGGGTTCAAGCTCCCCCTTTGAGCTCATACTGACCGGCTCCCCCAATCCCCCTAATCCCAGCCCCAAACCATCTATTTCAGAGGTGAGGATGCAGAGACTCTTGCACAAAGTTGTGTGCTTCCAGCCTACCGAGGCTTGTGGGTTGAACCAGATGACCTTTGGAGTCCCTTTACAATTCTCTGATTCTAGGACTGACATTAAAAAAGGACTAGCAAAATATACCCCACATATTTAAACCATGCACTGGAAAATCACCATCAGAAAGCAACAGCTCACTCACAGCTCCCTAGCTGAAATGGGGAATGTGTTGCACCCACAAGGCCAATGGGATCAACTAGGGTTCCTATGCCGGGGGTGGGGGCATTCAACACTACAAGGACGAGGCTAAGGGGGAGGGGAAACGAAGGCTCCACCTGCCTCAAGCATCCTATCATCCCCTGGAATGTCGCAAACACACTGTCCCAAGAACTCTGTGCCCTGGAACTGGCTGGTGTTAATTTCTGCAGTAGGTACCCTTTAAGCTAATATTATTATTTTTAATCATTTATTTCTATCCCACCTATTTCACCAAGGAGCTCAAGGTGGTCTACATGGTTCTCTCCCCCTCCTCATTTAATCCCCACAATGACCCTGTGAGGTAGGCTGGCCTAAGGTCACCCTGTAAACTACATGGCTGAAGCAAGTTCACAGGAGGGGAGAGAAATGCTCTTGCGCTCGAATCCTGCTTGCTGGTTTCCCACAGGCTTCTGGTTGGGCACTGTGAGAACAGGATGCTGGACTAGATGGTCCATTGGCCTCATCCAGCAGGCTCTTGTGGTCCATTTTTGCCTGCATTTTCTACAACGCAAATATTTCTGTTTTAAAACAACGGCAAGCCAAAGACCCCTAAGGCAGCGATAGGGAACTCTTGGTCCTCCTAACCATGTTAGGTTTTAGCTCTTATCAGTCCCAGCCAGTGGAGCAAATGGTTGAGGATGATAGGAGTTGTAGTCTTAACAGGCTCCACATCCTTGTTCCAAAAGATGGGTCCTGGTGCTTTAGTACTAAACCCTGAACATCCACAGGGAGGCTGAGCCTCCATCAATTTATAGGTGGATTGGTGCCAGTACAGCTTCTACCACTGGACTCTGCCTGGACCTACATCTATAAACAAGAGCAACAGACTCCCCCTGCTTGCGGCAGGAGAATAAGAGGCTGGTTTCAGATGCCTTGGACTCAAAGTGCAAACCTCAAGCCACCTCTGCAGCTCATGAGCCTTCTTTGCCAACTCCATCCCTAGACATCGCATTAAGCCTGTCAGTTTACGCGGTTGTGTTTGTGTGTTCTCTTTTCTTTGCACTCAAATTTCTCCACCGTCTTTCCACTTAAGAGGCTGCTTGGCTTTGCTCTACAGACCAATTTGATCATGTGGCTTGGAAATTGGTGTTTTAAGAAACAAAACCCCCAGCTCCTACAAGGGAATAATTAGGCAAATTGACGCCTTCCTGAACTTGCACCACTGCTTCTTCTCCAATTGTTCTTCAGAGGGTGTTTGTTTGCTTTGCAATCGAGGGGTGGAGGTGCAGCTCAGGGACGCTGAGTCAACTCTGCGCTGGATGGATCCCCCCCCCCCCGAAGCCAGCTGGGGGCATAGTGAGCTCACACCCACAGAAAAGCTGAATCATACGATTGCTTGAAATGGATCTTTGCTTCCCCTCATTTCACCCTCAAATCCCTCTCTCTTTTCTTGGCCCCCTCCCTTGCCAAAAGTGAGCTACAAATCAACTAGAACAAAGTCCTGGACTCAGTAACTGCACAGGGAAAGTTCATACAGAAGCCTGCCAAGCTCCTGCCCTATGTTGCAAAGAGAACATCAGCAATGTATAGGCAACACAATGACCATGTACATATGCAATAAAAAATCTTTTATAGAATAACTTCAAACCATAACAAGTCCAAAATGAAATATTTAGTCTTTAGTCTCAAAGTCGTAGAATTCTTCATCAGCGTGGTGGGAGGATATAGAATTGCTTCATAAACCCATCTTATTTTGAATGAATGTATGTAAATGAAAATATCAAATGCTGTGGAACAGTGCTTGTGTAATAATGTAGTCACTGCAGTGACTACATTATTACATGAGCACTGTTCCACAGCATTTGCTATTTTCATAATTCATTCTATATCCTCCCACCAAGCTGATGAAGAATTCTACAAAACAGTATATATCCAGAATCACTGTTTCAGTGTTGGACATCATATTTGAAGAATACACAAAGCTTCACAGCTTGTCTTTCATCGTACAAAGTCTGATACCTCGCTTCATTTAAAGATTTTCAGAGACTTTGAGACTAAATACTTCATTTTGGGCTTGTTATGGTTTGATGTTATTCTATAAAAATTGTTTATTGCGTATGTACATGGTCATTGTGTCGCCTATACATTGCTGAGGCTCCTGCCCTAGTCAGCCTCCCCACCTGCCCTCTGGGACCCCAGGTGCTTTGGCCCACAAAAACTAAGGAGAAAGGCCCTTTGCTCCTTAAGAAGCTTGGAGACAAGGAGCCTCCCACCAGCCAGCAGCTGCCCAGGAGTGTCTGAATTTTGGTCATTCCAGCAATTGCTGGACTACCAAGGAGAGCCGGAGAGGTTAGTTTGCTCGACTGGGAGACCAGGGTTCAAATCCCCACTCAACCTTGAAACCCACTGGGCAGCCTTGGGTGCCAGTCACTGCCTCTCTGCCTAGCCTACCTCACAGGCTTGTTGTGAGGATTAAATGAGGCCCGAACGAATCCGAGAAAGTGCTGAATTGGCATCCCCAAACTAAGCCTTATGAGAAACGGTTGAGGGAGCTGAGTATGTTTAGCCTGGGAAAGAAGAGACAGACAGAAGATCTGATAGCCATGTTCAAATATCTCAAGGAAGATGGAGCAAGCTTGTTTCCTCCTCTACGCCCCTCCGCCTCCCAAAGTTCTGCTGTTTCGTTCTTGCTTTCCAAAGATGAGGACCCTCCCTTCAGATACTCCTGTCCGCCCTTCCTCCCCCCTTTGCTTCGATTCCAGCGGTGTTTAGATTAAAGAGACAAGGCAGGCTCTGAAAGATTCATCAATTTATCAATAAGCCTTGATTCCACATTTGCTCAGTGAAGCTCTGCCAGCGCTCGGCTCATGCCCAGAGGAGAGCAAACACATCAGTCCAAACAGCCAGCAAAGAAAGACTAAGACAAGGTGAAGGACTATTGCTAATCCACCAGGAGCTTGATGCCAATAATTCGGGGGGTGGGGGACGCCAGCCCAGGAAGGCAAGTCCCCACCAGCAAGACATCAGCCAGTTGAACAACACATTGGGATGCTCACCCAGAACTTACCTGACTCTCTGCCTCGAGTGCTTCTGCATGAAATGGGAAACAGATCCAAGTCATTCCAGGATGAGCAAGGGGACCACTGGCGGATCGTGACTGAGCAACAGCCTGCTGCTCAGGGATTGGGTCAACTCAACGGGGAAAGGAATTGCCCTGAGCTCCCAGGTGCAGGACTGCAACCGTAAGGGATTAGAGCTAGAGTACAGTTGGCACATTTCACCTACAGCTGCTGGCCTGCTTTTAGCAGACCCCTGCTTGCCCCGTTCCCACCTTGGCTACCTGTGGGATGATTGTCTAGGTTAAGGCAGCTAAAATGAGGCTGGTGCAATGCTGAAAACCTTCCTGCCCGAATGTGAGGCCACAGATCCTGCAGCTGCAACAGTAGTCCCGTTGCATTACACCAAGCAGGTAAATGCTCCTGTGTCCTGCTTGCTAACAGAGGGAGGTGCTCCATAAAAACAAAACTCTACTACGAAATCTAAATCCGGCTTACAGTACAGCATGAGAACAAGTGGCTCTTCCAGCAAGTTTTTTTTTAAATGTGTTGCCTTTAATCCACTGTGACCCTTTTTCCTTGGGGGCCGGGGAGGTCAAAGCAGGGAGAGATGGTGGTCAGCTGGGCTCACAGAGGTAGCCTCAGAGTGGAACGTGGCCCAGATTCCAAGAAGTTGAAGTTGGGGGTGAAGATTCTCACCCGCTGCCGAATCTGCAAGGTCCTCCTCCTGTCTCTTGCGGCTACTTGGCAAATGGGCAGGAGAGGCCCAAGTAGCTCAGGGGCTCCTTCCTTGCCTCTGGGCAGAAAGTGCAATGGATCAACACAGATTGCAGCTCCTTCCCAGCCTAGTAGTGCTGAGATGATGACCTAACTATTGCAATATCATCTTTGGATACACCTTTTAGGAACAAACATTTTTGGGCGGTGGAGGAGAATGTGCATCCAGCTCAAGAGGTGGAGATTGCACCCCTCCATGGCTAAAGGACACCCTTGCTTTCCATGCAATCGCACGCCTGTTCTCTTAACCTTCGCAGGCTCTCCTGGGGGCACCTAGTGGGACGCTTTCAACATCAGCCAGAGCTGTGCCCTCAGGCTTGATAGAGGGGGACCACCCGGTCTATGGGGCTCCTGCAGATGGGGCAGGTGCGGTTGGGGAAGGCCTGGAAACAGCGGAAGCAGCAGCAGACGTGCCCACAAGGGAGCAGGACGCACTCGCGGAGGCTGGTGAGGCAGATGACGCAGGCGTTCTCGGGCGGCTCTTCCGACAGATCCAGGCCAGCACTCTGGTGGCGCCGGAGGTTCTCAAACTCCTGACGCTGTGCCTCCTGCTCCTGGTGCACCTTGTGACGGTGGTAAGCTCGGCAAAGCGCACGGAGGATGACAGCCACAGCCGCCAAGCCGCACAGCAGCGAAGCCCACTTCCAGAAGCTGCTGACTGAGCGCAGGTCAGCCAGGATGGTTTCCCAGTCCCCCAGGCGCAGGAAGTAGCTGGTGCCATCCGCCGGGGGCTGGAGGTGGAGGGAGCCGTCCCGGTGGAGGGTGAGCTCGCCAATGCCCGTGAGGCTGCTCCCCACCAGGAGCATCTCTTCTGTCTCCAGGAAGCCCTTGGGCTTCTCCCCGCTCAGGTAGTGGCTGAGCAAGTCCTTGAAGCCGTGCGAGGTCTGCTGGAAGCGCTCATACACCGTCTCCACGGGCAGCTCGACGGCGTGGAGGGGCGACTCCACGCACACCTGCCCCGAGGCCTTGCCGCTGGGGGACGCCAGGACGAACGGCACTGTGTGGACTTGCTCCAGGACCACCCGCTCGCTGTCCGTCCTGCAACGAGGTAGAGAGCTCTGAGGAGAGGGGCTGGACAAGGCAGCTGAGGAAGCAGCCTTTGGAGCGGTCTGAAATCTCCCCCAAACAGCACTGACCACCAGGGGCATTCATGCTGCAACACTTCTGCCGGGATGCAAGGCTGCACTGATCTAACCGTTTCTCATCTGGCACATTCTAGCCTGCTCCACCCCGAGGATTAGGCAGGGTTGCAACCTACAGGCAATGGGCATCCGTATGAAAACCAGACTCCCAATGAGCTGCAGCCACCAAACCCTTGGCCTGTGTGATTTCTGCATTGCCAAAAGGGGATGAATTCTGCATCGAGAAAAGTTTAAATCTGTAAGGTGCCTTGGTGGTGTAAACAAAGCATGTTTGCATCTGCGTAGTTAGTCATTTTTTATTTGCAAGTTATGGGGAGGCAGCAGGACACTAAATAAAGGACACTTTAATTCAGGACACTAAATAAAGCCTTGCTCACTAGAAATATGGCCGCCAAAAGATGCTCAACTGACTGTGAGGACATTTACACAGCCAAAAGGGCTATATGCTTGGTTTCCCTTTTTAAAAGCAGAGATTCTTAGGACACTGAGCTGTGGTACCTGGCATCCGACTTGGCAGGGTTTTCTGCTCCCCTCCACTGATAAAGATATACCTCTAGCCCTGCCAAAAGCCAAATAGGGTCTTGCAGAGTTTTTAGAAAATGCTCAGAAGGAGGGCTTGGTAATCTTTTCAGGCTTTAAAGGCCAACTTTGGCAGGTGGGTGGATCAGCCCATCTGTCAATCACATATCATCATGATGTCACATGACTGACAGGTTGGTTGTCCCCTCCTCCTGCCAACATCCCTTGTGCGGCATTCCCAAGCACTGAGGAATCTACTCCTGCCTTGATAGGCCAGCGCACCTCCCACCTGAGGAAGGGCCACAGCTCTGCAGCAAAGCATCAGGTCAGAGGGTTCAACGCGCAGTATATCTAGGCAGGGCTGGGAAAAGCCCTCTCTGCCTGAAACCCCCGAGAGCCTCTGCCAGCTAGAGCAGGCAGCCGATGAATCAATGGTCTGACTCAGGGTAAGGCAGCTTCCTATGTACCCCCAATGCTCTCCTTGGGCAGCCTGATCTACAGCACATGCCAGCCAATGGGGCTGCCTCAAAACAGCTGCTCCGAAGGCTCCTCTCCTGCTTACCAGCTGCGGGCCAAGCTATTCCAGATCAGTCGGTGCTCCTTTAGCACCAGCCTCTCGATCACCCCCTGCAGTTCTTCATGGTATGGGCTGGTCAGAGCCGCCTCGACGGGCTGGACTACTCCTAAAGGAGGAGAGAAGGAGACGGGGGTTCGGGAAAGGAAGGGCAGGGTGTTCATTGCAGAGTCTGAGTCTGGCTATCAGTTTGGTATCACCAGCACTGCCCACAGCGCCTCTCCAGGGTTTCAGAGAGGAGACAATTCCCATTTCAAACTGGAGATGCCAGGGGTTGAACTAGAGACCTTCTGCATGAAAAGCAGGTGCTCTACTTTTATTGCAACATCGTTTTTGGACGTGACTCAAAGCAACAACATATTGGGCAGGGGAGAATGTGTAATCCAGCTCACTAACCCCAAGAGAAGGAGATTGCATCCCTCCATCGTTAAAGTACAGCCTCACTCTTCATGTGATTTACAGGTGTTTAAGAACCACCCCATTCCTGGAACCCAAGAAATGAAACAGGGACTGAGAGAAGATGAAAGAATCAGAGAATTGTAGCACAAGGCTCCTTGCAATGCAGGACTCCTTTGCCCAACGCAGGGCTCAAACCCATGACCCTGAAATTAAGCGTCTCATATTCTACCAACTGGATCAAGAATCCAGGCAATGCATATAATAAGCCTGGGACTCCAAACAGAGACGTGCCATTCAGTTCTCCTTCTCTCTCATTTACAAAAATTTCCCTGCCTGGTCTCTGGAGGCAATTCCTGCTCACCACAGCTGACCATTTACAAACCTGCAATAAATCCCAACAGCAGAGATTTGCTGTTTCTCCTGGCAGAATTTGTGCAAAGAACTCTGAATGCAATAGAAAAGGGCTGAGGTGCTCTGATGTGGCCCTGATGGCTTCCAAAGCCAGGCAAAATAACCTCAGGGGCCCCTTACCTTCAATGGCAACATAGCCTAGGCAGCTGCTTCCTGTGGCAGAGAGGATGCTGGGAAGACTGTCGTTGACTTGAAGCTTTGGCGCTTCCTGCATGGAAGAAGAAAAACGAGTAAGGGTTTAAATGGAAGAGGCAGTATAAGAAAAAACGTTAAGTCCTGAGTTCAAATCTAAGTTCTTTCCTGAGATTCCGATTCAACCGTTCTAGTCAATTCTCTATGTCATAAGAACTGTATTTCTTAGGTTCATCAGTTTTCTTGCGCAACGAGCCTCTAGGTGAGAGACGATCCAATATAGAACAAACGTTAAAATATAGAAAGACACCAGCGGATTGCAAACATTTCAAAATAGCACAGCTAATCGGCAAGGGAGGAAAAAGTATCTGCATTGGCACAACACCTCCATCATTCAGCCTGGACACTAAGGTCCAGCTCCGAGGGCCTTCTGGCGATTCCCTCACCGCGAGAAGCCAAGTTACAGGGAGCCAGGCAGAGGGCCTTCTCGGCAGTGATGCCCATCCTGTGGAACACCCTCCCACCAGATGTCAAGGAAATAAATAACTACAGTGGTACCTCAGGATAAGTACTTAATTCGTTCCGGAGGTCCGTTCTTAACCTGAAATTGTTCTTAACCTGAAGCACCACTTCAGCTCATGGGACCTCCTGTTGCCGCCGCGCCGCCGGAGAACGATTTCTGTTCTCATCATGAAGCAAAGTTCCTAACCCGAGGTAATATTTCTGGGTTAGTGGAGTCTGTAACCTGAAGCGTATGTAACCTGAAGCGTATGTAACCCAAGGTACCACTGTATCTGACTTTTAGAAAACATCTCAAGGTAGCCCTGTATAGGGAAGTTTTTAATGTTTGATGTTTTATTACACTTCTATATTTTGCTGGAAGCCGCCCAGAGTGGCTGGAGCAACTCAGTCAGATGGCTGGCATATAAATAATAAAATGATGATGATGATGATATAAAAAGGGGCATTTATCCACCCCCACTCTTCTGCTCTGGCCAGGGTGAGCCACTGGACTGCAGGTGTGGTGCTGGCTGTGCTATTTTAATTTTAATTTATTTGAATTAATTTTGGGATGCATATTAATCAATTGATTGCTTGTTTTTATGCATATTGTATTATTTATATGATGTTAGCTGCTCTGAGCATGGCTCCGGCAGAGGAGGGTGAGGTACAAATAAAAATTTATTATCATTATTATTATTACTCCATCAAGGGGTCAGGATTACAGCCTTGAAAGGTCTCTGTCCAGGACCAAAGTGACATTGAAGTAGGTATCAGGAGAGCCTCTTTAGAGACAGAGTTCCATAAACGGGGGGGGGGGGGGAGCACCGACAAGGCCATCTCTCTCATTGCCACCCTGTGTGCTTCAGAATTAGGTGGCAATCACAAGAGGGTTTCCACAGATGGTCTCAGAACAGAGGTAGCTACATAAGCAAACAGATGTCCCATTAGGGACAGGGGTCCCAAGGCACGTAGGGCTTTAATGGTTAAAAGCAGAACATTGATTTGGTGCTGTGTGCCTTGGGAACTAATGGATGATCTCTCCCCGTACATTCCTCCCCGTGCCCCAAGGTCATCAACGGCAGGGATGGGGAGCTTGCGGTCCTCCAGAAGTTACTTGACTACAACTCCCATCATTCCTGACAACTGGTCACGTGGGCTGGAGGTTATGGGAGCTGGAGTCTAACAAGATCTGGAGTGCCACAGGCTCTCTAACCCTGATCTATGCAAATTTTTCTGCGAGTGCCACCTTAAAAGCTGCCCAATTCACACTTCAAAACTTCTTTGCTGAATTCACACTTCAAAGCTACCCTGCTGGTTTAGGCCAAAAGCCCATCTACCCCCCCTGTGAATTTGACAGAACCCTTTCCAAAGCCATCAAAGCTCATGCCCATCCCCAAATCCCAGGGTAGTGAATTTCACTCAGTTGGTGGAGCACGAGACTCTTAACCTCATAGTTGTGGGTTTGAGCCCCATGTTGGGCAAAAGATTCCTATATATGAAGACTAGATGATCCTCATGGTCCGTTCCAACTCTACACTTCTATGCTGTGCAAAGGGATGCTATCTTGTGTCTGCCCTGAAGTGACAACCATTGGGAAACCCTTCTAACCACCCTGGAGTCTAGCACTCCACTCCCTCGAACTCCAGATACAATATGTGGATAAATACCAGACTATCATATAGTACTATCGTAAAGATGATTGAAGCAACATAGGAAATGCTTTGAATACTTGAGACAAGCTGTATAGATGCTAAATATCACTCTGATCTGTTCTCCCATGAGCAAGGGAGAAGCAGGATGTGCAACAGTATACCTGGATCTTGGTCACCACCTTGGCCTTCTTCCTGTGCAGGTAATAAAAGAGACCAGAGAAGGCCAGGCTGGATCCTAAACACACCAGCTCTCCTGGTGTCAAAGGCAAAGTATCCATCAGAGATTCTTCCTGACAGCTGGAAGAGAAGCAAAATCAGATACTGAGTTACACAGGAACAAGGCAATGCCTCTCTCACCTAGAGTGATTCTTGGACATGGAAGTGTCCAGAAACACAGAGAACAAGCACTGTCTGAATAACACCAGAGGAAGCTGCCTTCTAAAGTCACCAGACCACTGGTCCACGTAGCTCAGTGCTGTCTATACTGACTTGAAGAGACCCAAGATCAAACATTGGACTTTCCCCCCTCTATGCTAAGTCTGCCTAGCCCTTTATAGATCTGTAAAATCACTTAGATTATCTGGGGAAATTCCACTCACAGCACCACTATACTATGAAATGCCCTTCCCTCTGTAATAGATGAAGATCGGACCCACAAGGTCAGGAGCTGTTTTTATTCTCTAGAACATCCACTTTCGTTTTCAGATGATTCCTTTACTGCGGCTGTTTTTAGTGGTTTCTATTTTTTTTTTTTTTTTTTGTTCTCATGATATTGCCTATCACTTTTATGTTGTACACACTGCTTGGAGATTTTTTAAGCAGTTTACAAGCACAAACAAACAAACAAATAAATAAATGCACTGCAAAACTCTTGCTGACATGTCGCCCTCCGCTTTATGCAGAAAGCTGGTCACATGACAAGGGAGGATCACCTAGGCCGAGATACCGCTTTATCAAGTCTGAACAAGGAAGAAGGCAGTGCCAGATTGATTTTTCTGCAGAGCTTTGTTTGGTGTCCTATGCTCCGTTCAGAGTTCCCTTCAGTTGTCCTGCTGATATCGAGGACACCCAAAGAGCAGCCTCTCCAGGATGAAAGCAGGATTTCTGGGAGGTGGACAGGAATGAGAAGTTCAGCACTACTGGTTCAACACCTCCACTTTTACTCCACAAAACCACCTTAGACCGGTGACCTGCCACATAAGACACCTTGGATTGCATTCTACAAAGTTCAACTCAGAGCAGAAATGAATGAACCTACACAATGGTTAGAATGTGGAGTTACCCTGGGAGAGACTTGAGTTCAAATTCCCCACCTAGCCACCAAGCTCCCTGGGCTAGTCATTGTCTTTAAACCTAGCCTACCTCACAGGGCTGTTGTGAGGACGAACCAGAAGGGGAACAACCAAGTACGCCACCTTGACCCCCCTGGGGGGGGAAAGGTGGGATATAATTGTAAAATAAATAAGCTGGCTGCTGACTTCAAAGGGTTTACCCAGCAGGGGTGGCCTTGACGTGTGGAATAGAGAAATCTAACCCCTGCACCAGGAAACTACTTGCTCCAGAGGAGGGAGCAGAGGGCTGGTAGGCCCTGGCAGCAGAGGAGGGCGCCAGAATGCTTGCCCACCCAGGGAAAGGGAAGTCCCTCCATGCCCAGCCCTGCCCCCCACCCGAAAAACACGTGCTCCGAGGCACCCACGCCCGCCCCCTCCACCCAACTCCGCGTCCAGGATCTGGGTTCAAATCCCGCCCCAACTCAAGCCACGAAGCTCGCCGGGCGACCTGACAGCCTGTCCGCCTAACTAACCCACCCCGCAGGGTTGAGGTGGGGGGTGAAAGGGAAACGAGACAGGTGGGGTACAAAGGCGACGTCGAGATGCAGGTGCAGGTACCCGGCGGGTCTCGGGCCCACCTACCTCCTGGCGCGAGAGCGGTCACCTCCATCTCCGCGGACCACTTTCCCAGCGGAACCAAGCAACGCGCATCAGATCCCCGGCCGAGCTGCCTAGTGCGTTACACCCACGCTGCTCCGCCCCTCGCCGCGGTGGCACACGGGAAGCGAAGTCCAGCAGCCCTCGCGCCCTGGTGGCGACGCGGCGACGGCCTCCCGCGACGGAGACTACGACTCCCGGCATGCTCTGTATCGCCCAATGGAAGGCATCGGCATAGGCTGAGTACGTTCTGATTCGCTCCGGTTACCTAGGACTACAACTCCCATCAGGCGTAGCGGCGAGCTCAGCTGGTCTGTCCAGCAAGCATTTAAATATCTTTGACAGCGATTTGGAGGCGTGGAAATGGACGAGGGCGACGGGAAGGTTATTTTTCACCTTGCCCGAAGTTTACCCCGTTTATCCGAACTTGCACTGTGGTCTGGCAGAGGACCCCTTTCCGCACCTGCTAGAAACATTCTTGCTAAGAAAATTGAGGTGGTTTTGATCTGCTTTAGCATTTCAATTTTTTGTATGTTTTTAAAGTACTCCTCCCTTTGTATTTTCTTGTCCTTTTTTTTTTTTGTAAGCCGCTCTGGGGTGCTTTTTAAAAAATGTACTGTCAAGCAGTGTATAAATTTTATGAAATAAATAAAAACAAATAATAAATCAATTATTGTTAAAGCCATTCATATGCCGGTTTAATGTCATTCCCTCTCTCATTCTTGGCTGCATCAACAGAAGTGTTGTGTCCAGATTAAGGGGTCCCTTCCAACTATGATTCTATCTAGTTGAAATTAATGCTTTGCAGGTGGTTGGACTAAATGACCCTTGCAGTCACTTCCAACTCCACAATTCTTTGATTCTAGTGTTCCTCTATTCTGCCTTGGCCACACCCAGCCTGGACTTTCGGGGCACCCCAGTTCAAGGAGGACGTTGACAAGCTGGAAGGTGTGCAGAGGAGGATAACCAAGATGATCAAGGGTCTGGAAACCAAGCCCGATGAGGAACGGTTGAAGGAGCTGGGTATGTTTAGCCCGGAAAAGAGGAGACTGAGAGGTGACATGATAGCCTTCTTCAACTATCTATAGGGCTGCCATATGGAAGATGCAGCAAGCTTGCTTAATGCTGCTCCAAAGGGTAGGATCCAAACCACTGGATTTGAATTACAAGAAAGGAAATTCTGACTAAACATTAGAAATAACTTTATGACTGTAAGACCTGTGGTGGACTGTCCTTCATTGGAGGCTTTTAAACAGAGGTTAGATGGCCATCTGTCAGAGATTCTTTAGTTGTGATTCCTGCCTTGCAGGACCCCTTACAACTCTACAATTCTATGATTCTATGTACTCTGGAAAAGAAACATACCTATTACCGACAATAAGTAAAATAACACAATCTGGGTCTGATGCTGCATGCAGGCTACTGGTGCCATTAAACCCCCCACACAAAACTTGTAATGGTATGTGAGGAAGGATCCAGATAGATAACCGTGGGATGCTGCAAACCCCCCCCCCCCCCGGACATACTCACCAGTGCAAAAATACCATTGAAGAGAGCGGGCATTTTCTGACCAAATGTGCATCGGGTATATGATGTTCTTGACTATCACCATTATCCCACCCTTTGCTGCCATTTTTTCTTACCACAAAAATTCCTTCGTCCTCACTTTTTCGGGGGGAGCATGCTTGTTATTCAAGTGTATCACTTAAACGGTGCAACTTAAATTTGCCAGTATATGATTGACTCACAAACAGGGACAGGCTGGAAATGACCTAAGGCTCTACCTACTGTAGAGCAATGCCTATTGAGCATGGCCACAGCTCAGTGATAAAAGCATCGGCTTTGTGATACAGGAGGTCCCAGGTTTCCAGGGCTGGGAAGGACTTTGGAGAGTCACTGCCAATCAGTGTGGGCAATATTGAGGCCGATTGTCTAGGGTATGCTCCTAATCCTGATTTCTAGCCTAAAAACAGGAGGCTGTGCTTGCCGTTTCATGAACCTCCTCTCTCCAGATTTCATTTTTCACCAGATATTATCCAGGACCACTTTGAAATAACCAAGCGGAAAGTGCTTTTAATAATTAAATACACCAACAGCATCCCCCCTCCCCAACACACACACACACATACACACACACACATTCTAATCCAAGGCACTATTCCCCACCAAGCTCGATAGATGGGAAGCAAAAGTTTGGAAAACCTCTAAGCCAAGCTAGTTTCGGATCAGTAATGATCCTGGAAAGGGGGTGAAAGGAAACATCTCCGAAGTGATCTGGTGGGTCCCTCCCTCTCCCATCTCTCCTGGGATCAGTCTCCTTAACACCTAGCTGCTGCGTGGATTCGTGTGCTTTCAACAAGGTGGTCTGGATCTGCCCAAGGGATCTGGCGGCAAGAGGTGGGGATTTCTCTTTGCGAAGGAGTGGGGTGCTTGGTAGGTGCAACACTAGCCAGAAAAAGGCTCATCATTCCACAGTGATTTGGGTGGGATTGTGCGCAAGTATGGGTGGTGCGGCACCTCCCTTTGCTGCACAATACCAGCGAGATGGCGCCATAGCCCAGGCTAGCAAGAGATGAAGGTGTCCTGTGGCCAGAGGCCTGCTGCTGCTTTGGATATTTGACTTTCTAGGAAAATGGGAGAGCCACGTCCCTGAACTCACTGTTGCGGCCAGGCACCCATACTATGGTAAAGGTAAAGGTACCCCTGACCATTAGGTCCAGTTGTGGACGACTCTGGGGTTGCGGCGCTCATCTCGCTTTACTGGCCGAGGGAACCGGCGTTTGTCCGCAGACAGCTTCCGGGTCATGTGGCCAGCATGACTAAGCCGCTTCTGGTGAACCAGAGCAGCACACGGAAACGCCGTTTACCTTCCCACCGGAGTGGTACCTATTTATCTACTTGCACTTTGATGTGCTTTCGAACTGCTAGCTGGGTAGGAGCTGGGACCAAACAACGGGAGCCCGCCCCGTCACGGGGATTCGAACTGCCGACCTTCAGATCGGCAAGCCCTAGGCTCTGTGGTTTACACCACAGCGCCACTCGCGTCCCCCATACTACGGTATAGGCATACAAATCCTAGCTACATTGCACACCCTTGCACTGCATGGAAAAGCCACTGGCTGAAATGGCTATTTATTTGTGTGTTTAAAAAGAGAGAGATAACGACAATGAAGGATAGATCTGCTTTTAGTTAAGTGGGACCTCTCCCCACATGAACTGACCCAGACCCTCTGATCATCATCTGAGGCCCTTCTTCGTATGCCTCCTCTGCAAAAGGTTCTGGAGAGCGGCAACATGAGAACGGGCTTTTTCTGTGGTGGCTCCCCATTTGTGAAATGCTCTTCCCAGGGCGGCTCGCCTAGCATCTTCATTATACAGTGGTACCTCGGTTCACAAATGCCTCCATTGTCGAATGTTTCAGTTATTGAACGCCAAAAACCCGGAAGTAAATGCTGCTGTTTTCGAACATTTTTCGGAACTCAAACATGCGATGCAGCTTCCACTGAGTGCAAGAAGCTCTTGCAACCAATGGGAAGCTGTGACTTGGTTTTCGAATGTTTCAGAAGCCAAATGGTCTTCCGAACAGATTGTTTGAGAACTGAGGTACCACTGTATATCTTTAGGCGCCGGTTTGTAGCTGATTAAATGATCTTCAGCCTTTTAAATGTATTGGGCTACTGGGTTTCTTTTTGTTTTAATATGTATTTTGTGTTCTCATTTTGTATTTTTTTTGTTGTGAGCCACCCTGGGATCTTTGGCTGAAGGGCAATATACAGATATAATATAATTTCCATGTTGAGCCAGTATACCTCAATGCCAGGAATGGGTTGCTGCCTTCATGATCTGCCTGTAAGCTCCTTAGCCTGCTAGAAACAGAACGCTATCCTGGATGAATCCTGCAGAGGTTGGATGGCCATCAATCATGGATGCTTTAGCTGAGATTCATGCATTGCAGGGGGTTGGACTAGATGACAACTGGGGGCCCCTTCCCGCTCTACAATTCTCTGATTCTATGCTCTGACGCAGCCGAAATCTTCCGATGCACCACTCCCTGCTCAAGCTTCAAAGGCTCTTTTGCTATACCTGAAGCTTTCATAACTAGTTCTGCTATATGGTTGGGAATTCCTCGACTGAATCAGCATTGCCGGCCTCCAAAGAAAACCCTGCAGTATTTAGCCTGGAGGTCAAGAACCTGCAGCCATCCAGATGTTGCTGAACGACAACACCCTCCATCACCCAAGACTGTTTGGCCCATGCAGGCTTGGGGAGATGGGCATCAGAGCCCAGCAGCACAAAGAGGCCCATAACTTCCCCACTGCTAGTCGAAGCGCATTAGTAGACGGTGGTACCCTCCTTTGCCTGGCCACCCCAAGACCCCCCCACCCTTAAAAGTAGCAGTTTACAAAGACCAGGGGGTCCATCCTCTCTGCAGCTGCTGCAAGCAGTTGAGCAAAACAAAAGAGAGCGAGAAGCCAAAGGCATTCCTGGTGGGGTATGGAGGAGGATCGGGGAGACGTTTCCTGGAGAGCTATAGCTGAAGGAGGAGAGCTGGAGATCCTTCGCAGAATCCACGGAAGATGGAGCAGGTGGTGGGGCGAGCTAAGAGAAGTGAAGCTGTGCTTTTGCACACCACCCCATGAAGCGGGCTTTGGGCGAGGGGGGAGGAGTTCACATTAAGCTCACCTTTCTCCTAGGGCCATAAAGGGGACCAAAGCTGATGAGGCAAAACCGCCAGTAGCACCCCAAAAATGTGACTGCCGGCCCCCACCCTCCCCCCCATGGGCTGGGTTTTGAGCACAGGCAAGTTGTGTGTATGTACAGACTCCTGCCAAGGGCAGCCCCTCTCTCTCTCTCTCTCTCTCTCTACCACACTTCGCAGTTCTTCCCAGGGTTCATGAGGGAGCCGACGGGGCATTTAAAGTGCTCTACAAAGTCCCGCGAGTTGCTGAGGGTGCCGATGACGCGGAACTTGTCCGGGCTGTGCGGATCGGTCACCAGGCCCTCGTGCGAGCTCTCCGGGGTGCGCACCGAACACCAGACCTGCACCAGGAAGGAGATGCTTGTTTATTTTATTAATTAGTTTCTTAGATTTATATCCCAACTCTCCCCCACCCCAGGGAGCTCCACCTGGCATGCGTGGGTCTCTTCCTCCTTATTTAATTCCCACAACAACCCTGTGAGGTAGGTCAGGCTGAGGGGAAGTGACTGGCTCATGCTCACCCTGGGAGCTTCATGGCCAAGTGGGGGAGCTGTTTGGGAGTGGAATGGTCTCCATTGGGAGGTAGTGGACTCTCCTTCCTTGGAGGTCTTTTAGAAGAGGCTGGATGGCCATCTGTCATGGATGCTTCAGCTGAGATTCCTGCATTGCAGCGGGTTGGACTAGATGACCCTTGGGGTCCCTTCCAACTCCACAATTCTATGAGTTTCAAGCAGCATCTTCATGTTGTCCTGTACAGGCCAACAGCTGATCATTCTGTTGAATCCACGGCTGGTGCTGAGCTGGGCTCCAGCAGTTCCCACCCAAGAGATGGAACTGGAGCAGAACATCGCTCCAAGGACCCTGTGAGCACCATGGTACAATGACAGGGCACTGCATGGCAACAGTCCCTCCAGTTCTCTGGAGGTTTCTCCAGGCTCTTTCTTGCCTTGCTGCTTGAAAACCATTATTATTATTATTATTATTATTATTATTATTATTATTATTACGTTATTACATTTAAATTCCACCTTTCCTCCAAGGAACACAGGGTGGTGCGCATTGTTCTCCACCCCCCCCCCCATTTTGTCCTCACAACAACCCTGTGAGGGAGGTTAGGGCCAAAGGATAAGAAGACTCACAGAACTGCAGAGTTGCAAGGGACCCTAAGGATCATCTAGCCCAACCCCCTGCAAAGTGGGATTATGCAGCTGTCCCAGACAGGGATCAAACCTGCAACCTTGGCGTTATCAGCACCATGCTCTAACCAACTGAGCCATCCAAGCTGATCATGACTGGCTGAAGGTCACCCACTGAGTTTCATGACTGAGTGGTGATTTCGGACCTGATCTCCCAGGCCTCAGTTTGACACTCTAACCACTGCACCACACTTTCTTTCTTTACCTGGAGATGCCAGGGATTGAACCTTAGCTTTCCAGCACTGAACTATTGGAGTGGGGGGCCCTCCTGTACTCCTGAGATGGCTTTTATGCCCATTATCTTCAGACCTGCCAGGAGGACTGTTAACGTACTGGCAGCGGCAGACAGAATGCGCATGGATGTGGGGAGGGGGATATTGGGAACGGGAAGTTTCTGTTTCTCATTCCCCCACCTCCAAGCCATGAGTTACCTGTGCAAACCCTAAGAAGAAGAGCTGGTGGCTAGTGAGGTCCACGGACGGCAGCCGCTTCTCCTCCCCGTTCTTTTTCAGCCAGACTTTGTAAGCCTGCAAGGAAAGCGAGAGCAGAGCCTGTGCTTCCAAGCTCAGGGGGGCCCAAGCGCCTCCCTCGCCTCACGGCCGCTGAGAGAAAGGACACCTTGCAGACACAACCAGCTTGAGACCTGCCAGGCCTTTCCCCCCAGGCCTGCCTTTTCGGTGGGGGGCGCACAATCTCCCCCTGGACAGGCTACTTACGTTGTAGGCTGCCTTGAGCCCTCCGTTGTCAGCGATGTTCTCGCCCAAGGTCTGCTTGCCGTTGACATGCTCCCCGTTGACAAGGTACTTGTTGTACTGCTCCGTCATGCATGCCGTCCGGTTCTTGAAAGCCTCCAGAGATGAGTTCTGCCACCAGGGACGCAGGTTCCCTTCTTTGTCGTACTCGCGGCCTGGAATAAAATCGCCTTGCTCGACTGGGCTGAAGGTTCGTCTGGCACAACGCCTGAGCTCCCACAGCAGCCAGCAGGTGCCCCCAAAGAAGCTCACAAGAAGGGCATGATGGAGAAAAGAAGTCCCCTTTCCTTTGTTCCTAATCAGGTGTTTATTGGCTCCAGGGATGGACTTACAAAAGAGCAAGGAATTCTAGGAAGCTGCCTTATTCTGGGTCCACCTCTTGCAATAACATGGATTCTTACTGCCAAAGTGCCTGCGGCAACCCAGTCAGATGGGCGGAGTACAAATTATAAAATTATTATTATTATTATTGCAGTACAAGGGACTGATCTTTCATTGTGCAGATCAGGTGCTGGAGGTTCTTTAATTGGCAATGCTAGGGTTTAAACCTCGGCTACTGGCTTTGGTTCAGCTACAACAAAGTTACAGCCAGCAAGCTGCTGTTTGGGTTTTTCGGTTCAGCTAATGCTGTGCATACTTTGCATTTTAAAAAAATCAGAATTCCTGCTGAATTGAGGAAACCCACACTTTACACACAATCTACATGCAACCAATCTGTATGCATTTTCTTTTTTGCACAATTTGTTCAGCTCCTACAAGGCACAGAGTGCAGAGGAACCAAATCCTGCCCCTCTCACCAATACCTGCTTTCTGAGTTTTCTGCCAGGCGTTGCCCACACACTTTCAGGTGTAAGAGATAGAAACTTGCTGTGATTCAAAAACAAAAGCTCAGATGACCAGGGGCAGAATTCTGTGCCCAATGCTGCGCTCCATCCTTTATCTGCACTGAAACATCAATGTGGAATGCACACAGTCTTGCCCTATGGCTCCTTGGCAGCTGGCCTCCACGAGACCTCTGAGCAGCTGCTTCTTAGTCATTCCCCCATACATTAGAGATCCTCACTTCCATTCCACCATACAGGAGGGATTATCTTGGATCCAGGAAAGGTTGTGGCTCAATGGCAGAGCATCTCCTTTGCATGCAGAAGGTCCCAGGTTCAATCCCTGGGATCTCCAGGTAGGGCTAGGAGTGAACTCTGTCTGAAATTTTGGAGAGCCAGTCACTGTAGACAATACTGAGCTAGAAGGAACACAGTGGCTTGGCTCAGTATAAGGCACTTCCTATATTCCAAGGTTCCCTGTGATTCATACCTTCCTTCCCTCCCAGCAAGGCACAGTTGCCCTTTGGGTCCTGCACCATCTACAGCTGTTGAGCACAGCAATGCTGGAAGAGTTGTGTTGCCCCGGGCAAAGGATTCCCCAGCTTTAAAGGAAAGGGGACCTGGGGGTTGCTCCTGAAGTAGCCTTAAGCAGCTGTGAGTTAAAAGGAGAGGAATGGATCGGTGGGGTTGTGGTGGCAGTGAACTCCCTAAGCTGCCAGCTGTGGCCCACTCATGCAGAGATAATGGATGCTCACCAAGCGGATGGAGCAGGAGCAAAAGCAGCACAAAGAAGCCGGGGAAGATGACTGGAGGTGTCACCTGGGGAGAAAGGATTGCAAACAGGTAGGGAAGCAAGTGGACCGCAGAAAGGAAAGGGAGACTTGATGGCAATGGCGGAATGGAAGCTACCATGGAGATAGGTGCAAGTGGGAAGCAGGGGAAATGAAATGGACAGGCCACCAACAGGAGTCTTTCAGACGGGTCAGGCTCAACCCTGTAAACCAGGAAGTGGGAACCTGTGGCCTTCCAGACGTTGTCGGACTCCCACTCCCATCAGCCCTGGCCAGCTGTGTGGGATGTTTAAAGTGAAGCCAAGCCACCAATTAATGTTTTGCTAGACAGGCATATGATAGGAGCTGAGTTTTCTTGTGAACTTGCAAGAGTTGTTTATTATTATTATTATTATTATTATTATTATTATTATTACCCCCACCACTCTGGGCGGCTTCCAACAAAATATTAAAATACAATAATCGATTAAACATTAAAACTTTCCCTAAACAGGGCTGCCTTCAGAAGTCTTCTAAAAGTCTGGTAGTTGTTTTTCTCTTTGACATCTGGTGGGAGGGCATTCCACAGGGCGGGTGCCACTACTGAGAAGGCCCTCTGCCTGGTTCCCTGTAACTTGGCTTCTCGCAGCGAGGGAACCACTAGAAGGCCCGCGGCACTGGACCTCAGTGTCCAAGCAGAACGATGGGGTGGAGACGCTCCTTCAGGTATACTGGACCGATGCCTGTGAGAGATCCTCCCACTGTGCCCTGACAGAGGGAGGGCATACCTATATATATTCTCCTACCTGCCTGGGAACACCCTCTTCCTCTATCTTTTTCCACTCTGCCAGCAATGTGAGAGCCTCTACATCTTAAGCTAGACCTAAGCATGTCTTTGTAATTGAATTACCATTTTAAGCCTGCCTGAACAAAGCTGCCATATTTGTTGCTCTTCAACAGGTATCCAGAATGAGTAAATGTTTTTACCTTTGACAAAACTGAGTGATTGTTGTTTTAAGAGGGAGAAAAGAGAATCCAGCCTACCTTAAAGCATCCTAGATTACTTACAAGGCTAAAATTAGCCTATCTAAGCTTCCCTTTTAATCTGCCAAAGGATGTGCTCTACTGAACTCACAAACATGAAGAAGGAAGAATTATATCTAACAAATAAATCCCCTCCTAGCATCTATTCACATCCCAGGCATGGCCAATGGTTGGGGATGATGAGATTTGGGCGTCCAACAAGATCAGCAGATCTGCAGGTTCCGTAATGCAATCTCGGAAGATTTCTAGGGAGGCTCACAGTGAGGCATCTAATCATAGCCTGCATTTTTATCAAAGCTTATATTTTTGATTAGGGCCTGTATTTTAAAATGAGCTTAAAAATTCACAAATGTTTCATGCCAGGCAGAAGACCAGCTGCCTAAGAACCTTGGCAAGATGTTTATCCTCCTGGACAAGGGGGCCCCCTGATTTATAGCAGAAAACAATTCTCAAAGTCGTAAAAAGGGAATTACAGGCTGAGAGCCAAGGTTACACTGACCCTACATATTACAGAATATAAAAAAAGCAGAGAAAAACATAATTAAGAGTTGATAAATAGTAAAATAAAACCATGTGCCTCCCATTAAACTTGAGCCATATTTTCCTAAAGTTAAAAGGTCAAGAGCAATGGAAAAGCATCTGGCTGGCAGAAAGGGAGGGAGTATTTTGGGAAGTCTTTTTCTAAAGTTGTTTCTTTCTTAAACTGAGATCCTTTTAAGATTTCTTTTCCTTTTAAAAGGTTATTTATGTTATGTATTAAATATACTGGCTTAAATGTAATATGCAAAGGATTTAAGAAATGTTGGATTCTTATTTCATATAGTTGGAAGAGATCACAGGGACCACCAGCCCAGCCCCCCTGTCAAGCAGGAAACATCATTAGAGCACACATATGGTTGTCAGGCCTTTGTTTAAAGACCTCCAAAAGAAGGAGATCTTTCAATGATGATGTGAACTCAAGATCCTTGACATCTGTCTAAGATAAAAATTTAAAACTAATATCCATCTGTTTTGGAGGGCAATAGGGCAAGGAGGGCAAGAGGTGAGCTGGTAATTAAGGTTCCTTGTTGAGACAAATGTAAGATATATGACTACTTATTTGTCATTTATAGATAGAAGAATATATAGCTTTTTATTTCCATAAAAGGCAAAAGGAAATGGGTGTATCTTTTGTGATTGGTTCTAGCAAACAGCCAATAGGAATTTCAACCAGGCTGATTGGACAGAGGCAGCCACAGGAGGAGCAAGGGGGCTGGGTTAAGGAAATATAAGTGCTGGCCATAATGGCAGGAGACCAGGCCAGAGCTTGGTAACCATATACCACTGTGCCTCTCATTTATTTGTCTGACAAATAAATTATTATTTTAATTTCTCTATTGCTGCGTTGAATATTTCATTCCAGCTAAGCGTTAACCACAAGCAGGGTGCTACAACAGCGGAGACAGTTCAAGCTTTGCTCTGTTCTGGTCATGGCTGATTTCCCAACCGCCTCCCATAATCCTCTGTGACATCAAGGTGACCTTGTCTGCCTAGGATGGCAAAAGCCCTCAACTGCCCTTGCTGTCGAAAAACCTAGCTAAGGCACGAGATACTAGAAAGTCTAATGGGATGGAGCCAGAATAACTGGGGAAGAGATGCCCAAGGAACATAGAGGTTCATTCCACCAGCTCTATCATTTGTTACAGATCTAAAGGCCCATGCAAGGCAACACCAACCAAAGGCCTCCCTTGTAGGAGGACAGACAGCACATACATGCACGACACAAGAAGCCATGAGCACTGGTCCAGCGATCCAAGCGCCTTGCTCCTACCTTGGTCATCGAAAGCGTGGGTGAGCTCGTGCCCCATCACAACGCCAATGCCTCCAAAGTTAAGGGCCCTCGAGGGAAGAAACAAAGAGAAAGCAAGAGGTTATGATCCTAGCGGGCAACCTTTGGTACACAGTTGATGAGAGGTAATGTGAGCTCATGTCTGAAATAACATTAAGGCACCTTTGGACACAGCATCAAAGGGGTTAGGCATCTTGCATCACACACTGTGTAGCACAGGAATGGGGAACATAGGACTTGACTGATGCTGCTGGGACTGTCAATTCCCATAAAAAATGGGCAACTGGCTGTTCTGGGTAGCCCTGATGGGTGCTGGTGACTAAATATAATATCTGGAGTGCCACAGCTTCCCCATCCTTTATGTAACAAACATTTCTTCGGCTCCTCCCCCTTTTATTAAATATGGATCACCAAATATAGAGCCTCTCTTTCGTTTTCAAGTTGCGCAACGGAGTTATTTCACACTATAAATAGATGCAAAATAGTGGAAGAAAGCCTGAAATTAAAGCCCATCCTTTCCCCTTCCGGGAATGAGCACTGGCTAACTATAGGCCAATTATGGTGCAATTAAGTAATGCTGGGTCCCCTCTGATCAGGAAGCAATTACTGGGGCAGGAACCACAAGCAAGAGATTTCTAGTGGAAGGCGTCAGATAGATGGGCACTGCAACTCCGCTGCAAGTCTTGGTGTGTGTGTGTGTGCCAGAAATAGCCACACACAGGAAGGCCACCATCACGTGCCCTTCTTGGTACAGATCTGATTCCCCTCCCTGCAAGCTAGGCAGTTGCAGACCAGAGAGGTCAAGTCTGAGCATGCCCAGCACACCACCACATCCTCCCCAGCCCCCCGGCAAGATTTCTTTTCTTACCAAACCATCAAGAGACCCAGACATACTTGGGGTGGTTATGAGCGTAGAAAGGAGCCTGCAGAATTCCTGCAGGAAAGACGATGCCGTTCTTGGTGGGCAGGTAGTAAGCATTGACTGTCTGAGGGGTCATGCTCCACCTGGAGAAGGAACAACAACAAAAATTGGTTTGGAGGAGGCATTGTTCTCCTGTTTGAATTAAAACATGACCCTAAACTCAATCAATGTAAAACCAGGTCATTCTCATCTCCAACCCTCACCCCATTTGCCTGCATTGAGGTCCAGTTCCTAGGCTGCAATCCTGACCGTGCCTACTCAGAAGTAAACCCCATTGAATTTATTGAGAATTACTCCCAGGTAAATGGGATTGGGGTTACCACCCTAGTTATGTAAGTCTAAGGTGTTAGATATTTTCAGAAGCAATCATTCTGGAACAGGATCAGCCCCAAGGTGATCTGAGTGTGGACCTTCCCCTCTCTGTGACACTCTTTGTCAAGCTTGACGCCAGTGACGCCATCTTGGGAGAGCTGGAGAAATTTAAAATGGCAGCAAGTGGGTGCCCAGTGCCACTGCCAGGCAAGCCTGCTGCCAGGGGGCTGAACAATGAAGCACACTTTGCCAGGGGCCTCCTCAAATCTTCCCTATGCTCCACCAAGCTCTGAACCCCCTGCCCTCCTTCTGCCATCTCTCAATGAATGAGAAGGGCAAGAAATGTATGGAGAGAAACCTTACTGGTCCCGGTTGGGGGGCTTCCTCAGCTGGTCTGCCATGAACCTGGCCGAGAAGTTGTAGAAGTTCAACATGTTCTGAAAGAAGGAGTCTTCTGAGACTTCGTACTAGAGAGAAGAGCAGAAAGGAGATGTCATGGACTTGCTGGACAAAGAGGAATGGTGGGAGGCACCAGCTGGTGAACCCCCCAAGGGAAGAAGGCTCAGAGCCCAGGGAGTGGTGGTGGGTCGATGATGAGCAGTCACAGGGAGCAGACCGGGAAGAGGATGTGTCAGAGGCTGAAGAGGTAACAGGGCTTAGTGAGCAGGGTGAGTCTGTGCCAGAGAGAAGCAGAAGCAGGAGAGGAGGAAGGCCAAGAGGCAGAGATGAGTCTGACTGGTGAAGAAGCCAGGGTGTCTCCCCTTCCTGCTGTGACAAGCTCCCATGCCCCTGGTTTCCCAGAACCAGGAGAGGCAAGAAGAGGGAGGAGCTGAGGCCAGGCACATTGGTGCAGTCTCAGATTGCTTGGGAAAGACCTGGGAGAGGAGGAGATTGAGGCAACCATGGGAAGGTGAGGATCTTTAGTCTCCACAACTGCCCCATAGGGGCAAGACCAACCAAGAAGAGTTGCTTTGCTCCCTGGGCCTTTGAGAAGGGTGCAGAGTGGGATCAGCATGTAGTGTCATCTGGATAAGAGGGATTCCTAAGGGCTGGATACACAGGCCTGGAGGAGCACATTTGCCCCCCAGGCCCAAGGTTCCCCACCCCTGAGGTAACACGATCAACTTATTTTTTATTACTAGAACCCAAAAACCCAATGGCTGGAGACAGATGAAAAACAATGGACAATGCAAGGGGTACAGATGCCAAATGCCAGCTGCACTCGATGAGTTGCAGGCAGTGGAATGCTCATGAATACCTACCTCCTGATAATCATGAATGATAATGTTATGCTTGCACCCAGCTAGGTTCATATGGAGAGAATCAGTCCTTGAGGTAATAATTATGTTTCCTAGGATTATTTATTTATTTATTTATTTATTGCAACTGGAGTAAGGTTTGAGAAGAGACTTGTGTAGGGGAGATGGTTGAGCACAAGAATCTAAATCTGCTTGCGTGGCTCCACTCCACAACTGTATGTAGAATGTAATCTACTGGGAGCAGTCAAGTACAACATTCCATGTTTTGCTAGAGTGGACATGCAAGGGAAGGTTTGGTCCAGCCAGTCAAAACTTCCTGTTCCTCCTGGCCTGGAGAATCCGTCCTTGCATGTGACTAGTAGGTGGGCATGACCTTTCCAGACCTGGTAAAAGGCCAAGTCACACTGATACCTTCTCTCTTTTCGACCTTCGTGTTTGTCCTGCCTGCTTTCTGCATCACCTGGACTGTACTGCTGGCTGTCAACCAGCAGTCCCCCAGGGTATCTCCCATATGGGGTAAACCTATACCACCCTTCTTCACAGGACCCGAGACCTGCAGGTATAGGGTGGTATACAAATTCAATAAATCATCATCATCATCATCATCATCATCTCAGGGAGGTTCGCAGAATAAAATACAAGGTAAAAACACAAGCAACTAGTTAAAACAAAGCAATACCCCCACTTCCCACAAGCACATCTTAAAGCCTGTAGAATATTACTCTTACCCCATCATAGACATCGTCCAGCTCCTTGTCATCAAGGATGAACTCTGGGAAGCCGATCATGTCGTAAATGGAGTCAGCCTGCAGAGAAAGAAAAGCATGGGCAGCCGAGGCTTGCAGGCTGCACAACTGCAATAAGGGGTTGGGGTGAGGAGGGGGGGAACAGGCTGTGCAGCTGACGCCACATGCAGCTGGTAAAATCTGCAGGTGCCACCACCCATTGGCTGGCAAACATGGAACCTCCATGCTCAGAGGTAGTCTTCTCCAAACAGCAAGAGGAGACATAACCAGGGATAGCCATTGCTTTCATGCTCTACTTGAGGCTTAGGTCCAACCTATCAGAAGGACTGCATTCTCCTACACGGACCTTCCCATATCTAAGTTCTCATAATGTAAAATGCACAGTCATAAGGACTAGAAACTTCCTTTAAAAATTAAAGCCATGGTTGTCAGGAATCTGAAGTCGGCAGCAAATAAATATCTGGGGCACCTTCTCTTTAGCGGCTTGTTTCGTCTTCTCATCCATCCAGTCAAGATGGTCCAGCGATTCCTCAAAAGCAGTGCGTATCTCAGCAATCATGTCCTCTGCCTGAAGGAAAAGACATAAGAAGTCTATGTAAGGGCATCAGTGTGTTCCCCTTCACTCATCTCATCTCCAGCATGTCATCACCAGAATACCATCTCATTCACTATACGCCCAATGAATCACTGTGCTCTGCAAGAGAGGGCATCCTGCAAATACCAGCCTATTGGGAAGTCTGTTCTGCAAGATGGGTAGCCTTGCCTAAACATGAAAGTGGTTAGCAGCTGCTGAAAACAATGCAATGAAGGTGTCTGCATAATATCAATAGGCAGGGAGTTCCAGAGAGTTGGTGCTGGGTGGAGCACGAGACTCTTAATCTCAAGGTTGTGGGTTCAAGCCTCACGTTGGGTAGATGACCCTCAGGGTCCCTTCCAACTCTACAATTCTATTGATGTTATAAATGATTGATTCCTTGCAGGTTAAATGTCGTTCCGTGATTGTTTCTGCATGTAAGTTCCATCCTTCCTGAGAAGGATGAGCAGAGCAGCTATAGAGGGTTTCAGGCTGAGTGACAGGCTGGCAGGTTGTGGGGAAGGAAGGAGCTGCTTAACCCTCCCCTTCCCGGCTGCGGCTACTGCATCCCGTCACCAGCTGCTTTTCTCCCAAGGAAGAAAAATATGTAGGGGCCACATACAGCGCACGGACAGGAGAACTTGTCATCATGGGGTATTGTAAAAGGTGGGGACATACAGAGGGCAGCTTTGTCGACATGCCTGGGGATACTCACAATCTCCTTGCTGTGCCGGTCGAAGGTGGCTTTTACGAACAGAGCCCCCAGGGCAAAGCCCAAAGTGTCATCAGTGTTGGAGATGCAAGTTTGCCAGCGGGGGGTGCAGGACTCCAGAGAAACGAGAGAGAACGAGACATAAGTGGGACAGCTCATGTGGTGTTGTGGTTAAGAGTCTTATACCTCTTCACCTAAGGGTTGCGGGTGGCGCTGTGGGTTAAACCACAGAGTCTAGGACTAGCCGATCAGAAGGTCGGCAGTTTGAATCCCTGTGACGGGGTGAGCTCCCATTGCTCAGTCCCTGCTCCTGCGAACCTAGCAGTTCAAAAGCACATCAAAGTGCAAGTAGATAAATAGGTACCGCTCCGGCGGGAAGGTAAATGGCGTTTCCGTGCGCTGCTCTGGTTCGCCAGAAGCGGCGTAGTCATGCTGGCCACATGACCCAGAAACTGTACGCCAGCTCCCTCAGCCAATAAAGCAAGATGATCGCCGCAACTGGACCTAATGGTCACGACTGGACCTAATGGTCAGGGGTCCCTTTACCTTTACCTCCTCACCTAATCTACCTCACAGAGTTGTTGGAAGCACAGAACGGGGAGAGGGAGAAGAAACATGCAGAATACTCTAAAATATCCTTAGAGGCAGGATATTAATGTAGTAATAATAAATAAGTAAGGGGGAGCAGAGCTGGGCATGTGTGTTGCTCTGTAAAGACACTGGTTGGCTGAGGATCCTGCCCCAACAAACAACAGGCCTCCCCCAAAACAAAGAGCTGGCCAGGTGGGCTGCAGCTGGTTCTCAGACTACCTAACCAGGAGGCCTGGGGTGCCGTCAGCTCCAGAGGCCTACAAATCAAATCAATCCTTAGATGCAGCCCCAAAGGAAGATTCGCTTACCTTCTTGGTACCATACAGGGTCTCCAAAAGCTTCTCCTGGGCTGCCTCAAACCGCTGATCCAGGCTAGAAGCTGTCTTCTGAACCAGGTTCCAGATCATGTAATTGTTCAGGACACTCAAAGAAGGAAAAGAAAGAAAAGAGGACCCAGTTGAGATGCAGGATTGGTGGCCAATGGGCTGGAGTGCTCCCTACCCTCTGCAAAGCTCAGACACTCTCCTCCCAGCTGCTTATTTATGGGAAGGCACAGCTGTAGGCTTAGTTCCTACTTTGGCTGGACACCTGCATGCCTCAAACCCAAGTGCCGCCTGCACCATGCTGAGGAAAGTTGGAAGAAAGAGACCTGCATAGCAGAGGGGTTGTACTTGGATGACCCTCGCGGTCCCTTCCAGCTATACAATCCTATGGTTCAAAAGCTCCAGATTTTTATATAATCTGAAAGGCTACACTGGGCAGACAGAGGGTGATGATCGGAAAGACTTGAGCAAAAACCCTGCTTCCACCAAAGATTTTTGTGAAAAGGAAAGCGATGGGAGAATGCACTGGGAAATGTGGGCTAACACTTGCTTTGATGCATCGTCATCTAACCTTCATTCAAGCAAATGATCAAAAAATGAATGCTCATTAAATAGCCAGTGTTGCCTAATCTCCCTGCAAACAAATCAGGATGAGTGCTCAGTAAAGAAGTCATCTGGGAGCATTCATTGTGATTTCTCACATTGCCTGCTTGCATGAGGGGTACTGAAAGGGAAGGGGAGGAATAGGTCAGGAATGCAGAACAATATTTTCTATACTGCCCTCCATCCAAAGATCACAGGGCAGTTTACAATATAAAAACACAAAAATGCAAAACTTGGTAACAAACAAAAACAATATCCACCCCCACCCCCAATTTAGAAGGCCATAGATTGTTTAATTAGCCAAAGGCCTGCGAGAAGAGGAATGATCTTGCCTGGTGCCTAAAGGTATGTAAAGAAGGCGCCAAACAAGCCTCCCTGAGGAAAGAATTCCACAAGTGGGGAGCCACCACAGAAAAAGCCCTGTTCTCATGTTGCTACCCTCCATACTTCTTTGGTAGGAGGCACACACAGAAGGGCCTCAGATGATGGTCACAGGGTCCAGGTTGGTTGATATGGGGAGAAGTGGTCGTTGAGGTAATAATTATGCTGTCTAGGGTTGTTGTTGTTTTTTGCAAACAGCATAAAGTTTGAGAAGGGACCTGTGTAGGGGAGACGGTTAAGTACAAGCAGCTAAATCTACTTGCATGGCTCCCCTCCACACTCATTGCAAATTCCTTTTTGAGCTGCTTTTTCCTTCACAAAGAGGTGACACATAATAGCACTCTGGGTAGAATGAAACAGAGCGTATGTTGATGTTTAGTAAAAGCTGGGTTGCCGTGGGATAAGGGCACACCACTGTGTAGAGCACCAAAACACACTTGCATCGTGCATCGGCAAGCATTGTAAACAGCCATGACGAATGCCCCATTAGCTGCAAACCTTGCCTACAATCTAATCTGGTTCCTGAGCCTTCGCTAGTAAACACTCACAGAACTGTGAGCTTTGCCACATTCTAAAAGAGGCCGCTGTGTCAGAGGTGCCAGAGGTTGATTCAGCCAAAACCAAAGCATACCAAGGATGCTGAAATCTGTGGCCTCCACTTGTTGTCAGACTACAACTCCCATCATCTGTGACCACTGGCCATTCTGTGATATACAATCAGATCAAAATGAGGGGCAAAGTAAAAGTGCAGGCGAGCCCTTAATTGCTGTTTTATGGTTCAACCTGACATCAAATGGAGGTTGCTGTTTTCGGATTTTCTGGTAGAATTCCATTGTGGTGTTTTATTCTTTTAAATTGTACACCTGCCCTGGGAACCTATGACACAGGGCTGCTGGAACATATTCTAAATCAATCTCACAGCAGCACAATATTCTGCACCCAGCATTACAGGCAGAGAATATATCTGAGAAGAACGCCACTGAGCCAAGGTGCAGGAACAGATTGTATCCAGGCCTTCTGGGTATGAAGAAACACACAAACGAACACACACACACACACACACACACACACACAGGCATTGTGTTCCTGCTGCATCCCCACCACCTGGTACCTTTTGTCGGTGTTATTGATAAGCTGGGAAACCTGCTGCAAATATTCCCTGCCATAAACCACCACAGGCTCAGCCTCGGTTAGCTCTAGTGGTGAGAGGAAGTAGGAGATGAAGTCTAGCCAGTCAATGGCAGGGGCAAGAACCTGCAGAAAGCAAAAAGAAACCTAAAGCTTAGAAATGAATTTAGTGAAAAGGAACTGGTGAGACTGCCTGGCTGGCCACACCCTCTGACCAGTTTTTCGCTCCCATGCTGCAGATGCTAGAAACTCATGCATTGTGAGTTATACTCCAAAAAGCAGAGGATGCTGGAGATGCATCTGTGTAACTGCTGAATTTTGTATTTTAAAAACATCTGGCAGGGGCTCAGTCATCTGTAACCCAGCTGACCTTAATGCATAGCAGAGCTTAATCCAATGATGTTTGCAACGTGACCTGTCCATCTTCAGTTACGTCACATCTGCAGCATACATTCTTTTTTTTATGAAATAAATTTTTATTTGATTTTCAAAAATATAAACATACAACAAAACCAATTCTGAATCCAAATGTCGAGATTATTCTGAATCTCCTGACTTTCCCCCATCACTTCCATGGGCCCTATTAATCCTATTTTTAACTGCATATCACTACTTCTCCAGTTTTTTATCTTACTAAATTATTCATACATACTGTTACATTACAAGCGTATTTAAAATCCTGCCAGTGTTTTAACCTGCTTACAATAATCTTGTATATACATTATAAACTTTCCCCATTCTTTTTTAACGATCTCGTCTTCTTGATTCCCAGTTAATTTTGCCAAGTTGTCTATCAACTTGGTTTGCCATTTGTCTCTGGTCGGGGTTGTCCCTTCTTTCCATCTCTGGGCTAGTAACGTTCATGCAGCTGTTGTCGCGTACATGAACAGTTTTTTCTGGTCCTTTGGGATCTCGGTACCTATGCATCTGCAGCATACATTCAAAACACATTGCTCTCCCTAAAGAATCCTGGGAACTGTAGTTTGCTATGGGTGTGGAAACTGTAGCACTGTGAGGGCATAAACTACAGTTCCCAGGATTATTTGGGGAAGGCCTTGACTGTTAAAAGTGGTACAAGCGTGCTTTAAATGCACAGTGCGGATGCAACAAACTTTGCAACTTCACCGAACCACCTCCTTGGCACACATCCCCTTCCAGTTGTGCCCCAAACCCAGGCTAATGTTTGGAAGGACTCAAAAGCTTGCTCCCCACTTGTGACACTTTGGTTTGCTGCCATACAGATATTGCCTGATTGCAAACGTGATTATTTGGGTGGTGGCAGAAATGAACTCTGCATGTGCCCGATTTCCTTCACATTAGTCCTGCATATGTCCTGGCAATCGGTTCCAGCACTAGAGAAAAGTTCTGGGGCCAAGTCCTGAGCGAGGTGCTGGGCGTGTGAGTGAGCAATAAGTGATTTCTCTTCCTTGCCTCAGTTTACAGCCCTGTCCTAATGCAGACCCGCCCCCGCCCCCATAGCAAGGGACCAGTTCGTTGGCTCCTGGTTCCTTTCCCCCAGGGACCAAATCCAGCTCTAGTCTCTACAGGCCAAAGCCTGGACTTCCCAGAACTGACACTTCTACAACCAGATTTTATTTGTCTCTCTCTCTCCATGTTGCCATGGCAAAGAGTTGCTTGGCAACCAATGAGTGATGAAGAAGGTTGGCTTCCCCTTTTCCCTGGGAGGTCCAAGGGATGGGAGGGCGACAAGAAGAACAAAGAGGAGCAGAGGAACAGAATACAGAGCTGAGGGGGGGGGGAGAGAGGCCAGGGTAGGGGAGTTAAACACCAGGAATAAAGTTGTGCCCAATGGGGTGGGAATGCCAGAAGCCAGAGGACAGAGGTGCAAAAAGAAGGTTTTTTTTGGGGGGGGGGGGTATGTGGAGTTTCACAAGCTAATCCAGACTTGTGAATGGCCCAACCCTTGTCTTAAAAGAGCTTGAAATGCTTACAGCAACCTTCCGAGACAAGTCACTATTATTTGTTTATTCATTATTTCTTTATCGCACATATATTCCTCCACGGAGCTCAAGGTGGCTTACCCAGGCAGAATTCCAACCGTCCTCTCCACTCCTCGTTGAATCCTGCGAGGTAGATTAGGTGGAGAGGCAGCAACTGGCCCAGCAGCACCCAGGGAGCTTCATGTAAGCGTTCAGACCCTGGTCACCCAAATCCTAGTCCGACACTCTAACCACAACACCACTATTTGGTTGAGAGGACCTTGCCTTAGTGAACTAGTGGCAGAGACAAATTCAAGCTGGGATCTTCCTGATTCATGCTTCAGTTTCCTAGCTATTACATAAAAATCTAAGCATATCCTGGATGCTGGATCAGGTCAGACCTAGCCAATCTTTCTATTATTTCAGGTGCCTCTGAAAACCCCACAAGCAGGAAGTGAGAGCCAGTTGCTGTCTCTCAGTCTAACCTGCCTCACAGAGTTGTTGCGAGGATGAACTGGAAATGGGGAGGAGTGCTTGAGGAAAGATGAGATATGAATGTTGTTGTGGACCTGGGAGAGACCAGGACTCAAATCCTCACTCAGCCATGAAGCTCACTGGGTGACCTTGGGCCAGTCACTCCTCCTCAGCTTAACCTACCTTACAGGGGTGTTGGGGGGATTAAATGAGGATGGGGAGAACCATGTACGCCAGGTGGAGCTCCTTGAGTAAAAAGGTGGGATATAAACAAATAAATAAATGCAACATTTCTGTTGCATTTTTGCTGCAGTGGCTCTTTTGGGAAGCAGTGATCCCCAAGGGGGTGGGTGGGGAGGATGAACTGTGTACAGTACTCAGTGAAATATTTGCACTAGTGCAAGGATCAGCACAGGTGCAATGGGACTTTGCCCCCTGCTCCTCTCTCTGTGTGTGCCCGGACTGACTCCAACTACAAAATCTGAGCCTGCTGAACAGACTCTTGGGCTGGAGTATTGTTTAGGGTTTTTGTTATTGCTGTTATTGATATTAATTGTTTGTATCTTTGTTTTAAGAGCTTATTATGTGGAAATCATTTGATTTTGTGTGTGTGTGTGCATGCGCTTGCTTGACGATGTGTTTCATTTACTGCTGACGACTGTTTTCGCAATTATGTAAATTGTTTCATGTTTGTTGAAAGCCGCCTTGAGCCTGCTTTTAACCATGCAAAGACGGTGTGCAAATGAAACGACGATGATGCACCACCTCCAAATTTGTCCCGGATGACTGAGGGAGCCTCCGGGACAGAATCAGAGGGCGTACGAGAGGAGGAAAGGGGGAGACTGTCCCATGGCTGCAAGGAGAAACACTGTGCGCTGGTGCGCTTACATCGAACACAACCCTCTTGCCTCCAGGAGCAGAACTGCGTCTGAGGAGGGCCTGGAGGGCAGCCTCAGCATCACAGCTGCAACTCTGGGCTCATTGGGATGCCGATCAGCTAGCCAGGCTCCTGGGCGTGACGTTCACAGCGGCTGAATAGCGGCACGGAGATGGAATCCTAATGAAGGGTCTGATGACGGTGTTGGCTGCCGCCTGTGCAGTGAGTCTTTGCTTATGCAACAAAAGCTGTTTCTCTGTTAAGGAGGCTGCAGGAAACCAGGATGAGGGAGGAGGAGGAAGGTGGGAGAAGAGGGTGCTACTGCAAGGGAAGGAGAGAGGAAAAGATGGTTGGCTGGGGACCTTTGAAGGCACTGCTGTATGCCCCTATATGTCTGGGGAACCTCCCAAAGCACCTGCACGACACAATTGCAGCCTCCAAATATCACAGAGAAGGGACCTTAGAGGCTCTCAAATCCAACCCTCCTTGCTGAGACAGGAGCCCCACTGCTGCAGCATCCCTGAGAGGCGGTCATCCAGCCTCGGCCCACAAGCCTCAGCTGGTGGAATGCTTACTAACAGGATGGATGATGCCCTTGTTAGGATTTTTATCTATCCAAGCTGCTCCAGTGGAGGGTACTATGTTTTGTGTATATCATGTGAGTGTCTGAGAGAGCGTGAGAAAGGAAGTCTGTCTTATCCCTTCCTTCTGAGTACTTTTGGAAGTTGGTTTTACAGTGGTGCCTCACAAGACGAAATTAATCCGTTCCGTGAGGCTCTTCGTATAGCAGTTTTTTCGTCTTGCAAGACGATTGACAGCTTAGCGGATTTGCGCTATTAGCAGTTTAGCAGCTTTTAGCGCCTTATCTGCTTAGCGGATCAGCTGATAAGCGGCTTGGCTGCTTAGAAAAAGGGGGGGAAGGGGAAAAAACCCGCAGGAACTCGCAAGACATTTCCGTCTTGCGAAGCAAGCCCATAGGGAAATTCGTTTTGCGAAGCGCCTCCAAAACGGAAAACCCTTTCGTCTAGCGGGTTTTCCGTCTTGCGAGGCGTTCGTCTTGCGGGGCACCACTGTACTTCTGTATGTGTCACAATTCTGTACTGGTGTTCAGAAAGCACAGATGTACTGATGGAGTCTGATGTATATAAGACTGTAAATAAAGTAGTTTAGAACTACGATTGAGTCTTTCTTCTGCTGTGATATACCAGAAGACTAGCGTGCTCTTTTCAGGAGAGAAGGGTCGCTTATTACCGGTCTCTCAGGACTGAGGGAGATTTACAGCCAGAGAGGACCACTGGAGAGACGCTCTAAAGACTTGGGAAGTTGGCAGCGTTCCCAGGGCATTTTTCCAACAGCCCTTTGGGACTGGCAGGGCAGGGGGCTGTTGAACTACAACTCCCAGCAGCCCTGGTTGCCGGCCACACGTCCAGCAACAGTGCCTGGAAGGCCACAGGCTAGCCATCACTGGCCCAATGAATGATCCCACCTCTCTCTGCTCAAATTACGCAAGATGTCCCCAGTTGCCAAGAATCCCATTTAGAGCCAGGACCAAACCAAGAGACCAAACAAGACCCCTCCCCGCCAGATCTGCTCCTCCCCAGGGCCTTATCCAGGCAGGTCCCACCTGCAGCCCGGCGATGTTCAGCTTGTGGTAAATTTTCTCATCGTCCCGCCGCTCGTCTTGGGGGACGGTGAGGTTGGCCAGCTCGGTCTCCAGGTTCAGCACCTGCTGCATCTGCTCTTCCGTAGAAGCTCTGGCCCCGCCCAGCAACATCCCCAGCTCCACCATGTAGTCCAGGTAAGCAGCCAGCACCTGCCAGAGAGGGTGCAAAGCACCTGGGTGATTCCAGGAAATTTCGCCAGCCAAGGAGAACAAAAGGCGACAGCAGCAACAGGCCACCTTTCCTCCCCGCTCAGCTCTTAGCTTATCCAGCACCTTTTTCAAACTATGGAAGCTAAGGAGCTTTAGGCTGGGCTGCCACTGCCTCCCCCAACCTTATTGCTATTATTTATGAATCTCTTCACATGAAACATCCCTAAGCAATCCCACAAAGCAATGAAAACAACTGCACATATTAAAAACACCCCCCCCCCCAATGCAATCGGTTAAATGTCTGGGATAAAAATCTCCACTTCAAAAACTTGTTCTCCTCCTTTCACCAGGATGAGGAATGATGGCACACCTCCAAAACTGAAATCTTTTAAAACTTAAATCTTTTGTTGTTTGGGACTGAAGTGTCAGGAGCTGTGGGGGGTGGAATGAGGATCTATGCTGGTGCAGTGCAGGTGGCCAAAGAGATGGAGCTATGAATGAGGAAGTCACCAGTTTGAATCTTGCCCCTGCCATGTGCTTGCTAGGTGAGCTCAGGCAAACTGCTCTGAATCAACAGCCTCCACCTCCACCAACACTGTCTTGTCTTGCAGGGCTGTTGTAAAGATTACTTCTGAAGAACACAAGTCAAGCACTTTAAACACATGTGAAACGTTAATAAAATAATAAAATTATTTTCGTTTCTGCACGTGGCTGCCTCCAGCAGTGAGCAATCAGAGGTGCTTCTCGAAGCATCTTCTCTCTGCTATGAAAACATCTGGGGGGTGGGCCTCCAAGCTGTCAGTGTTTGCAAAATGCTTTATTGCCCAACCCTTACCAGAGGTCCTTGCAGGCTCCGCCAGTTGGATGATTGCCATGTTTGAAGCCAGTGCTTTGAAAGGGGCTTCTGAAGGCCCTTGCAGGCCAAAAGAAAAGTCACCTGATGTCATTGTGACATCAGGTGTGATTGGCAGGTGGGCGGAGTTACCCACCCGTCACACTTGGCCCATGAGGGCTGAGGGAGACCCCTGGGATGGACCAAAGTGCTGTGCTGAGTTCCCCACCAGTTGTCCTGGCCTCTGCATCAATTCCCTTTCTCTTCACACCTATCTTTTCCATTTAATTTACCTTGAAATGTACAGAAATTAAAATAATAATAATTAATAATAACAATAACAACAAGAATAATGCTGCTGCTACAGTTCTGTTTGGGCACAGAATCTCTGCCCCAGCCAGAGAATCTAAGCAGTTTATTTGTTTGCTTAAAGCAAGCTTCTAGCTTCTGATAGCTGCTGAGACATGCTAGACGGCATTTATTTCTCTATTTAACGTACCTGTTCTACCATCTTTCAATTTAGCCAAAAATTCACAAGGCTGCTTCAAGGTGACAAAAAAACTCACACCAAGCTCCCAAAACAACAAAACCATCAAGCATAATGTGTTTTTTTTTTAAATCAGCACAAGGCAGCATAAAACCAGGTGAAATGCCCATAAAACGCTGCAGGAAACAAGCTCAGCAGCAGCATAACCGTCGCCATCGGTGCTCAATTAAAATCCCAGGTAAAAATACTTATTTTGACCTGGTGCCTAGAATGGAATGGAACTGACAGCAGGCAAATTTCTCAGGGAGGGTGTTTCATAAACTGAAAAGCCCCACCACTCTGTTGCTGCCACCCACCTCTGCCCTGACATTAAGGGCACTGATAGAATAGCTTCCACAGATGATGATGATTTATTCAATTTATATACGGCACCACCCTTTATCGAAAGATTCCAGAGCAGCGTGCAACATTAAGAACACATTTTACAGAGCATCAATAATACAAACATAAGAACAAGCATAAGAACAGACAGAGCAATAATAAAATAATCATTAATAGCAGTCTCCCAACCCCCAGCACCCGGGCAGGATTGTGGGCTTCTTTCAGATTCCCAGTTCCTAAGCTTGAAATGGCTATAAAGGTTAAAACCAGCATTTCTGAAATTGTGTGTGAAAACATACTGGAAGCCAGCAGGGCTGTTTTAACACCGCCAACGTAGTTTTAACTACATTCCATGCGTAGAGATCTGTGCACACACCGTACTTTTAAAGCACATTCAAAGCGCCAAATAATTCTAGGCACTGTAATTTACCCCTCAGGGAGCTACAGTTCCCAGAAGACCTTAGAGAACAACAGGGCCCAGAATTCTTTGAGGGGTGGAGGGGAAAGCAATGTTCTTCGATTATGCTCTAAAGGGATACCATGAACACAGTCCCAGTTAATCATTTAGCTGTACCAGCTGAAGTTTGCAACACTTACGGCTTTGCTTGATGCTCAACAAGGCAGGCCACTGACAATATCTCACCTGTCAAATTGTGAAAGATAGGAGGGGGAAGCTGCTGCCCTCTAGACTTTGTTGGGCCCCAGCTCCCATCAGCCACATGGCCAATGGTCAGATGTGTCTCACACATCTGTCATGGATACTTTAGCTGAGACAGGGGATGGGATAGATGACTCTTCAAACTCTGCAATTGTACAATTTTATTATTCTGTTTATGATTTTATGATTCTGTTTATAATCCCATTTTTCTTTCCCTATTTGCTGCTGCTTCCGTTTCTCTTTCCTCCGTCTGCTGGCTTCTTGTGTCTATTTTTGGATAGTAATCTGCCTGGGGCAGGGACTTGTCACACACCTGTTCTTTGTAAAGCATTGACCTTTGCAGAGCCAATGTGGCTCAGTGCTTAAGAGCGTCAGGTGGTGTCCCAGGGGTTCAAATCCCCACTCAGCCATGATGCTCACTGGGAGACTTGAGGAAGGTCAATGTCTCTCAGCCTAACCTACCTCACAGGGCTGTTGTGAGGGTGAAAGGGGGGGGGGGAGAGAACACACTATGTGCTTCCTTAAGCTTCCTTGGAGGAAAGGAGGGATATAAGAATAAATGTGCAGTGTACTTACATGTGGTGCTATATAAATATTTCAGCATTCACTGAACCAACCCAGTCAGTTAACACCCATCGTAAGGACTTCCAGTTGCAGAGTGGGGCTTTTCCTCCCCCCCAAAAAAATTGGCTGTGGGGTAGTTGGGAGAACAGCTTGCGGGAGGAAATAAGAGGTCGCTCTGTCTAGCAAGCTGCAATCCTTGCTCAGACGAAACGTTCGTCATGGTGCGTCACCAAATTCCGCCCTGATCAATATTAATAAAACTAATATTCATGCACAGTAGCCCTGGTATACAGAAAGGAATAGGCACCTCTGCTTATCCTCAAGTATCTGTGCTTTATTTGCCAACTCGATTTACCAATGAGCAGCTATTGAGAATGTCAACCAAAGGGGTCTGTCCCGCCCATCCTCACCTCAGAAAGCATTTTGACACTTGCCTTAGAGGAAGGAGGCACCACCCCCAAAAAATAAAATAATTTTCAGGGTCTGAACAGAGCCAGCAGAGACCTATTGCGCAAGCAGCTCACTGGGCTGGAGAACAAAGATTTATTGGTAAATGTGACTAGCAATGACGAAAAGCAGACCATTTCAGAGTCGGTGGGAGCAGGGTATTTATTTACTAAAGCATTGGCAGAGAACTGGCTGCCCTCCAGATGTTGCTAGAACTCAGCTTTCATGAGAGTGAGAGAGGGTTTTGCACTTGTCATGTGCTTCCTAGGCAAGGGCCCGAGCAGTTTTTCGTGCTCCCCACCACTTTCCCCAGGGAAACTCACTGTTTACCATTGAATTGGAATGAGTGTTGAACCACAGAAAAACTGATCAGTGTTCATTCACCAGTAAAGAGAAGGTTTCTCCAGGGGAAAGCAGCAAGACAAGTGGAAGTGTGCATGACCCAAAGTGAGAGGCAGGGGTTGGTACCTAGTGCGGACTGCGACCACCTTACCTTTTCATTGGCTGTCTTGTTCAGGTAGTAATCCCGCGATGGTAAGAAAAGTCCTGACTGGTCCAGCTGCCATGTACAAAAGGGAACCAGTGAGTCTATGTGGCAGAACACCCAGCCCTTAGCTTCCCCTACAGCTCCTTCTAGCTCCCTATAGCACAGGAGAGGGAGATAAGGAAGGTGCCCTGCGCAGGTAAGACCATAGGCCCATGCAGCTTAGTGCTGTCTACACAGACTGGCAGCAGCTCTCCCAAGTTTCAGGTACATTCTCAGCCCTACCTGGGGGGCTGAACCTGGGACCTTCTGCATGCAAAGCAGAGGCTCTGCTATGGAGTTATGGTGCTTCCTGATGAGATCAGGATGCCAATAGAGATTTCCCTCCTCCAAGCTCCTTTTGCACAGAAATGCTCTCTCAGGTAGCGGGGCTTACCTGGATGATGTTGCTGTTGGAGCTCTTGGAATCAGCACCCACAAAAACGGTGAAGAATGGAGAAGCCCGGTATGTTCCTGATACCAGTTTCAGAACTTCCATGAAGTTGCTCTGATTCCATGGGCCGGTGATGTTCCAGCCTCCAATCTGGAGTTTGGGGGTGGGGGAAGAGAAGGAGGATGCAGAGAGTAAGGTGAACAAGAGAGAAATTGCCACCAGCATCTTGCTTGCATTTTGAGATCACACCTGCTGAAGTTCTTTTATAAGTGCCTCCTTCATCAGAAGGGTGCAATGCAAGGTGATGGCATCCTGCATACGGAATGCCCAACCCAAATGACACCGGCATTTCCATTTTTTCTGCCCCATGCTAAGATTAAAAATAATAATACCCCCTGGCATTTTAAAGTGTGTCTTTCCTTAACTTGCTGTTTGTTCTTGCTTGCTGCCTCATTTTATTGTTAATATTATGGATTTTATTATAGATATTTTAGCGTTGTGTGATTAATTGTTTACACTTCTTGTTCACTACCCTGGACTTTGTAGGGCAAATGATGGTATACAAATTTCTTAAATAGTCATTTCATAATCTCTAGTAACAAGAAGGAAAGAGCTACGCAAGTTGCTAACAACCCAAGCTCCTGCAAATCCTCCCCTGCCTCCTTTTTCTGGCTTCTGTGATTTCATTAAATTCTGCCTCGCCTTCCCAATGTTTTTCTCCTGGACCTCTGACAACTACAAATGAAAGCAGCAATTCCCAGGAGGGTGAATTTTGCATCTGCTGCTGTTTGGATCCATTTGAGCTCTAACTGAATTGTCATTGTCTGCACATTTCACATTTCATTTCCTCACTTTCATCCCACTGTGTTTGTGTGTGTTTGTGTTCACACACACACGCACACACACACACACACACAACTGCAACTCAAGAGTACACTTCAGGCATCTGATGAAGTCTAGTCTATAAAGCTTAGACCATAATGATTAAACTTTGTAGTTTTTGCTGCAAAAGCAACCAACGCAGGGAGGGGTTCCCATTTCTTCTATCCTTCTTTTGGTGCTAACATGGCAACTGCCATTCATTGACTTCATACCCAGCCCGGCCCAGTGGCAGGAGTAAAAAGAGGGCCAGTTCTCACATGCTGGAATGAGACCTTCCCTCCTTCTCTGTACATTCTGCTTGCACCCATTTCCCTGCCAGGCTCACCTTCTCAATGAGCTCCATCAACGGCTGGGAGCCCAGTTCCTCAATCTTCTGCTCTTTAAGGCAAGACAAGTAATAGCGCTGGGTCTTCCTCTCTGCCTCGCTGCTGGAGTTGAAAGTTGCATTCTCTGCCAAGGAAAGCACACAGTTGATGAGAGAGTGGCAAGTTTCCTGGTTCCCAGCATCTCAAGATATTTCAATGCTTGGGGTGGGGGACAGGTGCTCCCAAGTTGCCACTATTTTGGGGCAGGATTCAGTCACATACCAGCAAATCCAGATCCTGCAATTAAAGTTGATTTGGAGCACTTGCGCAATGAACCAGTTCCTTCTCCACAAAAATCAATTTTTTTGCAAGAAGGGAAGTGGCAGGAAAATGCACTAGAAGGTGCAGAAGAATAACCGCTTGGTCAACATGGTCTAACCTACCAGAAACCAGTGTGGTGTAATGGTTGCAGGGCTGGACTAGGACCTGGGAGAGAAGGGTTTAATCCCTCACTCAGCCATGATGCCCACTGGGTGACCCCGGGCCAGTCACCGTTTCTCAGCCAAACCTACCTCACAGGGTTGTTGTGAAGCTAAAAAAGAGAGGGGGAGAAATGCTTATCACACCTTGAGCTCCTAGGGGGGAAAGCCTGGGATACAAATATAATACATGTGACAACCATCTAGTGTGGAGGTTGAGTTCCTGGCCCCCATGCACATCAGCGGAACGTGCTTAAGTGCCCCCAACCCCATTCTGTCCTTTTCCAGGTCCAAAAGGACCCACTCGATGGTGCATCAATTGGAATGTGCCTAAAATGGTCGGTGTGTGCAATTCAGGTTGCTGAATTAAAGGTTTGACTCTCTTGTGCAACAAACTCACTCCCCCCCCCCACTCCAACCACCCCCCACCCCGCATCAGACTCTGGGGAAATGCACTGCAAAGTATGGGATAACATTTGCTTGGCCCAATATCAGCTAACCTCCCAAACAGATCAAAGTTAGTGCTCAGTAAATAAGGCAGAACCCTGCATTCTTTGTGAAAACAGTCAGGACAGATGCTCAGTAAACCAGCTGCCCGAAAGGGAACCTTCCTTCTCCAACGCTGAAATTAAAAGGTGGCTCAGAGAAGAGAGACTGTGTGTGTGTGTGTGTGTGTGTGTGTGTGTGTGTGTGTGTGTAAAGGAGCACCTCACCTAGCAGGTGTTTCATGATGGCCTGGTTTTGGTCCCAGATACTGTTGAAGGTACTCCATTTGGAACGCCCATCGGGCAGTGGATTCCGCTTGATCCAGCCCCCACATGCGTACTGGTAGAAATCGTCACAGGGGTTGATCTCTCGGTCCAGGGCCTCCAAGATTTTGCCGGCCACAATGATGCAAGCTTCAGTCAGGCAAGTGGTATGCGAGGGATCTGGAAGGAGCACACAAACACGCATCGGGCAGCATGCCTCACCGAGAAAGAAGACCTCTTTCTTCAGCCCTTGCCATAACTTGGAAGAGTGCTCGCCATGTGTCATTCACCCCACTCTGTGCCATGGGTGGGGGGGAGGAAGTCCTGGCACAGCCGTGCATCGCATTGTGAGGATTCCCAGGGCACAACGGCAAGGGGGCAGTGATAATTTACCACGGGTGGCTCAGCTCTATTTTGGCCTAGGCAAAAACGTGCCACCAGAAATGATGCCACAGATACCAAAAGGTGTGGCCCAGTGGTGAAAAGGTTATAGCCAGCCCTGCTCCAAAGACCGCCTACAATTTACAGCCACTTCATGGTGGTTGCTTGGTTAGCTCAGGCAACAGCAACTCAGCCTAAGCATGAACAAATGAAGCAGTCATAAATTGCTCCTGACTCCATTCCCTCCCCATTTGCTGTTGTTTCCCTGTGCTGAATTTTAGATTGTAAGCTCCTCAGGGCAGGAATGCGTCCTCTTGGAAGTGCCGTGCACGCTAATCATGCTGTATCAATAACTATTATGCACTAGAAATTGGCTTTTTAGTGTTGCAGCTAAGCCCTCTGGAATCAGGTTACCAACTGAAATGAGACAAGCACATAGATGGCAACTAAAGACACTCTCAGTAGTAGAAATGCTTTTATTGCCTTTAGTTTACTGAGTTGTGATATTTCCTATCTTATTTTTGTTATTATACACAGAGCCAGTAACTCTTCGTTTCAAAGGGGCTTAAAGACCTGCAAATAAATAAAAATATTAATAGTAACGTACAGGTCTGACCCGTGACTCTGAACAAAGCGGACGGTGTTTTTCCTGCAGCAGGAAGCAGCTGTGCAGATTCCTCAGAGGAAAGATTAATGTCCAAAAGAATCCCTAAACGTAGGTGGTTCAAAATCACCTGGCTTAAAGGAATAATCTTGCAGCTCTCCCTCCCATGCACTCAGTTTCTGTACCTGCCCCTTGCCATTTTGCTTCCCAGCAGACCCAGGATGTTTAATTGTTGCAGGTCCAAATGGGGTGGAGGGCGATATGCGGCTCGTGGAGGATGCTCAAGTTCACTGTGGCCACACCAACAAGGCGGCAGAGGAACCAGCCCCCACGCAGGTTGCCAGGAACGGATAAGACAAAGGAAAGTCCTCACCATCTGCTTTTATTCAATACAGTGGATGCTCGGGTTGCGAACGTGATCCTTGTGGGAGGCATGTTCGCAACCCGCAGTGTTTGCAACCTGCGACCCACGTGTCTGAGCATGCGCAGGTCATGATTCGCCGCTTCTGCACATGCGCAAAGCACAATTTAGCGCTTCTGCGCATGCGCAAGCCCCGAAACATGGAAGTAACTGTTCTGGTACTTCCAGGTTCGGCGCGGTGCACAACCCAAAATCTTGCAGCCCGAAGAGTCTGTAACCTGAGGTATGACTGTATTTACAGAGAGAGGCTTTCAAATGTAGCCTCTTGTCTCGAGTAAATACCCCATCCCCTCCTCTCCCACTTCCTCATTCATCATCTCTTTACAGGTGGTGCTCAGGGCCCTTTGCTCTCCTACTTTTAAGGCCTGCTGGGTTCTGTCAGCCAGCTGTTCCGGCTCTGCCTCTTCCTCCACTCCCATTATCTCCCAATTTTCCACCTCGTCTTCCTCTGAGCTGTGATCTCCCTCAAACCTCTGTTGTAATTCTGAACTGTCTCCTTCTCTGGAAGAGTCAGGCTGGGGAGACGGTCTCCACCCTTCATCCTCTGCCCAGTTCCTGAGACCACCTCACTTACCTTTACTGTACTGGATGCCCATGGCAATGACCGAACTCAGCAGCAGCAGCAGCACAACGAAGAGAGAGACGGCACAGAGCACCAGCTTGATTTGGGTTCGGGAGCCCAGGCGACTCAGCAGGGGGCCATCGCTTTTCCTGAAGCCCACCTGGAAAGGAAGCAAAAATGGAACCAAGTAATGAAAAGAAGAAAAGGGCAAGGAGAGGTGGGATGGGTTATTAAAATCAGCTGGAGAAGTGAACTGTCTCCACGGACAGCAAAGTCTCAGACAGAACATTGCATCAGGGTTGGGAGGGGCCTTGGAAGCCCAACTCTTTGCTCAGCGCAGGAAAACATCCCTCTGCCCTGCCTCTGCTTGAAGACCTCTGATCTCAAGGGCTGGAACTGCTGACATGTGTCCCTGGACTCCTCTGCTAGGGGAAAGGGCCACAGCTCAGTGGTAGAGCCTCTGTTTTGCACGCAGAAGGTCTCTGGTTCAATTCCTGGTGTCTCCAGCGAGGACTGGGAGACTCAACGATGTGATGCAGCAGCAAAGAAGCTAATGGTCTTCTGGGCTGCATTGATCGAAGTATGGTGTCCAGATCAAGGGAAGTCATAGTCCCACTCTATTCTGCCTTGGTCAGAGCACACCTGTGATACTGTCTCCAATTCTGGGCACCACAATTTAAGAAGGATATTGAAAGCTGGAAGGTGTGCAGAGGAGGGCAACCAATATGATCAAGAGTCTGGAAACCTCATGAGGTTTATGAGCCTTATGAGGAGCAGTTGAAGGAGCTGGTATGTAGAGCCTGGAAAAGAGGAGGTATGATAGCCATCTTCAAATATCTCAAGGGCTGTCAGATGGAAGAGGGAATAAGCTTGCTTTCTTCTGCTCTGGAGGGCAGGACTCGAACCAAAAGTAACAAGAAAAGAGATTCTAACTAAACATCAGGAAGAACTGTAAGAGCTGTTCAACAGTGGAATGGACTCCCTTGGGATGTGGTGGACTCTCCTTCCTTGAAGGTTTTTAAGCAGAGGTTGGATGGCCATCTGTCAGGACTGCTTTAGCTGACTCCTGCATTGCAGGGGGTTGGACTAGATGGCCCCTGGAGGACCCTTCCAACTCTACAATTCTACGATTCCTGCCTAAAGCCCTGGAGAGCCACTGCCAGTCAGTGTAGACAATGCTGAGCTACATGGATCAATGGTCTGACTCAATATAAGGAAGTTTCCCAGGTCCTGCGAGTTGGTGGCCCATCACTGCCAGGGGGCAGTGACATACCTGACAACAACTGCCTTTCTCACCAGCAGCACCACCCTGGCATTCACATGGAGCACCCATTGGCTAAGGCCTCTCCAGGAAGGAGGGAAGTTGTCTGCCGTCCCTTTTTCTGGAGGGGACAGAGCTCAGTGGCAGGGCACGCGTGTTAAAAGTTCCTTGGCATCCACAGCTAAAGAGCTAATCTTCATTTGGTGGGTTGAGGACCTACGGTGGGTTGCAGGATCAACACTGCCTTTTGAAATGAGAGAGGGGGAGAGAGGGAGAGAAGAAGAAGAGGAAGAAGAAATACTGGCAGAGAGCTCTGAATAAATTTATTGAATAATAGATCCCCCTGCCCTATCATCATCATTCCATACCCAGCCTTTCCCCCTCATAGGACTCAAGGCAGCTTGCAGATAAAAACAAGAACCATTAAAAACAATCATTGAAAAACAATGGAACATGGATAGAATCAAAAGTATATGCATACCAAAACAAAAAACAAAAAACAACGACCCATTTAAAACTTACAAATGATTACAGTGGTACCTCAGGTTAAGTACTTAATTTGTTCTGGAGGTCCGTTCTTAACCTGAAATTGTTCTTAACCTGAAGCACCACTTTAGCTAATGGGGCCTCCTGCTGCTGCCACACCACTGCCACATGATTTCTGTTCTCATCCTGAAGTAAAGTTCTTAACCCGAGGTACTATTTCTGGGTTAGCGGAGTCTGTAACCTCAAGCGTCTGTAACCTCAAGCGTATGCAACCCGAGGTACCACTGTATAATAAAAACAGTGCAGCACCAGCCCTTTCAATAAAGAGAGTCAGTTCCCAACAGCCTGTTGGAACAAGGAAGTCTCCACCTGCCGGCAAAAGGACAAGAAGGAGGGAGCCTGTCTGTCATTTCCAGGGAGGGAGTGCCAAAGTCCGGGAGCGGCCACCGAGAAGGCCACTGCTGCATTGCTGGGGTTCAAAGCAGTGCACATATACCCTTTCGTTGGAGGGGTATGCTGGTGATGTCTGAACCAGACCAACCATCTCCTTCCTCTGTGAGCAACCCACACATATGATGCCGGTGTGAACAGAAGCAATGTACCTTTTGAATATCAGGTGCATTAAATGAATGCACATAAAACCTCTGAAAGAGAGAGAGAAAACTCCTGTAGACAAGGCTTAAGGCACTGGTTCTCAAAAGCTGTGGTCTGTGGACCACCAATCCTCCATGAGGTTCCTTCAAGTGGTCTGCAGCACGTCTGTGAATTTGTTGCTGAAACCAGGAAATGGCACATTTCCGTTGCATTAAATAATCACCTAGATTTTTAATTGCATTTGTACTGCTTCTTTTAGCGCCTAGGCTGTATTGTCTTGGGATTACCGTTTGAATTCAAATTGCAATACGACAAAATACAAAGAAATAAAGAAGCGATAAACATACAATTGAAAACCAAACATCAGGCATAGTGCACTGCAATTTCTACAACAAGCAAAAAAAACCCCTATTAAGTGGTTTGTCAAGACATTCCACGATTTTCAAGTGATCCATGGGGAAATGTTTTGGGAACCGCTGCCTTAAGATTCAGGCACAGTCCTTGTTTCAAATTCCAGGGTTTAGTCCTGGAACGTGTAAATAAAAAGGGGAGGAATAAGAATGTAAGAACTGCCTTTATTGGATCATCCCAAAAGATTAATCTCTGGCTCTAATAATGACCAGACCAGCTGCCACCAATTTGGTGCCCTTCAGATGTTGCTGGATGATGGTCAACCCTGAGCCATTCTCCCTGAGGCTGATTGGAGATGGAGTCCAAAAACCTATAGAGAGCGCCAGGTTGTGGAAAGCTGGGCCAGAACCGTGGGAACTTCACAGGCCGGTCATGCGGGAGGCAAGAGTCCTCTGTGAACTGCCCCCAGCACCCCATAATCAGTGGTAGACAGCTCCTGACCACTGAAGTTTAATATGGCAAAAGCCTGTCATAAACCTCTTAAATAACTTTTATTTATGTAACCGGCAGATGGAAAAATGGCAGTCCTTTTTATCTTTCTTTTATTGCTTCTTTTCACTTTCACTTTCACTTTCCCTTCTTTTCCTTTTCTCTCTTTCATTTCTTTTTCTTGCTTCTTTTCCCCCCTTTTGTACCTGTTTTTGCCTTTGTCTCTTGTTTCCAATACCTTACCATATTATGAAAAGCTTTAATAAAAACCCTAACACATAAACTTTACCTCTATACATAATCTTTTTTTTTTTTTAAAAAAAAAACATGATTAGCTTAAAGATAATAAATTATATTTCCACCACAATTTCTTCCAAATTTCAAAGTGTATAGCTTTTCTGGGCACCATGAGACAATTTCAGTATGCGTGGTGCTACCTTTTCTGGATCCCAACGAAAATCTACTACACAATCCTGTGCACATTTACTCAAAAGTAAGCCCCACTGATTTCAACAGAGCTAGCAAATGAGTTTAGGAATGGCATTTAAAAATGTTCACACTATTTCCCCCCAGTAGTTTTTACAGTTGCCTTTTTTAAAAAAGTCTATCTGTCTTCTTCCCTCCCTCCCATGCCTGCTCTGAAGTTACCTGTACCTTAAATGCAGTTTATCGCGCCCATCTGGTTTTTAATTATTTCATACATAAGCAACCATATCATCCAAAATAAGATCATTGTAGCTGAGACTATTAAATTTGCCCCATAAGACAAATCTCCCTGGCTTCTCTTGAGGATTAAAGGCATAATCATAAATCACTGGTAATATTGGTGACTCTGGAGGGCAATGAAAGGTTTTGGCAAAGCTGCTGCCTGTGTCCTTTATGCAAGCTCTTTCGAAAGAGCTTCCCTTCCCTTTAGAAATAGCCTTTTTGCTCATCTATTTCCTACCCCCCCCCCCCCCGTTCAGGCTCGGCAACTGGCTTTGGTACGGTAATTACGTAGGCAGCAGAGACAATGCCTTTATTATTAATTTAATATAGTAATTGTGCTGCCAGGCGGGAGGAGGGGCAGGTCCTCTGGGACGACGCAGGGATGCTCTCCAAGAGCCTTGCACAGATTGCTCAAGCACCTGGGAAAGGCCCGGTCTACCCTACCTCCACGCTGTCAGGAGAGATGCTTCCATCTCCGGCCGTGTCTGCTGCTTCATCGTCCTGAAACATAGCTCGCTTATACTCCGCCATCTGAAGAGGGAAACCATGAGAGAGAGAGAGAGAGAGAGAGAGAGAGAGAGAGAGAAACGCTAATTGCTGGAAAAATTGCTCGCAGGCAGCACCAATTCCATTAAGGCTCTGTCGGTACTGCCAACACGATGCCATTCATAGTCCAGTCTTCATCAAAGGAACCCTGGGAGTTGTAGTTTAATTATGGGGTTTTCTGTCAAGGGAACTCAGAAGTGCAGATAACCAAGCCTCTACGACACTTGCTTGGCATTAAATTCTGGACTTGAGATTCATTTTTGTCGGCCCTCCCCCCGCCCGGTGTTCGTTAAAACAAGCTTTTGCATACTGGATTGCAACTTAATTTCCCGTGATGAAATGCATGGCACATCTTGAAGTGCAGCTGAGCTCTGAGTGCCTTTGTCCACGGGATATCTCCTTTCGCACTCAGCTATTCTGTTTTGAAACCACTTTGTTCAGCTGAAGGAATGCAAATCTTAATGGGTCTAGAACAGGGGTCAGCAACCTTTTTCAGCCGTGGGCCGATCCACCATCCCTCAGACCATGTGGTGGGCCGGACTATATTTTGAAAAAAATATGAATGAATTCCTATGCCCCACAGATAACCCAGAGATGCATTTGAAATAAAAGGACATTCTACTCATGTAAAAACATGGTGATTCCCGGACCATCCGTTGGCCAAGGAACAATCCAAAACTGAAAATGCAGCTGTGTGGGAAAACAGTAAGAACAGCACAGGTCTGTCTACTCTAGAAATGCTTTCTAGAAATTTTCTCCTGACAGACGTTTCACACTCTTAAGTAACAGGCAGAAATTCAACAGATGCTGCGTTTTTGAGTTTGGAGATGCAATGATGGAGAAAGAGGCAGTGGCTGAGTCATGCAACAGTCAAAGGGATATAACTTCTATTATTTAAAAGTGGCAACTCATTTTCTCTCTCTGTTATAGACAAAGTTATTTTCTTTACACAAAACACATGCGTTTTTAAAGGTATCTAATCTTTGCCAACCATTGACGGCAGCTCAGGACAGGCATGTAGCAGAGAGCAGGGCTGTTTGGGGTGGGGGTCACTATTCAAATTAAATAGGAAGAAAATTCAAATTCTATATTCAAAAGAAATGACCCAAAACAACACTTATCAATCTATGCTTCCTCACACTGCATTCTCAGAATTTGCTGTTGCTAAATTTGGTCCTTCTGTTTGAGTAAGTCGCATGTGCAGGCAGTTCCACAGCTGCTGCTCCACTTCTACAATTGCCAACTTTTGAATCTGCCCCTGAAACTGTGCATTTAATAACTGCAGGAATTAGCAGGTGATCATGTCAGAGGTTTCTAAGCTGAGGTTGGATGGCCAGATATCTGTCATGGATGCTTTCGTTGAGATTCCTGCATTGCGGGTGGAAGTGGTGGCGGGGTTAGACCCAGGGCTATTTTTCTAGAAAAAGAGGTGCCAGAAGAATTCACTATTAATACCTCCCTTGTTCTATATTATTATTATTATTATTATTATTATTATTATTATTATTATTATTATTATTTATACGCCGCCCATGTGGCTGGGTCCCCCCCAGCCATTCTGGGTGGCTTCCAACAAAACACTAAAATACAATAATCTATTAAACATTAAAAGCTTCCCTAAACGGGGCTGCCTTTAGATGTCTTCTAAAAGTTTGGTAGTTATTTTTCTCTTTGACATCTGGTGGGAGGGCGTTCCACAGGGCGGGAGCCACTACCGAGAAGGCCTTCTGCCTGGTTCCCTATAACTTGGCTTCTCGCAGCGAGGGAACTGCGAGAAGGCCCTCGGAGCTGGACCTCAGCGTCCGGGCAGAACAATGGAGGTGGAGACGCTCCTTCAGGTATATTGGGCCGAGGCTTTAAAGGTCAGCACCAACACTTTGAATTGTGCTCGGAAACATACTGGGAGCCAATGTAGGTCTCTCAAGACCGGTGTTATATGGTCTCGGCAATGGCACCCACCTGAGAGGTGCCGGAACTGAGTTTCAGTGAATTCAAGCTGAAAAAAGCTCTGGTCGGACCAGATGACCCTTGAGGTCCCATCCAATTTCTATTGTTTCTATCTCTATGCCATTAAAAGTTTCCTTCGTTAGTATCTGCATCTCGGGCTGCTTCTCAAAAGAGCAGAACGTCACACCCACACACACCCCAGGTCAGTTGGCAACCCTCTTTACTTCCATGGTGTCCATCGTTTGCAGAACCTCCCAGAATTCCTCGCACCCCAGCTGAAACAGACACGTAATTTCTCATCTCTGAAGATGATGGTCCTTTCCAGTAAATTAAAGGCCTCAGGTGTGCTGGGAGTTTTCATTTCCCCCTGCTGTGCATGGTGGCTGGCCCAGAGGGGTCGTTTGCACCCAGTCTGTGCCAAATGCACAGGTCTAGGTGCCAGTTTGGTGAAGAGGGAAGCCCAGCAGGGCCTCACAAGCTGAGAGCCCTTTTATCTTCCTCAGGTTGTCATGACTGTCTTGCTAGCTCTTTTGTCTCCCTGACAAGTATCACACTTGCTTCCGAGAGAGGCTTATCCTCCATTCCTTGGCAACCCAAGGTTCTGTCCCCTAGCAACACCATCGCAGCTGCCGGGGCCTCCTCCTCCTCTCTCTGCACCCCTCTTCAACCCACCATGCTGGAACTTCCCATATAAGCAGAAAGGTGCCACACTAAGGAACCAGCTGAGATGGAGACAGGCAGAGGTGGCTTGAAAGGGAAAGGACCTGAGAGGGCATAGCTGAGGGGCAGCGCAGGAAATCTGCCCTCAGTGTCGAGGACATTTTAGGTCACTCCTTGGCACTAGCTTTCCACTGGTTTCAGCCAATTTCCCCCTCAGGAGGAATATGCAGAAGAATCACCTGGTCCACACACACCCAACAGTTAACCACATGCAAGCAGTGATGAGTCATGGGAAGGAGAGATTTAAAATCGCCCCAGTTTACTAATATTAATGAATACGATTAACAATTTATGTTAGTGTTAATTTGTACTAATATTGGGAGGGAGGGATGGCTGTCATTCTAATTAACTACTTTTATCTCATCCTTCTTCTGAAGAAGCTTTTGCTAGTAGACACAGAGTTGTCCCTTTTTAGCCTCCCAACCAGCTAAGTGAGGGAGGGAAGAATGAGACATAAGTGTGCTAACAGGCCCTGTCTCCCTCCCAAACACATTTAGGGGAAAGCAGGACAAGGGCCGGCCCTAACATTAGGCAGAGTTGAAGGGGTGTAAGCATAAGTGTAGCCATGATTGTTCCTCTGACCCAGATTCTGCTTGAAAACCACATGACCTTTTTAACTGACACCTGTGCCTCATAGGAAAGGTTGTGCTATTAACCTGGCTGACTTGGGTGGTTGTAAAGTTCCTATTATTCTCTGAAAAACAAAGCTCGGGAGGGAAGGGGTACAAGCAGCTTGCTTGAACCTGCTTTTAAAGGAACTAAGCCATCAAGTCCCTTTGGAGACAGACCACAAAGTTCTCCTCTTGACACCCTTTGTCTATGCTTGATGCAAAAGGGTATCAAAAAAAGCACATCCTCCAACATTTCTCTGATGAAAATAGGGATGTCCTACCCCATAATAATAACAAGAATAATTTTATTATTTATACCCTGCCCCTCTGATTGGGCCGCTCCAGCCACTCTGGACAGCTTCCAACATATATAAAAACACAGTAACACATTTAAAAACTTCCCTATACAGGGCTGCCTTCAGGTGTCTCCTAAAAGTTGTATAGTTACTTATCTTCTTTGCTTGGGGGGTCAGATAACTCCATACCCTCCAACATTTCTCCGATGAAAATAGGGACGTCCTAAGGAAAAGTGGGACATTCTGGGATCAAATCAGAAACTGGGATGGCTTCTCCTAAATCAGGGATGTCCCTGGAAAATAGGGATACTTGGAGGGTCCGAGGAAACTTTATATAGGGCCCTCAGCCTTTCAGAATGTGAAATGTGAGCTGACATGATCTGAGATCTTGCAGATAGGAGAAATTGACTAGCAACGAGAGGTTTAGGAGCTGGGGGGGGGGGTTCCCAAGGTGCCATCTGACACTGCCCCATGGATTTGCAGTTCTCTCTCCAGAGATAATAAGGGCTAGGAAAACAGGACAGGCGAAAGCAAGAAAAACAACAAGTGGATCTCAAGGTATCAAATGACATGTTTTCATGAAAAACAGGCACAGGCCTATAACTGAGGACAAAATAGTAGCTCATCCAGTATCACAGTTATTCTCAAAAAAAATATCAGGCGCAAGCAAATTTAAGCATTCATAAGCTTCTGTGTTTCCTGCTTCTCTACAGAAGTTTACTTAAATCAGGGGGCACAAACCTGATGTCTAAAGTAGCATTATTCATAAACCAGTAGGGGGACATTTCTTTTTAACCAGGGCATTCAGAGACTGACCTTAAGATGACCATAATATGAACAAATGGATTTCAGAGGGAGGCTGCAGTGTGAAACTGTGAATTACAATTCATCAAGACGTTCAACTCCATTCGTTTGGGTCTGAATCAAGACAACGGTTTCCTTTCCCAGCACAGGTGTTCATTAACTCAGCACTGCTGCCAAGGAGATGGTTCTGTCACCTACCAGTGCTGTTGTAAAAGGGTCACTGCGCTTGTCTTGCATGCATTCTAGCCAGGAGAGGCTGCTGCAGTAGTGTCATTGCTTGTGTAAGAGGATGAGATGCATCACACACCAGTAGAAATGCCAGATTGCTTCCACCACCAGAGCGGTTGCACAGCCCTGGTTTCACTCCTGTGCTGCACCAGCGAGTGGCAGTTTTGGACAGGGGTGTGGCACCACTCTAGCACATTGGCTGCTTCTGAATCCAGTTATAATTGAATTGCCAGCATCAGTACTTCTTCCATTTCTCTTCCCTCTGACCTCACTGCTTACAATTCACCGCCACCACAATATGCATGTAAAATATGTATTTATATTTGAGGATTACGCTTCCTGCATCTGCTGAAGTGGGCTCTTGTCCACGCAAAAACTTGAAGCTTGTCGCCATAACACATTTCGTTAGCATTTTAAGACTCTTTGTTGATCTTGCTGCAACAGACTAACATGACTGGATAGTAAGAAAACTAGGAGGTTCATAGGGAAACAAATATTCCTGGGCGTCCCTAAAGGACCAGCATCAGAGAACCATCTATTTATGCATGCAGCAGCCAATGAGAACAGAGACCCATGGAGGGATGTCATGGTTCTTGCAAGGAGGGCAAGAGCACCCAAGACTGTAAGCTAGAATTCTGTCTGCCCCAGGGAAGAGAGAGGCACATTTTTCAAGTGGGGTTTGGCTAAAAAAAAAAAAAAGTAGAAAAAGATCAAGGGTCTGGAAACCAAGCCTTATGAGGAACGGTTGAGGCAGCTGCGATTGTTTAGCCTGGGAAACAGGTGACTGAGAGAACAGATGATAGCCATCTTCAAATATTTCTAGGGTTGTCAAATAGAAAATGGAGCAAGCTCGTTTTCTCCTGCTCTGGAGGGTAGGAGCCTAACCCACGGATTCAACTTACAAGAAAGGAAATCCGACTAGCCATCAGGAGGAACTTTCTGCTGGCAAGAGCTATTTGGCAGTGGAGCAGTCTCCCTTGGGAGGTGGTGGGCTCTCCTTCCTTGGAGGTTTTTAAGCAGAGGTTGGATGGCCATCTCTCAGGGATGGTTTTAGTTGAGATTCTAGCATTGCAGGGGGTTGGACTAGATGACCCTCGGAGTCCCTTCCAACTCTATAATTCTATGATTCTAGGTGCCCTATGGAGGGCAATGATACACTGCCCCCTTGTGTCTTTAAGAAAAGACATTGCAGCCACTGCAGTTTATTTCTTTTAGAGCAATTAGAGCCCACTGTCTCCCAGAGCAGGTTCAAGGGGCATGGTGCTATTCTGTATTCCAGGCTTCCTCAACCTCGGCCCTCCAGATGTTTTGAGACTACAATTCCCATCATCCCTGACCACTGGTCCTGCTAGCTAGGGATCATGGGAGTTGTAGGCCAAAAACAGCTGGAGGGCCGAGGTTGAGGAAGCCTGCTGTATTGAGTGTGTTGGATTCTCTTTCATTGCAGGTTCTTAAGCAGAGGAGGGATGGCCATTTGCCATGGTTGCTTTAGTTGAGATTCCTGCATCGCAGGGGGTTGGACCTGATGACCCTCAAAGTCATTGCTCTGGACTGGCCTTTCTCCACATCCGGAAACATACCCAGTCCCCAGAACTAGTGACTAGGGTTGAAAAATGCAACAGTTGGGTGGGGTAGGCTCCTTTGAGGGAAGGAGATTCTTAAAAGTTAAATTTGGATAAAAACTGAACAGCCACATACCACCAGCTATAGAGAGCAGTCATGCCAGGCACAGGCAAAGTCAGCTCTCCAGATGTTTTGGGACTACAACTCCCATCACCCCTAGCTAACAGGAGCAGTGGTCAGGGATGATGGGAGTTGTAGTCCCAAAACATCTGGAAGGCCGAGTTTGTCTATGCCTGAGTCATGCAGCAGGATGGAATCAAAAGAAGCAATGGAATCAAAAGATAGTGGTTCATAACGTGGTTCATGACTGTTCATCACAGAGGTGACAAAATTCTACATTAAACCTCTTACAGTTAACCCAAAGTTCTGCAACACACACAGCTAGGTGGTTCAAGCTGCTCAGGTCAGGAGTCCATCTGCTGTTTCTTTTAATACCAAGTTCTTCTCGATTCTGTTTGGTCCCCAAATCTAGTTGGGCGTTGATTTATGCAGGTTGCTGGTGGTGTGCAATTCTGTGCCCTGGCCCCTGGAAGAGCCGCTGGCATGTATCAAAATACCACGGCAGGCTTGCAGGGCAGCACCTGTCAGTTCCAGCAGTGTGGACAAAGGCAGGCCTTGTTAGATTTCTTCCCTGGGGTTGATGGGCCTTGCAGAGGGTAAATGAAGCCCCAGGGGTTCAAAAAGGGCATTGGAGAGGAATAGTGCAAGAAGGAGGAGGAGGAGCTACGAGCCTCCGAAATAAAGGGGAAGAGTCGCAGCTCAGTGGCAGACATCTGCTTTGCATGCAGAAGGTCCCAAGTTCAACTTACAGCATCTCCAGGAAGAGATGAGAGAGAACGCTTCCTAATACTATGGAGAACTGCTGCCAATCAGTGTAGACAAATTGAACTGGATGCCCATCAGTATCAGTGGAATGAAGCCACTGATGCACCTTCCTTGCCAACAAAGAATCTCTGTGCTTAATGAGATGATCCCACAAGGCAATAGTATTCCTTGTTTTTGTTTTGTTTTTACATGTTTTTACATCCTAGCAATGGTGACGAGTGATAAATGCCGATTGTATTTTGGTATTTCTTAGCTTTATTTCATTCACATCCCTAAGAATTTGGGTTGGGGGTCGATTGCAGGTTAGTAAATCCATCAAGTTTGGGAAACCCTGCACCAAAATGTGGACATAGCTCTCGTCCACGTGCAGAGTTCTGGGTTTCCAAGCCTGCTGCAGCCTCAGGGATGCCGGAAGATGGAAAACATGACTTGCTTTCCTCCTCACAGCCATGACCTTTCCATTCCAGTGCTGTTGTTTTTCTTTTTCTTTTTTTTTGAAAAAGGAGAGATTACATTTTCAACCCTTGCGTCCTCAGCATCCAAATGGCAAGGAGCCAAGGCCCAAGGAAGTGTCACCTTCACGTAGCACCGTGTGCAAGGCTTTGCAAATATACAAACACCTTGCTGAATCAGGAGCCACGCTCAGTTTTCTGATGAACAAACAGTTGGCAGGCAAAGGAAAACAAGAGTCGGCGAAGGAAGGATCCAGCGAACCATTGGCATCTCGGCATATGCCTCGCCAATATGTTGCCAGTGGAAATGGGCATCCCCACCCTGCCACCCACTCTACCAGCTTGAGGGATGCCCATCTCCTGGGGGTGGGGAAATGAAGGATCCATTCTCCCCCCCCCCCACTCGACAAGGCTGCATCTCTCCCTCTTGCCCCTTCTCCTGTGGTTTGTATTTCTTTGACTCCTTCCTTCCCTTGCCAGTAAAAAGCCAATGAAAATCAAGCTACTCGCTTTCCTTCCAAATTCCCACACCTGATCTCAATTTTCCCCTTTTGCCCGTTGTGTTTGCCCAACAGAGCAGTTGTTTTCTCGCAGTCGTCGTCCCCACCCTCAGCAAACTGGGTTCTTTCAAGGGGAGCTTGTGCTTCCTTCAAAGCTCACCCACAAGAAGGCGAATCACGGCAGACAAGCTTCTCTAGAAACATGGCAGGTCTCCTGCGGCTGCCATCCTTCCTTTGCTGCGAGGAGCTGCAAGACAGCATAGGGCAGGGCTTGCCCATGCCCACAGGGATCCCCTCCCCGCAGCTGAAACAGGGCTTGGAAACATCCTGTTGTGGCAGTAGAGAAGGGTGTGGCGTGTGCTGGTTGCAGGGTGTGTGTGTGCCCATGACAGTCTCACCTTTTTGCACATGTGCTAAAGGGCTCCAGAACACTGGCAGTGCTTGGCATAGAGTGTCGTGCAAGACTCATAGGGGCCACTGCATGAGCCAACTGTACACTCTAGGACAGGGGTGGGGTGGGGCATTTCCTTGTGGCTAGCCTTCTGGGAGTCACATGACAGTGGTGGTTGGGGCCAGTGGAAAGTGGGTGTGGCCATCCACTCTCTCATACAGAGGGATAGCTCAGTTGGTAAAACGTGAGACTCTTAATCTCAGGGCCGTGGGTTCGAGCCCCACATTGGGCAAAAGACCCCTGCATTGCAGGGGTTGGACTGGATTCCCTTCATGGTCCCTTCCAACTCAATAATTTCCATGATTTCTATGATTCTACACACATCCCCATTCATACACAGGAACACCCACCAATTCATATACCGGTAAATGGAGACATGAACACCCACACTCACACGTAACAACAGCACATTCATTCTCACATAGAACACACACACACACACACACACACACACACACTCATCCATCCCCACTCACACCCATTCATTATCCTCTCTCCATCTCTCTCTCTCTCTCTCTCTCTCTCTCTCTCTCTCTCTCACACACACACACACACACACACATGGGATACTTCAGGATTTCCTACAATATACAAGAGTAGTCAAAGATTCTCTTGTGAGGTGGTGGATTCTCCTTCCCTGGAGGCTTTTAAGCAGAGGTCAGATGGGGCCACCTGTCATGTATGATCCAGTTGAGATTCCTGCATTCCAGGGGGTTGGGCTAGATGACCCACAGGGTCCCTTCCATCTCTGCAATTCTATTATTCTAATTAGGTGCCAAGTGAGCTCGAACACGCATTGCATTTTACATTCCTGATGCCACAAAGCTCGTTCCCTGCCACCTACCCTCCTCACACCTAATTCTCTACCACTGTACCTTCCCCATTCCCACACATCCCTGGCAAAGCACACAACAACAAAGGAGACTGTTTGTGAAGCTCCCGGCCACAAACACCAGGGCAATTTGTTCTTGGGAGGAGGACGTGCCTGCGATTAACATTTGGGCGTGGGCAAGGGGGTGTGCATGGGGGAGAGCATGAGATGTGGGCCATGAAATGTTGGTGAAGAGATCAAGATGCTACTTGGATGCAGAATCTGTGATGCTGAGCTGCCAGCTGGGGGGGGGGGGGCGGGAATCCAAGGCTACATACAGAAACAGCATCCCAGGTACCATTCCTCTGCACACATTCTACCTGTGAGCAGGCCATGGGCGAATTTGTCAGTTTAGGTTTCTCCCCCTTTCTCATTTTCCCACTCTTAAGTTCAGCTCCCCACATTCCCACATCACTCTGTGATAGTTATTTTTTCAGCCTTCTGGAAAACCCACCAACATCTTAATTCCAATTTCTCCTAACATGCACAAAGCAATTCCCCTCCCCCTCCCAAATATAACGCACGTTATCTTCAACAATATTTGCATTCTTGCACGCGCTACTTGGCTGGAGGGCCGCATTGGAAAATTCGGAGAAGAGCGGATTTCCAAGGGCGGCCACGATTCCGTTCTTGAATTGGCGATATGCAAACGAGGCGGGTTCGCCTTCAGATGAGAAAACGAATCGGATCCCCTGCCTTATCCCTTCGTAGGGTTTTTCTTTCGACCAAACCTGGCAGGATCGGTAGATATTAAGTGGCAGAGCCAGGATCGGACCGGGGTGGGGGCATGGGAAACAACCACTCAGCGCCCACCTCTGGCACCCACCTCCAGAATGAAAAGTGTTTCTCTGTGTGCGCCGTTACAGAAGATGGTGATGGAGGTTTCCCTTGCTAAAAAGGTGGAGGCGGAGTGCGGGGCTGAAGGGGAAAAGTTGAGGGTGGTTCATTTCTCCATCTCTCACCCCTTCCGCCCTCCTTTCCTCGCCCCCACCCACCATCACCACCGCCCTCCCGCGGGGCTTACTTGCATCTTCGCCTAGGGAGCGCAGGTGGCGAGGGGCGATTACGCGCGGGCCGGCGGCGTCGCGGGGCTTCCTGCTTGCCCCGCCCGGCCCTCCAGGAAAACAAGCCCGCCCACCCGGGAACGGCCAGGCGAGGACCCGGCTCTCCTTTCCCCGAAAGCAGCAAAGACAAGGCGGCAGTTGCCGCCACTACTTACGTTGCTGCCAAGATCCTGGAGCGCTACGTTCATGCTGGCGATGGAGACGCGGAGGGACCGAGCGGGCGCCGCCGCCTCCTAGCGCCGGACCCAGCCGCGGGCGAGCCGGTCAGGAGCTGGAATAGGAACGGCGGGGTCCTCCGCCTCGTGGGCCATGCCGAGCTGCTCCACCAGGGGGGATGCGAGCCACCGTTGGGCGGGCCGGGCCCTTCAGTCCCTCCCTGCCCAGCGCGCCACGAGGAGAGGAGGCGCGCAGTGAGCGCACGCGGAGAGTTGCTATGGCGAGCCGACCATCGCAGCAGCAGCAGCAGCAGCAGCAGCCGTCGGGCCCGCAGCGCAAGCGGCGCGCTCAGCTCCTCCCAGAGCAAGGCAGACGCCGGGTCTTGCAGTGCCGGCGGCGGCAGAGAAGGTCAGCGAGCGCGGGCTCTGCCGCGAGGACCGAGTGGGTGGGCGAGCGGAGTTGCTCCGGCGCGCTCCCTCATCTTTCCATCTTTACGCACGGGCACACCCAGGCGGTGAGTTGACCGCCAGGCTTCCAGAGCTCTCTTTTGGAATGAGACCGACTCCACCGCAGAGCTTTCGGAACAAACCCTTCCCCAAGTTACTAGTCTTCATGGAAGCAAAAAACAAACAAACCCCAAAACCCCAAGTCAAAATAGCCAACCAGCACAAAACATTTGAGAGCGTTCGGGGGTGGGATGGTGATCTAGGGATGCCCAGCTAGGAGGAGCAACCCCTTGCAGGCAGCCTGGTATGGCAATTTACCTCATGTACAGCCTGAGCCTAGGAAGAGTTTCTTCTTATCAGGGAGAAGACTTTCTGCACTTGCTCTTCATCTAGTAGAGTAGGAGAGCTGGAATTTTTTCCCACACCTGGCAACTTATGCACCCCTTTGGTTGGAGATAGTACAAGGGTAAGGTAAAGGGTAAAGGGACCCCTGACCATTAGGTCCAGTCGTGACTGACTCTATTTTTTTTTATAATATTTTTTTATTGGTTTTCCAATTTTATCAACACAACGACAAAACAATACATACAACAACAAACACACACAAAAACACAAATTTTACTTTCTTAACTTCCTTTTCATAAGCCTCTTTTCTCGGACTTCCCCATACCTTCCCCTTTTTGCATCCTAGTTTTGCAGTTTTTCAGCAACTCTTTTAGCCAATTAAAATTTAAACTTATTCTCCTTTTCAATATCACATTAATAAAAAAAAAGAAAATAAATATAGCTGTAATTATACATCTTCCTTTCCCTTCACACTTTAACACTCCTCAATTTTGTAGCGATTTTTAAGATACACTTTAAACTTCTTCCAATCTTCCTCCACAGTTTCTTTCTCCTGGTCACGGATTCTGCCGGTCATTTCTGCCAGTCCCATAAAGTCGATCACTTTCGCCTGCCATTCTTCCAGCGTGGGTAGCTCTTGTGTCTTCCAATACTTTGCTAGTAGAATCCTTGCTGCTGTTGTGGCGTACATAAAAAAGATCTTATCCCTCCTTGGCACCAATTGGCCCACCATACCCAAAAGAAATGCCTCTGGTTTCTTATGAAAAGTACATTTAAGTACTTTCTTAATTTCATTGTAAATCATTTCCCAGAAGGCTTTAATCTTCGGGCAGGTCCACCAAAGGTGAAAGAAGGTACCTTCAATCTCATTACATTTCCAGCATTAGGCAAATGATAAATCTTAGCAAGCTTGACTGGGGTCATGTACCACCTATAAATCATTTTCATAATGTTGTCTCTTAAGGCATTACAAGCCGTAAATTTTATACCTGTGGTCCACAACTGTTCCCAGTCAGCAAAGATAATGTCATGTCCTAGGTCCTGTGCCCATCTAACCATTGCTGATTTAACAGTTTCGTCTATTGTATTCCACTTCAACAGCAAGTTATACATCTTTGATAGGCTCTTAGTATTGGATCCTAACAGTTCAGTTTCTAGTTTCGATTTTTCCACCTGGAACCCAATTTTCCTGTCTTGTTTAAAGGCCTCCATTATTTGATAATAATGGAGCCAATCTCGTACCTTGGACTTTATTTTCTCAAAACTCTGTAATTTAAGTTCGCCACTTTCTATTTCTAAAATCTCAGAATATTTAGGCCAATTAGTTCTCGTATTGAGTTTCTTCACCTCTTTAGCCTCCATTGGTGATAGCCACCTGGGAGTTTTGTTTTCCAACAGATCCTTATACCGAGTCCAAACATTATATAGTGCTTTTCTGACAATATGGTTTTTAAAACCCTTATGCACTTTAACCTTGCCATACCAGATATATGCATGCCAACCAAACATGTTGTTGAAACCTTCCAAATCCAGAATGTCTGCGTTTTCAAGTAGTAGCCAGTCTTTCAACCAGCAGAAAGCTGCCGATTCATAATACAGTCTTAAGTCTGGCAGGGCAAATCCCCCTCTTTCTTTTGCATCAGTAAGTATCTTAAAGTTTATTCTGGGCTTTTTGCCCTGCCAGACAAATTTAGATATATCTTTCTGCCACTTCTTGAAACAGTTCAATTTGTCAACAATTTGTAAAGTCTGAAACAAAAATAACATTCTAGGCAATACATTCATTTTAATCACAGCAATTCGTCCTAGCAAGGTAAGCTTCAAGTTTGACCATATTTCTAGATCTTTCTTAATCTCAGTCCAACATTTATCATAATTGTCTTTAAATAAATTCACATTTTTAGATGTCATATTAATTCCCAGATATTTCACTTTTTTTGCTATAATTAATCCAGTTTCCTCTTGGAACCTCTCTCTTTCCACGTTTGTTAAATTTTTTTCCAAAACCTTGGTTTTTTGTTTGTTCAGCTTAAATCCTGCAACCTGACCAAAAACTCGGATTACTTCTAAATCTCTTTTTGTACTAGTGTCTGGCTCCTGTAGGGTCAAAACTAAGTCATCTGCAAAAGCCTTCAGTTTGTACTCTCTGGCTCCGACCTGAACCCCTTTCACCAGCTGGTCTCCCCTTATCATATTTAACAAGACCTCCAGGACTAATATAAAAAGTAACGGGGAAATTGGGCACCCCTGCCGTGTCCCTTTTTCTATAAGAAGTTCATTCGTAACCACATTATTTACAATTAGTTTTGCCTTTTGTTCCGAATATATTGCACCTATACCATTTTCAAATCTTTGGCCCACCCCCATCCCATGGAGATTCTTCTTCATAAAATTCCAAGAAATATTGTCAAAGGCTTTCTCCGCGTCTACAAATATCAAAACTGCCTTTGTATTGTTATTAACTGTCAGCATTTCTATTATGTCAATTATGTTCCTTACATTGCCCGATAGATGTCTACCCGGGAGAAAGCCTGCCTGGTCCTTATGAATCTCCTCCACCAACACTTTCTTCAGTCTTTTTGCCAAAATGTCTGCAAATATTTTTTAATCCACATTCTGTAAAGATATAGGGCGGTAGTTTTTGATCTGTTTCTTATCAACCTCAGTCTTTGGTATAAGTGTGATGAAAGCTTCTTTCCACGATTCAGGTGCCTTCCTCCCCTCTAATATTTCATTACATACCTCCTTAAGCGGCTGTATTAGCCATTCCTTTAACGCTTTATAATATCTGGAAGTTAGTCCATCTGGCCCTGGAGATTTCCCTAATTTCATATTCTGAATGACACCCTCTATTTCTTGGTCAGTTATTTTCTCATTCAAAGTCTGCACACTTTGTTGCGAAATTTTTTGTAATCCATGTTTCTTAAGGAAATCTTCTATTTCTCCTTCATTTTCTGGCCCTTGTGCATATAGTCTTCTGAAATAACTCTGAAAGCAATTACTAATCTCATTTGGTTTAGAAATGTTCTTTCCATCCACCTCCAAGCTTGTGACAGTGTTTAATTTCTGTCTCTTCTTCAATTGCCATGATAGGAGTTTCCCACATTTGTCTGCTGATTCAAATGTCCTTTGTCTCATTTGCTTTATTTTCCATTCTATCTCCTGATTCATCAATTCCATATATTGCATCTGGTAGAACTTAATTTCTCTCAAAATCTCATGAGACTTTGGTTTAGATCTCAATTTCTTTTCACCTTCTTTTATTTTTTCCAGGATCTTATCTTTCTTCTCATTTTGTTTCCTCCTTTTTAGGGAATTCTGCTGTATTAGGAAACCTCGCATCATGGCCTTGCTTGCGTCCCAAATCACTCTTTTCTCCACTTCTGTCCTCAGATTTATCTCAAAGTAGTCCCTCAAAGTTTTTTGGGCCTTTTTGTAAACTTCTGGATCTCTAAATAGGGTGTCATTCATTCTCCATCTAAAGGAACCAGCTGTTGTTACCTTCATTTCCATCTTCACCGCGTTATGGTCGGAGCATGTCTTTGGGCAGATTTCCACTTTTTTTATCATTGGAGCCATTCCACTAGTAATCCATATTTGATCTATTCTTGTCCATGTCATCTGGGACTCTGAAAAGAATGTTCCCTCTCTCTCGAGAGGGTTTCTTAGTCTCCAAATATCTATCAAGTCCATATTGTCGGTCATTTCAAAGAAGGTCTTAGGTAATCTCCCATCCTTAGAAATCACCTGTCTTTGTGCTTTATCCATATATGTTGAAACAACGCCGTTCATATCTCCTAAAAAAATCACCTTATAATCCAGGTAGTCCATCAATGTCTCATGCAATTTTTTATAAAATTCTGCCTTCCCTTCATTTGGTGCATATATGCCGACTGTCAGAAACTTTTCTCCTTGGATTTGTATTTCAATTGCCAATATTCTTCCATGTTCATCTTTAAAAATCAGTTTTGGGGCTAATTTCTCCTTTGCATAGATCACCACTCCTCTTTTCTTGACTTTATCCGATGAAATAAATTCCTGTCCTAATCTTTTGTTTATAAGCAATTTTCTATGTAATCTTGTTATGTGGGTCTCTTGTAGGCAAATCAGATCCAATTGTTCTCTTTTTAAAATGTGAAAAACTTCACGTCTTTTTCTGGGAAGGTTCAAACCGTTGCAGTTCCAGCTTAAGAATCGCAGAGACATTGCTGGTTAGTTTCCTCCAGCCGCACCCTGCGGCGGTTCTCCTTCTAGAGGTGATTAGTCGTGACTGACTCTAGGGTTGTGGTGCTCATCTCGCTTTATTGGCCGAGGGAGCTGGCGTACAGCTTCCGGGTCATGTGGCCAGCAAGACTAAGCCGCTTCTGGCGAACCAGAGCAGCGCACTGAAATGCCGTTTACCTTCCTGCCAGAGCGGTACCTATTTATCTACTTGCACTTTGACGTGCTTTCGAACTGCTAGGTGGGCAGGAGCTGGGACCGAGCGACGGGAGCTCACCCCATGGCGAGGATTCAAACCGCCAATCTGCTGATCAGCAAGTCCTAGGCTCTGTGGTTTAACCCACAGTGCCACCCGCATCCCCAGTGCAAGGGTAGATGAGTCTAAAAAGCCTGAGACACAATTTTCATGGCCCTCTAGCAGCTATAGTGCCTCACTGGTTGACAGATGTGAAATATATTGACATTATTTTCCTTATATATTGCAAAATCAAGTCTGAAACTCTTGGTGCCTTAGAGACCAAAGGCCCATCTAGACTGGTGTTTCTCCCCTCCTCCATCTGGGTGTTTTCTGCAACATATAATTGTGCATTCTTTGGTCTTTACAGCCACAGCAGATGCTGTACCTCTCCAACAGCTTGACTTCACCCCCAATGGTGCTCTCTTCCATTGTCTCTCAAGGCAGACGGATGGCAACAATTTTGCCTTAGTGCTTGGCTTATACTGGACTGGACCACACACCATTAATCTTTAGTACTTGTTCTGTGATGCTTCCCCAATGCATTATTGCTATATGGAGGGGCACTCTTGCACTACAACAAAAGCGGAACAGCAACAAACAAATCAGAACCTGGAATCTTCGAGGGGTAAAAAGTTGTGGGAAGTGAACTTCTCTAAGCCTTCCTTCTCAGGTCTCAAGGATCCGCAGACTGTCAGGATGTCTCTTATCTTCTGAGGTTTTGACTAAGCCAAGGGCTTTGGGGCTTCCTGATTTAGGCTGCTTCCACCCTGCACACCTGGTCTTTGGGAGATGCCACAGCTAGGTGGTAAATCACATCCTTTGCAAAAAGTCCCAAGTTCTCATATTTAGCAAGATTTTACAATGTCTCCAACAGACACTATTGTACACAAGTTCCAAGTCCTTGCTAAGACCAGCTCTCCTGCTAAGGAAGTTTCTCATACCCCTTCCTTTCATCTACCTTGCCTTTTATGGCTCCTCTGGGGAAACCCTTGCCAATTCCTCTTGGCCTTCCTGCTCTGTCCTCCTGCTTTCTCTCTTTCCTTGTCTGCTTTCCTCTGTATTTATGTCTCTACTTCTGGGAGCCTTTCACTAGCAACTCTGCCGATCTCCACTCCTTCCCCTCCAACCTCCCCCTTCCTGGGACCTCTCTCTGACACACTTAACAGCTGCCGGTTTACTCTGCTGCTCTTTTTTCCAACGTGTGGCCTTCCCACACCTCTTCTGGCACACTCCATACACAGCTCTCAGAGCGCCTGGTACACAACTGTCCCGGTACTTCCTCTCCCAAGACTTCAGTAGGAAGCTTTGGGAGATGTGCTGATTGCAAGCAAAGCAGAATGACCACCCCAAAACGTTGCAATCAGTACTGAAAGCGGGATGGTGTATAACCTTCCCAATACCACCATGTGCACAAATAGTCATGAATGTGCAATATAAATGCCATATGGAGAGGCCCTGGCTGGTTTTGGCAGAAGCTAGTGTGGACTAGGGACCACTCTGTCAGGTGCACGATGATCTCTTCACCATCATCTCATTCATAGTACTGTAGTTCACTGTTTGTGTATCATGTACCCACTTTTCCTCCTGCAAAATTAACAGCTTGCCTGGAGTCCTGGGTCAGGGACATCAAGCTTCTGAGAGGCTCAGCTAGAAGGCATTATTTTTTAAAGGATTGGGGTGCTTCTGTAAGCTTTAACAGTGTACTTTTATTTTGGTTATTGGCTGTTGTTCAGATTGTATAACAGCTGCTTTGTGAAGCTACTTTCCTAAAATGCAGAATACTAGTCTGTTCAATAAATTTAACAAATAAGGCTTAGGCAAATAAGAACGAAGTCTCTATGTATGATGAAAAGTTCAGCCAACTGACTTAGCCCCAGGAACGTCTCTCTAGGAGGGGCATTCCAAATGTGAAAAAGCCCTTTCTCCCATCACCTCCCATCTAACCTCAGAGGTTGGGCAGACTTAAGAAATGCTTCCAAAATCTGCTCCGGTGCCCACAGGACAAGGCAAGCCTGTTGCTCAGCACCAAGGAGAGTTCCTAGTGAGCAACTTGCTTTTGACAAGGCTTAGAAATGAACTAAAGTCTTTTGAGCCTCTGCATAAGAACACAGGAAGCTGCCTTAGAGCAAATCAGACGATTACCTTCAATGACTGGCAGAGTCTGTCCAGAGTTCCAGGCAGCAGTTTCTCCCAGCCCTACCTGACAATGCTGGAGGTTGAAGCTGGGACCTTCTGCATGCAAAGCATAGGCTGTATCACTGAGCTGCAGCCTCTGTGACAGGAGGGAGCCAGCAGGAAACCACACTGAGAAAGTTGGCATCAACTCTTTATTAGCAGAAATAGGATCTACACAGGAGTGCCAGGCCTACTGAGCACAGCAACTCTTCTCTGGCAGGTCTTGCCCCCATGAAACACATGCGAAGACTAAAGGTCCCCACCTCCCCACAGCTGCCTAAGTCCCTGCCTCTTCAGGGTTTTCCCCAAGCAATCAGAGACTGTGCCTGAGTGAAGCCAACTTCTCCACTCTCTTCAGACCTCTTCCGTTTCTGGGAGACCAGCAGGGAAGTGAGCTTGTCACCATAGGAGGGGGAGACACCTGCGCCTCTTCACCATATGGATTTCTCTCTGCCTCTTGGCCTCCCTGCTTCAGCTTATGCCACTGATTCTGGACTTCTCTCTGACACAGACTCCTCTCGCTAACTAAGCCCTGTTTCCTCTTCAGCTTCCAACACCTCCTCCTCCCAGTCTTCTCCCTCTGACCATTCATGATCACCTACCACCACTCCCTGGGCTCTGAGCCTTCTTCCCTTGGGGGATCTCCAGCCGGTTCTTCCCTACATTCCTCTGTGCCCAACCAGTCTGTGACACTCTGCTTCTATTCCACTTCTCCTGCACTCCATGGGCTGCTGAGTTGCATGCTTCCTACACTGTTGGGCTAGCAAGGTACTTCGGGAAGCATTTCCAAGGGAAGACATGCATGTTTATCCTGGTTTGGTTTTATGGACTCTGGTGCTGTGGTCTCTGGTTCAGTAGGTTTCTGCCGGCCAGCCTTGGGTTCAGTGGTCCTCTGATAAGCAAGAACATAGTTTGACTCCTTAGCTGATGACACTGTATTCTCAGCTTAGTGACCTGTTCGCTGCTGGACTTTAGGATCACGACACTGATGATGACCAGAGAAGTCACAAGGTTATGACTTCTGGGCACGAGTGCTGCAATGGAATGTGGCTGCACTTTTTTAAAAAAATCAAAATGGGCACAGGATTAAGTAGTTACAGGCAGCCTTATCACACCCCGAGGGGAGGAAGGGAAAAATTTAAGTGCACCATTTATTTACAAATTTATAATCTGCACTTCCATAAATATATAGCAAGGCAGAGTACCAACATACAAGAGTACAGTGGTGCCTCGCAAGACGAAATTACGGTAATTCGTTCCACGAGTTGTGCCATCTTGCGATTTTTTCGTCTTGCGGAGCGCGGATTCTCTGGGTATTAACGGCTTTAAGAAAAAGGAAGCAAACTCGCAAGACGTTTTCGTCTTGTGAAGCAAGCCCATAGGGAAAATCATCTTGCGAAGCAACGCAAAAAACGAAAAACCCTTTCGTCTTGTGCATTTTTCGCCTTGCGAGGCATTCGTCTTGCGAGGTACCACTGTAATAAAATCAACGAGATGCATAAAAGCACCAACAAAACATCAATAATTCTAACTGACAACTATCCCCCTCTTTAAAATGGTTGTGTGACTCAGGCGTTAGCCCAGATGTAAATAATAGCTGGGAGGGAGGGCATTTTTTGCCTGTCATCAGCTGGGAAGCTTGATGAGTGCCATCTGGTGGAGCTGCGGGTAAACAGAAGCAGATTGTGTTGTAGAGCAGAGCATCATTGAGGACACATAAAATAGCTGAGCCAAGAACATGGGAAAGCTTCTAGTGGAACCATACATGGCAAATAACTCCCGTGGCACCTCAAAGCCCTCCAGATTTATTGAGGCAAAAGGCTCTTTGCAGACTTTTGTTGTTGTTGTTGTTGTTTAGTCGTTTAGTCATGTCCGACTCTTCGTGACCCCATGGACCAGAGAACGCCAGGCACTCCTGTCTTCCATTGCCTCCCGCAGTTTGATCAGAGTCATGCTGGTAGCTTCGAGAACACTGTCCCACCATCTCATCCTTTGTCGTCCCCTTCTCCTTGTGCCCTCCATCTTTCCCAATATCAGGGTCTTTTCCAGGGAGTCTTCTCTTCTCATGAGGTGGCCAAAGTCTTGTAGCCTCAGCTTCAGGATCTGTCCTTCCAGTGAGCACTCAGGGCTGATTTCCTTCAGAATGGAGAGGTTTGATCTTCTTGCAGTCCATGGGACTCTCAGGAGTCTCCTCCAGCACCATAATTCAAAGCGGACTAGACAAAAGTAAATAACCACACTAGCAGAAGTCAGTGGAATGATGTCTGCTAGTGAAACAAGACTTCCCCCCTTGCCAAAACTGCTCTGGAGAGACAAGATAAGTCCCCGAACAGCATGCAGGGGGAAGAAGATAGGAGATTGTTTCATCAGGCAAGCATAATGCAACCCTTAATTTTAAAGTCACAATTTTAATTTTAAAGCCACAGGACATGTCTGAAATTTTACTGCAGTTTTTGCTTTACTGCTCTCAACTCAGCTACTCATGTTATTTGCGATGAGTAAAGCAGCATATCCTCCAACATTTATCTGACAGGGAAGTCCCATTTCCATAATGATAATTTTAGTATCCATACCCTACACATCTTACTGGGTTGCCCCAGCCACTCTGAGCAGCTTCCAATATATATAAAAACATAATAAAACATGAAACATTAAAAAACACACCTTTCCTATACAGGATTTCCTTCAGACAGCTTGGGGGTTGGATAACTCCATACCCTCCAACATTTATCCAATGAAAATAGGGACATCCTAAGGAAAAGCGGGACATTCTGGGATCAAATCAGAAACCAGGATTGCTTCTCTAAATCAGGGACGTCACTGGAAAATAGGGACACTTGAAGGGTTTGAAGCAACAGTGGCAAATACTAAGCAGAACAACCTTATCCAGCTATTGTTATAACCTTTAATTTTTAAAAGTGTTCAGTACCTGGGGCTGTAGCAGAAGCAAGGAAGCTTTGGATGCTCAGAAGAGTTACTGAACCGAGGAAGCCTGCATTTTACCGCCTCAACATGAAATAGTGTCAAAAGACACTCCTTCTTAAATTCTTCATTCTTAGGATGCAGTCTTAAACAGTGAGTCCTAATTTCAAACAAGCATTGATAGGGTCTTAAATGTTAATGCTACTTTTATTATGTTCCAGTTAATGTGTGTTGGATCAGCAAACCAGGATCGAGTGGTGGAGAACATGACCGTGGAAGGTACTTTGAGGCAAAATGGTAGTGAAATTATAGAAGCAGGGGACTGGGGGGGGGGTGTATGTGGAAAAGTACAGGCATTAGGCTTTAGAAATGCTTTTCTTTTTTTTGCAAACCAGTAGGTAGGATGTTTATTAAATTATACACATATAATTCAGATTTTACTGAGCTACGCCATTTGGGGGGGGGGGGAGGAGTTGCATATTTTAATGCTCTGCAGTATATAAAACCTCGTGCACATACAAAGTCCTAGTCTAGAATTTTCACTGACATAATCACTTTTGTATGTACCACTCTGGCATGCAAAATGCTAGTTTTGCCCTGCAGATGTTAGTGGGCTTCAGATGCTGCCACCCCAAGCCAGCATGGTAAATAATTAGGGGAACTAGGAGATGAAAATCTGGAGGGCCATAGGTGCACCAGCCCTGGTTTAATAAATAAGCCTCTTTCCTGATAAAAATTGGCTATCAGAGCCCGTATGGAATATATCACCTCCCCCACCCCAACCAAGGTCATAGAAAGCATTCTGACTCCTGATGCTGATTATAGACCAGGGCTAGGGAACCTCTGGCCCTCCAGATGTTGCTCCATCATCCTCAGCTGGTCTGGCCAATGGGACTCAGGGCTGATGGGAGTTGTATTCCAACAATGCCTGGCCAACAGACCTGGCCTACAGGAACCTGCCTTGGAGCATTTAAAGGCACCAGGACAATTAACAATGGAGCGGTCAAGGAGAAGATGTGAACAGTGGCGTAGCGTGGGGGGTGCAGGGGGTGCCGGCCGCACCGGGCGCAACATCTGGGGGGGGGCGCACTCGCCGCCTCCGGAGTCGCCGCCTCCGGAGTCGCTACAGCGCAGGCTGTAGCAGAGCCGCATGTCTCGGGAAGGAGGAAGCCCCAGCCATGGGCGCTGCCCCCAGGTGGTGCAGCAGGAGCCAGGCGGCGAAGGGGAGCCCGGGGGAGCGGAGGTGCCGCGGGGACACGGCTCGGGAGCTGCCGCTGAGGAGCCAGAGCATCGTCCCCGGGAGGAGAGGAGGAGCGGCGGCGGCTGCTGCTACTGCAAAGCAGGGAAAGAAGGAGGCGGCGGCGGGGAGCTGGGCAAGGAAGTTGCTGCTGGGGATGAAGAGGCGGCGGCGGCAGGAGGCGGACTTCTTTCCCTCTCTGGTGCTGCTGCAATGAGGCGCTCGGCAGCCCACCGGCCCCTCCTGAGCGGGATATGGGTGGGCGGACGGGGTGAGTGGGGGAGAGGCGCCGGGTGAGGCGGGGCCAGCCGGCGGCGGCTGCCGCTGCGTGAGGGACACCCGCCAGCCTCGTGCCCTGACAGGAGCCGCCGTTGCGCCCGCGGGCGCCCTTGACATGGCACCCCTCATGCCCCCTCGAGAGGCGTTGGGGGGCAGCGAGACTCCGCCGGGGGCCCCGCCCCTCACTCTGCGCTCGGTTTCAGGGCTGTCTTGCGAGGGGGCGGCGGGAAAAGGCTCTGAGGAGAACCTCGCTCGCTGTCCCGCGTCGCTTTTCCTCACATCGTTTTCCCTTTCCCTTAAGGAGACGGGGAGGTGAAGGGAGCCCACCTTCCACCTCGCACGTGGCGAGTCGTCGGTGGAGAAACCACACACATTTGATATTCATAATAATAATAATAATAATAATAATAATAATAATAATAATGGTTTGAAATTTAAGACACCCCCCCCCAAGGAAAAGGCACTTTCTTGCGAATAAGCGGGGCCCTTATTCGCGCTGCCAGCCTGACCTTCACTCTCTTACATATAGAGCGGAAAGGAGATGCGGAGGTGCAAAGGCTTGCGGGGCAGAAGTTAGCCCCGCTGAGTTCATCAGGGGTGCCAACGTGAATACAGTATGATATTTGGGGGGGGGGGGGAGGCAGGTAAGCCCCGCCCTACATTGTTTACCACATTGGCAATGCCCATCAACTGGGGGACTGGCCCCCTCAAATGTTTTATTGGGGGGCCTGAAGCAGTGGCGTAGCGTGGGGGTGCAGGGGGGCCGGGCGCAACATCTTGGGGGGAGGGGCGCGCTCGCACTCGAGTGCTAAAACCCACGGGTTAGGGGGCGCAAATTACTTGCCTTGCCCCGGGTGCTGACAACCCACGCTACGCCACTGGATGTGAATGGCCTTTGTCGGATCAAGGCCAGGAAAGTAAGCGTTTGCCAGATCTATTTCATGAGTCCATCAATACAAGCTGCCAAGGCTGGGGTGACAGCCAATTAATAAGTGCAGCAGAGCCAGACAGCCGAGCCAGCAGCAGAAAAAGACTGCCAGTGCTATGTAACAGTGTCTCGGGAAGCCAAGTCAAAAGTAAGGGCTTGCAAGGGAGGAGCTTGGGAAACCAACCCCAGAAGGCAGGAGTTTGGGGTCAAAGAGTCATAGGATGGTGGACACAGAGGGATTATAAAGCAGACAGGGAGATTCGAACTTGAATATATAGAAGGTGAATCCTGGGATTCTTGGGGAGTAGCCTTGGGGAATCTGCTTTGCTTTTGCCTGAAATGTGCCATTGAACTCTGATGTCTCTTGCATATTTCAACCATGTCTTCGTGCACCATCCAGATTTTCCTGAAAAGTTTCTGTGGGAAGATTAACGCACAAAGTGGGAAGTTAACGCACACCAGTAGCTTCTCATGTACAATGGTTCCCAGACACTTCAATATCAATAACAGCTCTGTTTTAGGAGGGACACTCTGGGGGTCGATGCTGCCCTGACCCCAAAGTATCTGCCACCTGTGGCAGGTGCTGCTTTCTGGCTAACGGTAGGGCTGGCCCTGTACAGCTATAACATACAGCTTGGAACATATCCATGGCTTTGTGATAGCTGTATGCAGGGTGGGCTCACCCATGAGACAAGGTGAGGCAACTGCCTCAAGCAGCAGGATCTACAGGGGCAGCAAATCCTGTTGTCAATCTTTCTTCCCCCCCTTATTCCTGAAGTAAATCTTCTCTCACCCTTTCTTCCCTGGTGGGGAGGGGGATGCCATTTTGGGGTCTGCCTCAGGTGCCAAAATGTCTTGGGCCAGTCCTGGCTGTATGCTACCTCCAGGAATCAGTCTCTGGATACCAGTCACCTGTAGGCTTTCCAGGTGCACCTGACTGCCCTCTGGAGGTAACGGGATATTGGGATTGACATCATCACTGTAGTCCTTTGGCTACAATTAAACGAAGTATGGGCTTTAAAGCTGTGTGTGATTTACTGTTTCATTCATTAACAGTTTGGGGCCAGATTGCCTTACGCCACATGTGCCCTCTCAACTTCTTCGATTGGCGAAATTGGCACTACTATAGGTGACACATAATACCAATTCCGCATTTGTAAGAACTCAGCTGCTTAGTGTGGCAGTGTCTACACCTTGGAACTCCCTGCCTATTGACATCAAGCAGCTGCCCTTCACTGTACTTTTTCTGGCGCCCGTTAAAAACATTCTTGTTTAGACAAGCCTGTCCAGATGCTTAGAAAGTAGAGGCAATCTTAATCTGTTTTAGTATTTTAACGTTTGTGTATTAAGAAGAAGAAGAGAAGAAGAGTTTGGATTTGATATCCCGCCTTTCACTCCCCTTCAGGAGTCTCAAAGCGGCTAACATTCTCCTTTTCCCTTCCTCCCCCACAACAAACACTCTGTGAGGTGAGTGGGGCTGAGAGACTTCAGAGAAGTGTGACTGGCCCAAGGTCACCCAGCAGCTGCATGTGGAGGAGCGGAGACGCGAACCCGGTTCCCCAGATTAGGAGACTGCCGCTCTTAACCACTACACCACACTGGTATTTTAAAAAAGGGTTGTGAATTTTTTCTTGATTTTCTTGTATCTTTTTGTAAACCACTTTGAGAGTTTTCTTTGTTTACAAATGGTGTATAAATTTTATTAAATAAACAAACACATGTGTTTTTATACTATACACTCCCCTATGAACCTCATTTCAAGGGCGACGTATGAATGTAATGAATGAGTATTTTTATGTCAAACTTCTTGTGGGCAAATATATACAGTATACATCTTTTATACCTTCTAAATGAAAGAATTTTTTCTTTGCACATATGCATATGTACGCAAATAGGCTGCCGTACGTCGAGAATTTCCCGGACACATAAGGGTGTCCTTGAAAACCCGGGCGTATGGCAACCCACTTTTTTGGGCGAATTTCCTAAAAATTATCTCAAAAACTTCATTTTTGAAACATGGCAACCCTGATTATACAAAACGCATCACGTGCTTAAAAAAATACTGTTCTCTAATTTTAGCCAATTGGAAGCGGGCAGCCCCTTGGATGTACGGAACGATCTCCACGTGGTCTTCGCCGTCGCCCCGCCCCTCCTCCCCGCTCGCCAGGCTCCTCCCCTTCCCCGCCTTACTTCCCCCGGCTTTTCTGCCTCGTAACGTAACGCGTCACTCGGCGCGCGCGCCCCGCCGCTCTTTTTCATTTTTTTTACCTTACCGCGCCGCGGATTGGCCCGCCTAGGCCCCTCCCTCCTCCCTCGCGCCTGCGCAGCTCCCCTCCCGTCCCCTCAGAGGAAGCGTTCGGCGATGGAGGACGGTGGCGGCGGAGGGAGCAGCAGTTGCCAGAGGCGATCTCAGTCCGGAGGAGGGTCGGGCCCCGGCGGCGGGGACGACAAGCCGGCGGCGCTGTGGAGCAAGGACAAGAAGGACCCCAACGCCTCGGCGGCGGACAAGGAGCAGGAGCTGGTGAGCGCTGCGCCGGAGGGAGCCGAGCTGAGTCACCGCCAGGCCCCGAGCCGGGAGTTAGCGGGGACGGCCGGCGCCTCGGCGGCGCGTGACGTCGGGCCCCGATCTCGCGAGGGGGCGGGTGGGCCACATAAAACCCCCGCAACTCCCCCTCCCCCGCGCAGTTAATTCCCTTGTGGGCAGTGATTGATAGCCAGGGAAATGTCAGCTCCGGAATGTGGGAAGAGCCGAAGGAGCATGTGCAGAGAGAGCTCTTTGGCAAGCCTACTGCTTCTGAGCATGTGCAGAGTTCCTCACAGAGGCGAGTGCTTCTGAACATGTGCGGAATGCTTTTTTTGGGGGGGGGGGTTTGCCTCTGACAGCCACAGCTGGGATGTGGATTTCATCCCTCTTTCCCCCCCTCTCCAGTTTTTAGTGTGAGTGGTTTATATTGTGCTTTTACTGCTCTTTTTGTTTTGTTTTGAGCTGCCTAGAGTGACAGGGCGACAAACAAACTAAAAATAATTACAGTGGTACTTTGGGTTACATATGCTTCAGGTTACAGACTCCGCTAACCCAGAAATAGTACCTCGGGTTAAGAACTTTGCTTCAGGATGAAAACAGAAATCGTGCTCCGGCAGTGCGGCAGCAGCAGGAGGCCCCATTAGCTAAAGTGGTGCTTCAGGTTAAGAACAGTTTCAGGTTAAGAACGGACCTCCGGAACGAATTCAGTACTTAACCCGAGGTACCACTGTAGTGTTGTTTCTGCGGGCACTCACAACCTGGGTTTTCCTGGTATGCCAAATGAGACCACTTGCTCAGTGAAGTTAGTAGGTGAGGTAATAAAAATGCTAATGACAATAATTAGTGGTACGTATTTGGCAATACTTTGGGATGGGTTATGTCTGCCACAGTAAGAAGTGGGCTTGCCCTCCCTCTGCTGAGAATATTATGATTGGGAGGCCCTCCTTCTGTTCCTAGGGGCAGGAAAGCTATATCTGGACATATGAACCTGAGCAGGTGTGTTAAGAGTTTAGGATCTGATGGTTTCTTCCTAGGTGAGCAAAATTAAAATGGGTTAGATATGGCATTATTCCTTAATAGGAAAGGGAATTGCACAGAATTAAGACTGGTCCCTCATCTAATTTAAATGAAAGTCTCCTCAAGTTGGTAGTCAGTCTAGTTCAGTGCTGGCAACAAATCTGTTTAACAACCTTCCTAGGTGTTTTAGGCAGTCTCAGTGCTTCCTGTCACTTCCCCCCATTTTCTAAAAGTGTTCATCAGCAGTTTTGCCCAGCAGCTGAGGATCTTTTGGGCTGGGAGAAAGCGAGCACCCCCTCCCACTGCATATTGCTGCAAACATCAGTTGCACTTCAGAGCAACTGAAAGGTCTAGTTGATTTTCTAGTACAGGAGGAGAACATTTTGCATGGGGGTGTTGTTCCTGGCCCCTGCATGGGTTGGTAGAGCATGCAGAAGCTCGCCCCTGTTCTGCCCTCTTCTGGGTCCAAAAGGATCCGCACATTGTCAATTGGACATGTGCAAAATGCTCTCCAAGAGGCCTGAAGTTTCACATCTTTCCTTAATTCCTTACAGTCTGAAGAAGACAAACAGTTACAGGATGAGCTGGAGATGCTTGTGGAGCGCTTGGGGGTAAGTTCCCTGTTCTTGACTGGGAGCATGTGGAAGTTAAATAGTAAAGCATTATGCTTTTTTACATCAGTAGTATAGATCACTGTGTGGTGCAGTCACACTCTGGAAAGGTAGAGTGCATGGTGGAGTCTGGTCACAGTCCTCATTCTCCCCACTCTACCTCCACCAGTCAAAACAATTTCTCTTCTCTTTTCCCAGGCCTTTGGCTATGGCCTTTGAAATTGTGTGTGGGGTTTGTTTGTTTCCTAGCTACTATATTCTGTATTTTTATGTTTTGTAAACAACCCTGTGATCATCAGATGAAGGGTGGCATAGAAATTTAATTAATAATAATAAAAAAAGAAATATACAAATTAGATCAAGTAGTAGCACTGAAAATGAAGCATCACAGAATAAATGCTCAGGTAAGGAACAATCTATGTAGACGTCATCAGTAGAAAAAATTAGATTTTGCTGCATGTTGAAAGCTGCAGCAAATTAAAAGGTATAATCAACCTGTTACTTAGTTTCAGATAAGGCACCTTGTAGTTCATAAGTGTGGTATCGTTACCAAAAAAAAAAACAGCTTTCCCTGGTTGCCACCTGGATCACCAGGAGAGAGTCTGATGAAGATCTCAGGGCTTGGTCAGGTTCTTAAGAAGGTTATTGGCTGCAAAAAGTTACCTGTGTCTGTTTCCAGTAACTGTATGTGGGTTTCTGGTGGCAAAGATGTGTGTTGACCCACATTGACACTATTAGATATAAAGAGGCATCCTTGGAAGTGGTGTTTGGGTGTTGTTGTTGGATCCCCTCCCATTCCTGATAGCAACTGATTTTATTGTAGGAGCATGACACCGCTCTCTATCGACCTGCACTGGAAGAGCTACGCAGGCAGATCCGCTCTTCCACAACCTCCATGACTTCTGTACCCAAACCCCTGAAGTTTCTGCGGCCACATTATGGCAAGCTGAAGGAGATCTATGAGGCTATGGCTGCTGGGGAGAACAAGGTATGTAATATTGTTTGACCTGAGAAAGTGTTAGATGTCATCTCAAGTCTTGCTTTCATCTCTCCCAGTGCTGCACGAGCAAATGTGGATTGCAAGTGCATTAAATTTATTTGAAAAGAAAGAAGAAAGCCCTTCTGGTATGGATTCCAAGCCCGCTTCCTATCTTTGCTGTGGGAGGACTAGTATTTATGCTATTGTTTGTTCTTTGGAAAGAAGTGAACAACCTTTACCTTGAAGCATTGTGCCTTAGGTATTTGGTTGGCCCCTATGGGAACAGAGTAGTGGATTAGATGCAGCTTTGTTATGATTCAGGGAGACATATTTTGAACTGGGGAAGATGCAAATTATAATATTGTTTTCAACTCTGCCGTTCTTCAATTTATACCAACCATATTCATGGTTGACCATATGATGCATCTCTGACACTTGCTTTCTGCCCACAGCGATTTGCCGCTGACATAATATCAGTTTTGGCCATGACAATGAGTGGAGAGCGAGAGTGTCTAAAGTACCGGCTGGTAGGATCCCAGGAACCCTTGGCCTCGTGGGGGCATGAATATGTCAGGTAAGCAACAAATTGAGATATTTGACTTTACTGAAACTCTGGGGTGTATTTTTTTTGTATTTTAATTATTATTAACTGAAACACCACCTTCTTGGTAACCCCAGGAGGCATGCATAGGGTTCCCAGGTGATCTCCCATCCAGGAACTAGGTGGACCAGCTTAGTAATTATTTAATTATAAAATTTATACATTGCTTGATTCTAAACACACTCAAAAGCAGTTTATGAAAAGATAAGACAATAAAATCAAGATAAATTTACGCTACTTTAAAACGTACAAAAGCTAAAATTCTAAAGCAGATTAAAATTACCTGAACTTTTTAAACATCTGGGAATCTTTTTAGCAGGTGCCAGAAAGTGTAAAATGAAGGCACCTCCTTGATCTCAATAGGCAGGGAGTTCCAAAGAGTAGGTGCTGCCACACTAAACAATATGATTTTTATTTTTTATTGCTATAATTTTATTGGCAATTTTGCTTCATTTGCAGCCTGCTTTGAGAACAGCTGGTCAAATGTAGGTTATAAATCCAACCAGAAAAGAGATGAAGAAATACTCTTTCTGTTGTGACTCTTCCCCCTGCTTCTTCCTCTACAGACACTTGGCTGGTGAGGTGGCCAAGGAATGGCAAGAAATAGATGAGGCAGACAAGACCCAGAAGGACACTCTTCTGACCCTAGTGAAGGAGATTGTGCCATACAACATGGCACACAATGCAGAGCACGAGGCCTGTGACTTGCTTATGGAGATTGAGCAGATGGACATGCTGGAGGAATATATTGATGACAACGCTTATGCCAAAGTCTGCCTCTATCTGACAAGGTGAGGGAACTGGTTCTGTGGTCTGTGTCTGTGAGTATGAGTGTGAACTGCTCTGCGGGGCTAGCATGGAGACTTGGGCTTAAGGAAGTTGGTGTATTCAGAACCTTCTTGTCTCCACAGACTGGTTCAACTATTAAGTGGAGGACAGCAATAATGAGATCTAGTTCTTTGGTTTGGTAACGTAGAGCAGTGTTTTTCAACCTTTTTTGGGCAAAGGCACACTTGTTTCATGAAAAAAATCACGAGGCACACCACCATTATAAAATGTTAAAAAATTTAACTCTGTGCCTATATTGACTATATATAAAGTAATTCTCTTGAATAGGAATCAAATAAACACAAAGAAAGTATTTTATAATTACTTTATTATGAAATAGTAAGTAAACAGAAATATGAAAAATTATAAAATACTTTATTCAGTGCACAACCTGGGCCTGTTTGGCTGAACACAAAGCTGATATTCTGGCTGGAATCGAAGAAAGACACACACGTAGCTCTTCGTCAACAGCTCTCAGTCTCTCTGTGTATTTAGTTTTTATAGCAATCATGCTTGAAAAGCTCATCTCACACAGATAGTGGAAAATGGGAGCAATGTCAAAATAGCTTTGTTTGCCAGAAGGGGGAACTCCTTGGCAGTATCCAACCAAAAACTGTCCAAAGGTAGATCAGCAAATCTTAGCTTGAAACCATGATTTTGTTTCAGTTCAGTTAGTTCCTCCTGCTCCTGTAAAGTCATGTCCTTTCCACCAACTGATGCTGAGCTATAAGGGTCCCTAACCCAGTCAAGGCATTCAGTGGAGACTGAAGAGAAATAAAATGACAACTTCTCTGGTCCTCCTGGTGACTCGAGTCGCGATGTCTTCTTCTCTCCGCTGCTGCACACACTGTGCTCCGGTGGGAAGGAAGTCGGAAGATGATGTCCTACTGTGATAGGTCCAGGCTGGAGTCTGGACCAATCACAGCCCGGACATCAGAAAAGTGGAGGGTGTCCCCCTGAGGAGCGCCAATCGGCGCCCCTGCTGGCCGAGGGTGGGGTCAAAAACCCCACCCCACCCATACCCAGGACACAGTCCGGCGCCCGCCTAGTGGGCGAAATTATTTTTTTAAAAAAATCTTTCGAATTTTTCAATTTTTCTCACGGCACACCAGGCAACATTGTGTGGCACACTAGTGTGCCGCGGAACAGTGGTTGAAAAACACTGACGTAGAGGATACCTAGTTTTTTTAAAAAATCTGTGGAACTAAGAAAGCCAGCCTGTCGATCTTGAGGTGTAACTGCATGAGAGGCACCTGGTATGGCAACAAATAATTAGCCAAGACCCTGTAGGATCACACAGAAGGACTTGGAAAATGGAGGGGAGCAGCCTGATGAAGAGTGGCGGGTATAGCATATTTGCAGGTATAGAGGAGGCCAGAGAAGAGCATTCTGGAAAACAGCAGCTGAGGGCTAAAGGGAGATGAGATTGTGCAGGGTGGGAAGTGCAAAGGTTTAAGAGAGTACAAGATGGAGAGCTTTGAAAGTGGAGGCACTGTTCTGTCACTTCACAGTCAGCTGATCTTTGCATTCCAGTTTTGATCCTGACACTGCAGTGCACTTCAAACGAAGGCTGGAACCACATGGGCTAACTTGTGTTTCCAAATGCCCATCCATCTCTCTGCCTTTGCAATGTATCATTTGGTAGGGGACAATTTACAGGACTAAAAGGGCAATTGGAGGAGGGTGTTTAACCCTTGCTTACCTCTTTTCCTGTGCAGTTCATTCTATTCTCTACAGTTGAGCTTCCAAGTCTCTGTTGGCGATAAAATCCCAATGGGGGTCTTGTGGAAAGATGATGGATGGAGGCAGGGTTAAATACCTTTCTCCCATTCACTGCTTCACCCGCTTGTAAATTGTGCCATCACCACCTTGCAGTGGAAAATTTACAGTTAAACAATAGGAAATGTAAGTTGGCAAATAATGTGTAGCTTTGGCCTAAGAGTGTCTGCAGAGTGAATTGATCTCGTGTCTTGGCTCACAGAACTGAAGTTCTTGTTGAATATTCACTGTGGTGTAGCTAATCCATCTTTAAGTAAAGTGTTTTATTGTCACAATTTGAACTGGGATGCCCCTTGACTCTGGTAACACTTATAAACGTGGATCTTATTTACTAGCCATTGAGATTTCTGGCTGCTTCAAAAATGGGTGTGTGTGTGTGTGTGATGGCAAATATTTTGCTGTGCATACAGTTACGGTGTCCCCCCGAATGTTGTAGTGTTTGCCTTCTCATCCATTATTGAGGAAAGGGTTTGCCCACCATGTTGATACCACCCAAACTTCATTATCTCCCTGCCTGTCTCTTGCAGCTGTGTTAGCTATGTCCCTGAGCCGGAAAACTCTGCCCTCCTCCGCTGTGCCCTCAGCATCTTCCGAAAATTCAATCGCTACCCAGAAGCCCTGCGCCTGGCTCTTATGCTGAATGACATGGAACTGGCAGAGAACATCTTCATCTCCTGCAAAGATGTGTATGTGGGGACCTTGTCTAGGGCTGGGTGTTGTCACAGAGGTCCAGGTTGTTGGAGGAAAAGGAGAGCAGATAAGTAGTGAGAAGGCCAGATGCAGTGAGCAAGGCTGGTGTGGTTATTCTCACTTAAATCACAGGTCAGGTCAGGGAATGGCCTTAGAACTGATAAGCAAGGAGTGGATGAACTGCATCCCACAGGTCGCCTCTTGGTTCCCAAAATGTTTTCTATGACCCTACCAAAGTTTTCATTTAGTTTTTTTAATTACCTTTATTTTTTTGCTGACGGCTGACATTGGTCCTCTGCTGTGATTTTGTGATGCCAAAAGGTTTTTGTGAACCTTCCCCTCAAAGTTCTTCCAGAATTTGATTTTTAAAAAAATTAAAAATTGGCCATGACCACTTAAACTGGCCATACCTGAAAGGTCCTAGATTAATGGTAGAGCAACTGATTTGCATGCATAAATTCACTCGTTCCATTCCTGGCATCTCCATGATGCCTTAAATACACAAATTGCTTGCTCTACCCCTGATCTATAGTTCTTTTGTTGGCTGAAATCTAGGAAGATACTAGTGAGGTTTCCGCAAGCCTTGTTATGTGAGGAATGGAATGTTGCATTCACGGTTCCTTGTGCTCATATGCTTGCATTTTCTGAACTTTACTGCAGGGTTGTTCAGAAGCAAATGGCCTTCATGCTGGGTCGTCATGGAGTCTTTCTGGAGCTAAGTGAGGATGTAGAAGAGTATGAGGATCTCACAGAAATCATGTCTAACGTCCAACTCAACAGCAACTTTCTGGCCCTGGCCAGGGAGGTGAGTGCCCTCAGACTGCTATGAGCTCACTCTCATGGATGGATTGGATCATGAGGGGAGCAGTTGTCTCTGGTGATTTGCAGAAGACACATTTAGAATGGAGCGGATTGGTGAACATTGATTGGAAATACCAAATTTATTAGAGATGTCTGGGAATGCTTACCGAGGCAGTGAGGTTTAATTCAACAGAAAACCATGTGGAACTTTGTTTCCTTTGTCTTTTGCAAACAAAAGCTGAAATTTATTGTTCTAATAATAATAATAATTAATGATAATAATTTGTTATTTATATCCCGCCCATCTGGCTGAGTTTCCCCAGCCACTCTGGGCAGCTCCCAATCGAATGTTAAAAACAGTACAGCATTAAATATTAAAAACTTCCTTGAACAGGGATGCCTTCAGATGTCTTTTAAAGATAGGATAGCTGCTTATTTCCTTCACATCTGAAGGGAGGGTGTTCCACAGGGTGGGCGCCACTACCGTGAAGGTCCTCTGTCTGGTTCCCTGTAACCTCACTTCTTGCAGTGAGGGAACCGCCAGAACGCCCTCAGCGCTGGATCTCAGTGTCTGGGCTGGATGATGGGGGTGGAGACGCTCCTTCAGGTATACAGGACTGAGGCCGTTTAGGGCTTTAAAGGTCAGCACCAACACTTTGAATTGTGCTCGGAAACATACTGGGAGCCAATGCAGATCTCTCAGGACCGGTGTTATGTGGTCCCGGCGGCCTGTCCCAGTCTGTTCTTGAGATGAAATGCCTCTTAATTAAGAGCCAAGTGCCTCATAGGCTATTCAGTCATCCCCTGTGACTCGGGTGTGTTACTTGAGAGACTACCTTATCCCTTAAACTCCCAATAGATTGCTGTGATCTGTGGGAGAGTTTCTCCTGCAAGTTTCAAAGGTCTCAGGAGCCTGTTCCGTAGTAACTCAGACCAGGGCTTTTAGTGTGGCTTTCCTTGTTTTGTGGAATAACATTATTTGTTTTATGTTTTTAGTTATTTTCAATGTACATCACCTTGAGATGGTTGTTTAGAAGGCAGTTAATAAATTGAGGATAATAATTATGGTAATGATAATAATGCAGGATGGGCTGCAGTGTTGTGTGGGCTGGGCTGGGATGCAGAAGTCAACTTCAGGGACCCAAGCTCATTGGAGGCAGAAATTTTTCTTCTCAATCCTTTTTACATACCTTGGTCTCTGGATTGGAGGTTTTGCTGTGGTGTCTTGGGGAGGAAGAGAAGGCTAAGACAGGCTTGTAAGTAGGTTGCTTGTGCTGCAGAGCAACTAGGGTTAAAGGACTGACAATTTGGGAGAGCAAGTGAAAGTTTGCTTGGGTGGAGTGGGGTGGGCTGACCTGGAGCATGGCTTCTGAAAAATGGCATACTGCCCTTTTTGCAAAATGTGTATCATGGCAACTGATTGGTCCCCAGTGGAGATGAGCTATACAGTGGTACCTTGGTTCTCGAACATAATCCGTTCCAGGAGTCTGTTCAACTCCCAAAATGGTTTGAAAACCAAGGTGCGGCTTCTGATTGGCTGAAGGAGCTTCCTGCACTCAGTCGCAAGCCGCGTTGGGCGTTCGGCTTCCGAAAAATGTTTGCAAACCAGAACACTTCTGGGTTTGCGGCATTCAGGAGCCGATTTGTTCAGGAGCCAAGCCATTTGAGTACCAAGGTACCACTGAAATGCTTTCCTGTAAAGTTAGGAAAGCCATGTTGTGATGCTGCGGCATCATACGGCTAAGAAGAATAACCTCTTTTTTTCCTTCCAGCTGGACATCATGGAGCCAAAAGTGCCAGATGATATTTACAAAACCCATCTAGAAAACAACCGTAAGTGTTCTACTCAGAGCAGTGGGGTAGCCATCCAGGCAGCTTCATCAGGGTCCTGATGGCAGAACCAAAGTTTATTCAAGTTACAGTAAAGGAATTTCACTTATAAAGTAAATAAAAATGGTTTCATGCTATGTTACATATCTACAGTGGTACCTCGGCTTACATACACTTCAGCTTACATACGCTTCAGGTTACAGACTCCACTAACCCAGAAATAGTACCTTGAGCTAAGAACTTTGCTTCAGGATGAGAACAGAAATTGTGCTCCAGCAGTGCGGCGGCAGCAGGAGGCCCCATTAGCTAAAGTGGTGCTTCAGGTTAAGAACGGAACTGCGGAACGAATTAAGTACTTAACCCGAGGTACCACTATATTAGATTTTGAATGGAGATATACACATATGAATACACATATGAAAATATACATGCTAATGTGTATATTTTCATTTGTATACTGCTATTGTCTTTAGGCACTCAAACAGCATATATACCAATATCTATAGCATATTGAGACTGATAATTCTCGATCATCATAGCAATTTCTAAAATTCACACATTGTAATATGTAGCATCTATTACACGGCATCAAATCAGTGAGCTTTTATCAGACCTAGAAGAGACCTTATGAAATAGGCATGCTTCTGAAGCTCTTAGTAGAGTGGGCCTGGCAAACGTCTCTTGGGAGGGAATTCCACCACACAGATGTCACTGCTGAAATGGCTCTGTTCTTAAGTAGGTCCTAACTGTAAGCAGATAGTCTGGCTGAGTTTAGCTGTAGCTACTGTTCATTGAGTTTATATCCTGCCCTTCCAAAGGAGCCCAGGATGGCAAACACACCCACAATTTAAAAAGAAAAACAGTCTACTCTAAAACAGTTTAAAACATTTAAAAGCAGATTCATTTAAAAACATAACTTTATCCAGTGATCTTGGGGTTGTCAGGAATAGTATGATTAAGCTTATTTGCACATTTATTTTGTGACGACTGTGGGTTTGGAGTAAAAAAACTTAAGAATTATCTGCAGGCAGTGGTGGCACCTGGAGCAATGTCTTGCCTGCTTAGTTCATAGGGACGAACTGGTGTTATATGTAAGAGCTGGGGTATTCCAAACTTTTCAAGGGTTGTCCACATGCAAGGTATTATGATAGTCCAAGTTGATAAATAAGTAGTTCTGCCCGAGCTCTTAGGCTCACCAAATCACTTGTGCTTTACTTCAAAATGCTGTGTCTTGTCTTCATTGTTGCATGCAGTTTTCTATATTAATCAAGCAATCATTCAGCTAGAAAGTGTAGGTGTCTTTAATAGCTGGTGACTGCTCTTCCTGCAAAAATGCTGTCTTTCCTTGACCGCCATGTGAGATGAATGGGAGAAGTGTGAATGGAGCGCTGGCTGAGAGGAGGGCCTGTTTGAGTAGTTCTAGGCTGACACTGGAGTCTGTCATCCTCAACTGGCTCCCTCTTGTGCGTTCTGCTCCTTCAGGGTTTGGCGGCAGCGGCTCTCAAGTGGATTCGGCTCGCATGAACTTGGCCTCGTCCTTTGTTAATGGTTTTGTGAATGCTGCTTTTGGGCAGGACAAGCTGCTGACAGACGACGGCAACAAGTGGCTGTACAAGAACAAGGACCATGGTGAGTCAGAAGAGGAGCAGGCAGCAGCTGGTCTGCTTGGGAGAACATTGTGGAGGTGGGGGGGATGGTGATAAGAGAGCTCTCCCCTACTATTTTTCTGTGGCAAAATTTGACTGAATGACCTTCTTGACAAGGGCCTGGTGATACTTTTGTATGTTATACTTTCTAACCTGGTGCCCTTGTACAAGGACTTCATTCCTGAGGTTTGAATTCTTTTGGCTGTTATGGGCTTGGGACATTTCGTTCATTGGTACTGGGACTGCTGCATGTGTGACATTCGCCCAGTTAAATTGGTTGCTTCAGGCCAAACTAGGGGTGAGGGGTTTATTTTCATATTTCATTCGTGGCATCTGCATGGATGATAGGTGGCCCAGGAATTGCTTTTAATTATAAAACGATTTGGCATGAAGCAGAGGGTGGGAAGCAAATTTTTACAAAGAAGTGTGTGCATAGGTGTGGAAGCATCCCCTGCTTTGTGTCTCCATCCTCTGTCACCTCAGGCACTTTACTTCCCCAGCCTGGATCTCTGAATGTGGTACATGATGGTGCCTCACACCTTTTCATTTTAAGACTTAAGACCCCTCCCCCTACTTTATATGTGAACAGGAAAGGTATAAACGAATGAGATTGCTGCTGCCTTGCCAAGACTGCTCACTCCAACCCAGGCGTGAGCCATATTTTCCTCTGGGTTAGTTCTTCAGTGTGAAACCCTCACCATTTGATGTGGGGTTGGTTTGACTTTGCACAGCTGAGAGTATTTGAGTTAGATCATGTCTCATCTGCAAGACATCTCATTACTGTGCCAAGCAGTGTCTTGATGTGAAACACCTAGCTTTGAAATAAGGGCTAGTCTCTTGACCTTTAAGGCTCTTTGACTTTAACACAAGGTGTTGTCTGAAAGCCTGGAATATTTTTGGTAACTGCTGTCATCTGTTAAGCAGCCTTTGCCATAGCTGCTTGCCCTTCCTAGTTGTCCTGAACCCCTTTCTTCTTCCTCCCCAGTGTAAATTTCCATAACCCCAACGAGACATGCATCCTCTCATTCTCTTATAAGAGTGTCCATCTTCACCCTAAGAAGCTTTTACATTTATATTATAGGGATGCTGAGTGCTGCAGCCTCGCTGGGGATGATCCTGTTGTGGGATGTGGATGGGGGGCTTACACAGATTGACAAGTACCTGTACTCCTCAGAAGACTACATCAAGGTGGGTGACCTTCCTTTCAGCCTGAGTGTTAACTGCTCACAGCAATCCAGTCATATCAAAATAACAAGACAGACTCTTTTTAAGAGTATAGGAAGTTTCTTTACACTGAGACCACTATCTCCGCATTGACTCTTACTATCAGGTTGGCATGTGAGGCATCCGAGTGACAGGTCATCTGCCCTGATTCATCCGGGCAAGGACTACATAACTCAATTATTTAACATAATGCCACCCTCCAGTTAATTTAGCCCTTTTAGCTTACTAGATACTGTATAGGCTTGTCATGACATTCGTTGTACTTGACAGTGCCTCCCCACTTCCTATTTTGTGTCCTATAGTCAGGGGCTCTTCTGGCTTGTGGTATCGTGAACTCTGGCGTGAGGAACGAGTGTGACCCTGCCCTTGCATTGCTCTCGGACTATGTCCTCCACAATAGCAACACCATGAGGATCGGCGCCATCTTTGGGTGAGGACCTTCCTTGGCTTCCATTTCCCTCTCCACAGAGCATCGCATATATCATTCTAAGTGACATGGTATTCTCTTGCAGGCTGGGGTTGGCGTATGCTGGTTCCAATCGAGAAGATGTCCTGACCTTGCTTCTTCCTGTAATGGGAGATTCCAAGTCCAACATGGAGGTGAGGGAACAGCGCCACAGCCGTCTGGTGCTTCGGTCAGCTGCTTGCCCAGGGGTGGATGGATGGGGCTGTGTCTTTCATGGAGTGTAGAAGGCAATTAGAAGCAGAGTTTCTGTGCTCTAGCTTGGAGTTTGTTTTTGTGTGAATGGCTGAGGGCCATTTAGCTGCCTCAGACTTTTATGTTGTAATATTGGGGTGTGTTCTTCCCAGAGTCCAAAACAGAATGTTGAATCTAAAAAGTAAGTAACCTAGTAAAAGCCTGTTGGTCTAACCTATTGATAAAGAGAAGGCAGGTGGACCAAGACCTCTCCAAGTGACCTTGGGAAGGAGGAGGTTCATATCTCAGTGCCCTCAGCATGTTGCCCAGCAAAATCAAATTTTGATAGGAAGTTATTACAACTTTAAAGATGCACAGGACTCCAAAAGCATCCATGTGGAGAGTCTTCTGCTTGACTCTTGGCTTGGGAGGATTAGTGAAAAGGTTTATTCATTTCTTAAGTTTGCAGAAACACAGACCCTGAAGTGTGAATGTCATCTCAAGCCACTTAAACATGTTTGTCATGCAGTAGGCAGTGGGCAAACAATGCTCAAGGCCAACCTAGGAGTTGTGAAACCTTGAGGTCCTGAATGTCAATATATGTCAACTCCAGGTTTGAAAGATGATCTTGACGCTCTTCTTCTCACGTGGAATGGGTCAGAGTTCTTGGCTACCTGAAAATCCCATCTGTAGTGGTTTCTTCAGGGGCACAGCAAAGCTATATAAACCTTGAGGAAACCAGGGAATGCTGAACCCATGAAATGATGTGTTTCCTAGTTTCAACTGCTCAGTCTAGTAAAGTGTGACTAGTTTTAATGGTTGCTTCAGACCTTACCCTGATAGACTGGCGGCTATCACTTGTAAAAAGGGGAAAGTTGCCATGCATATTCTTCTCTTTGTGTGCTGCAGGAAAATATCAGTGAGCAGGTGTTTCAGTGATTTGGCTCTTGGGAAGTAGCACCGTTTTGCAGGAATCTGGTGGATAGCTTTCACTCTGTGGTCTCCTTCAGGATGCTGCTTACAATATGTCTCTTGTCAGAAGCAGTATGTGTCTGAATTCCAGTTGAGAATCATAGATGGGGGAAGGGCTGTTATGCTCAGGTCCTGCTTTGAGGCTTCCCACAGGTATCTGGTTGGCCACTGTGAAAACAGGATGCTGTAGGCCTAGCTGAGCCAGTGGCCTGATCTAGCAGGCCCTTATTGTATTTTCCAGCTGCAAGGATTTTGGTGTGACACTATTTTTCTCCCCAGGTGGCCGGTGTGACAGCCCTGGCTTGCGGAATGATTGCTGTGGGCTCATGCAATGGAGATGTTACCTCCACCATCCTCCAAACCATCATGGAGAAATCTGAGACGGAGCTGAAGGACACTTATGCCAGATGGCTACCTCTTGGCCTGGGCTTGAACCACCTTGGTAAGCACATTCACTATGGCCAGGTCTGTGGGTGTCAGGCACACACTTGTGTAGTGAGGAGGAAGGGTCTCTGGTCAGAATTTTTTGGGCTTCTCTTGAGCTGCTGTTGTGATGCTTCCTACAGGAAAGGGTGAGGCCATTGAAGCAATCCTGGCAGCACTGCAGGTCGTGTCGGAGCCTTTCCGCAGCTTTGCCAACACTCTGGTAGACATCTGTGCCTATGCAGGTGAGTCTGGGCTCAGCATTGTTCTGGCTGCTTGTGAACTGGGTGTTGGAGGCCCCAGTCCCATTTTACTTGTGGTCTTGGGTTTTTCCTCCAGGATCTGGCAATGTGCTGAAGGTGCAACAGCTTCTCCACATCTGTAGTGAGCATTTTGACTCCAAAGAGAAGGAAGAAGAGAAAGAGAAGAAAGAGAAAAAGGACAAGGAGAAAAAAGAGAACTCTGCTGACATGGGGGCTCATCAGGTAGGGTAAAGAGCCAGTGTGGTGTAGTGGTTAAGAGCGGTAGTCTCGTAATCTGGGGAACCGGGTTCGAGTCTCCGCTCCTCCACATGCAACTGCTGGGTGAACTTGGGCCAGTCACACTTCTCTGAAGTCTCTCAGCCCCACTCACCTCACAGAGTGTTTGTTGTGGGGGAGGAAGGGAAAGGAGAATGTTAGCCGCTTTGAGACTCCTTAAAGGGAGTGAAAGGCGGGATATCAAATCCAAACTCTTCTTCTTCTTATTCTAAAGTTTCCGGGTCTAAGAAAAGGTGAGAGGTCTCTCTCTCTCTCTTGGATGCTGTGAGTGAGAGAACAGGAGCTTGTGGGCAAGGCAAACATGTGGCATGTGCTGTGTGTGCAGAGGTTCCCAGGCTCAGTCCCTGGCATTTTTACTAGAAACATCAAATAGCCAATGATGGGAAAGAGCCTCTGCCTGAGACCCTGGAAAGCCACTGCCTGTCGGAACTGATTCTACTTGGTTGTTCAAACAGTTTGGCCTTGGTATACGGTTGATTCCTGTGCTCCCAACCTAGACAGCTGGGCTGACAGCTGCATAGACAAAGGTCATTCTGCTGCTTGGTATTGGGATTGACTGCAACAAGACAAAAAAAAAAGTCTGTTTAATTTTAAATTGTTGCCTTGGGTTTGTGCTTGAAATGAAACCACCAGCTTAGTGATATGTTCAGAAATGATGAAAAAATAAATCCTGAACATATGCCATTGGTTATTTGCTTGTAGGGTTGTATAATTGTATATGCATGGTAACAATCACCACCAAAAGCTGGTCTTAAAATGCAGTTTTGGTTGTACCAGCCCAGAAGTGTGGGTCCTTGTTCCTAACTAAGGAGCAGTTGTTAATAATTTGCATCATCAGCTGGTTGTAATGTCCTCAATTATGTCCTTTCCTCGTCTTGAAATCAGCACAAGGGCGCTCTTTCACTCCATGGAGTATTTGAAAGCACTTGGTCATGGTTGTAGGAATATAGCAAGCTGCATTATACTGGGTGTTGACACACACTGGCAGTGACTCCAGGATTTGAAACTGGGGACACTACCAGCCCTAGTTGGGTGATACCATGGATTGAGCTTGTATGTAAACAGGTCCTTTACCACTGAGCCATAGCCTTTCTTCAAAATACTAGCTGCTAATATTTTATTGCCCAATTGGATGGTGTTGCCTTCCTGTTTGGCGAAACGTGATTTAATTCTGCTAGTCATGGGTAGGGCCATATGGGGCACTGTGGAATAAAGAGTCCTGAACTAAACCAATGGACAGCAATGAGCCAAAACTGGACTGACAGATTTGAGTGCAAAGTTAGTACTAGCCTGGGAAACCATTTTTCTTTCTTACTCTCACAATAAAAAGCTCTGAGGGAGTCTTAGGGTGGCCTTGCTTGAGGAAGTTGAGATGCCACATTTAGTTTGGGAAAATGTGTTTCATCCATGTCACAAGGTATCCTGTGGTTTCAGAATTTGTATTTCCCTCTGCAGGGCGTAGCAGTACTGGGGATTGCACTCATCGCTATGGGGGAAGAGATTGGGGCGGAGATGGCTCTGCGCACCTTTGGTCACTTGGTAAGTAAGATGGTGTAGGGGAAATGCTCTCTCCATTTGGGGGCAAAGATTGCCATTTGGGATCCAGTGTGCAGCCAGGGATCGTTCTGTGTCATTGGCCAGCCCTGCCATAGTCTGAACTGAAAAACAGAATAAATTTGCCTGCTGTTCCAACCCCTTGTCTGAATTCCTTTCTCAGTGAAGCCAAGTTTGCCACAATTTTGAAATAGTTTTGCAGGACTAATGGAAAAGAGAGAAGACCTTCCAGGATTACAAGCCATATTCTTCATTTAGCTCTACAAATAAGGGATTGGTTTGCTCTTAAATTTGAGCAGCACCTACCATTAAGTCATGACAAGGGAAATACTGTTTGTTGGAAGGGTGGGGTAGAGGAGAGCCTTTTGACTAAAAAAAAAAAAAAATCTGTCTTGTGTGAATAATGCAGATCAGACTAGGTCTCTGGAATGTCCCTAGTTGCCTAGGAATGTGTTGCTTCAACATGCCTTTTTTTTGGTGTTTGTGTGTAATACAGCTAGATATATTAAGTCTACCCTTATAGAAGAATTCTGAACTGGAAATGTGTATCCTAAGGGACTGCACTGAGACTGGGGAACAAAGTGAAAGTCTGTCCTATCCCGTTCATTGCCTGCAAGTTCCAAGATCTACATTCCATGTGTTCCAAAACATTTCTTGGCCCTGGTTCACATCACAATTTATACAGGCTTGCTGGGTGGTCTGCACTCTGGTGCACCACTGTGAAGGGAGGGTGACCTCAGCCAAGGAAATCCTGCTGCTGCTGCCCCTGTGAGCTGCACTGCTCCCACCCCTGGTCTGCCAGCCGTATGCAGGGTGTGAGCTGTGAACCTAAATGAACATTGCATTCCTGATAATTTAGGAGGGGCACAAGTTGCAGTTTGAAACCCCAAAGCTTTGCATCTAACATGTTTTAGGGTTTGTTGAGACTTTAGCTTTGCTTTCTCTGTGGATAAACTGGATGGTTGCTACATATTGTGTGTGTGAAGCCTTTCTGCTAAGAGATTGGAGTTACTTTTTGTTACTCTGGCAGCTGGTGGATGCTCTGATGCCTCTTGGACTTCTGCTGCAACCCTAAGAAAGGCTGCATTTTTTTCTTTGGTTGCGTGTGTCAGAGTGTGCGTAAGGCTCTGCAATCCTGGCCTCACCTTCTCTTCCTTCTACAGTTGCGGTATGGGGAACCCACTCTTCGCCGAGCTGTCCCCTTAGCCCTGGCCCTCATCTCTGTCTCTAACCCCCGCCTCAACATACTTGACACCCTCAGCAAGTTTTCCCACGATGCTGACCCAGAAGTGTCCTACAACTCTATCTTTGCCATGGGCATGGTAGGCAGCGGTAAGCACGTTCAGAATCTTGGGTGACTGTGCAAGCCATGGGCCAATGGGGAATCCCTGCAGTTGGTCTGAAATGCCTTCTGACGATCCAGGATGCTCTGGTGTTTAGAATACAGCATTGACAAGTGCAGAGGAGAGGTTGGATTCATGCAGGCGCAGTCTCCAATTGCTTGGGGGAAAGCCCTGAAGAGGAGGGAATTTAGGTGGCTATAGGGAGGTTAGGACTTTTAGTCTTGGCAACTGATCCATGGGGCAAGGCCTACCAGGGAGGAACCACTGTGCTCATTAGGCACGACAACCCGCCCAGTCTGTGCAGATCGTGTTCTTGCTGATAAAGAGTTAACTCCAACTTCGAATGGTGTGATTTACTGTTGGCTCGCTTCTGACACAGTGTTAAGTCTATTTCGGAGAAAGCGAGAGAAAGTATTTAGTGGCACTTTAAAAACCTAAGAATTTATTTTGGTACGGCATCATAGGAAGCTGCTGTACACATGGTCAGACCATTGGCCTACCTGGCTTGGTCTTGTCTGCTCTGGCTGGCAGTGACTCTGCAGGGTTTCAGGTGGGGGTCTTTCCTGGCCATACCTGCAGATGCTGGGCTCTTGCATGCAAAAACAAACTAAAATGAAAACTGAAAATATGTGGACCGCAGTGCCCCTCTATACATTCACTTCAGTTTTTCTTCTCCCCCATTAAGCATGAGTTAAAATATGTGCAATAACAAAGCTAAAATCTTTTGGATATTTCTGCGATGGGAGATTAAGGGCTGTACCACCCTGCAGGCTCCTTTACATGCCCTAAGTTGCACTCCCTATGGAACCTCCCCGTTCATACCTCTTCATTTTGTCTAGTGGTGGGGGGAATCCCCCTTGTTCGCAACAGCAGTCCCCTGTCCTACCCAGAAAGTGATTGTGGGAGCTTGGCCTTTTTCGGTGTAGTTGCTTCTTGATCCCTCCTTTCCGGACCCCACAGGTACCAATAATGCCCGTCTGGCTGCAATGCTTCGACAGTTGGCACAATATCATGCCAAGGATCCCAATAACCTCTTTATGGTGCGGTTGGCCCAGGTAAGTGGCTCAGCTTAAACTCTGCCCCAAGCTAGTGGGTAGCATTGTTAACTTTAGAGTTGTTAAACAGCTAGATGAATATACCAAATATTATTAGGCTGTATCTGTGATTAACATTCTCAGCAGAAAGTGACTTTTGATGAGACCTGAAATTTAGGTGGGTTTTTGTTCTCCTTTTGTACTGTGCCATTATTCCTATGCAGAGATTTCACAGCAGCAGGACTACGTTAGTGTTGCTAATGGACTTGCTTTGAAGTACGGCTGCAGGGTTTTGCAGCAGTGGCGGAAGGGGGGCTGCAGAGGTGTGTGTTCAGGGGGTGTCTGTATGGGATTGTTGTGTGTTTTGCTGCACTGATTTTCATTCCCCTTGGTGTGCTTCTATCCCCACTAAATATTACCAGAAGACAGATGCATTTTTTCCCCTCAGAGGAGAGAAATGTATTTGAAAATCCCCCCCCCCCTTCTCAGTTTTGCCTCTGTCCTGTTTTCCGAATAATATTTCTCCAGTGCTGTCAGTGCCCATGGCATTTTAAAGAGTAACGGCAAGAAAAGGCAGTAAAATAATAATAATGCATCGAGGCAGCCTGTGACTGTAAAAAATTATGCAGATTGGGCAGATTTACAGAATTTTTGCACTGTGTAATCTGTTTATGCTCGTCATTGGGTGGAGCAAGAGGCTATGCAGAGCACCAAAGCCCCTGCTCTGAATCCTGGGGACCATATTCAGCTACACCCTTCAGTATTTCAAGATTTCCACAAGCATTGCCCATGCATCAAGCACTTACAGGATCATGATGCATTTGCAACCCTGAATGGGAGTTTAGGGTGATGTATGGAAAAGAGCAATTAGAACTCAAGCAGCTTATCATCTTTCTGAGAAAGAAATGGGTTTTGGGGCTTTGTAAAAATAATAAAAATAATGATGCACTATAGTACCTCATGGAAGCTTTTCAGTCTGTGAAAATTATTTGGAGTCTTGGGACTTGCATTTCCAAACAGTCCCTGCTGTGACCTGTATGTCTGTCATTGTGAGGAGGGTTCCTGTAGAAGGAAGGAAGGAAGGAAGGAAAGCAAGAAGAGAGGGTGGAGGGAAAGGGAGCAGGTCTGCAAGGGTTGATGAAGCACCGCCACCGGGTACTCGGAGCAGATCTATGGTAGCAATTTGGAATGATAATGCATACACGCTGCTGACTTCTTACACTCCTCATATAGTGACAACAAGTCCCGAATAGCCAAATGTTTGGTGTTTATTAAATGTTAGGTTTATATCCCACATTTCAGTTGAATGAGCCTCAAGACTGCTTGCGAGTGGTCCTTTGGTCCCAGCCATGGATTTCCCCATCACCAATATATTTTCTGCTTGCTATGCAGGGCCTGACACACCTTGGGAAAGGGACCCTCACTCTCTGTCCTTACCACAGTGATCGGCAGCTCATGAGCCAGGTGGCCGTGGCAGGCTTGTTGACTGTGCTGGTGTCCTTCCTTGATGTCCGTAACAGTAAGTATTTTTTTTAAAAAATGATATTTATTAAAGTTTCCAATAAAAACATAAAAACACAACCAACAATAAAAACATACACAAACAAAAAACAAGTATAATTTCAAACCTTATTTTCTTAAACCTAATTTCCCCGACCTCCTCATACCTCCCCCTTCTGTATTCTAATTTCATTATCAAATCAGCAAATCCATTCCCTTATTTCCCATAGTTTTTGATAATTCTGTTCTTTTTCCTGATCAACACCCCTGCAAACCACATAATTTTTAAACCCATGTCATTCTAACCTTCATTAATTTTATAGTGCTTATTAAGATAGGATGTCCGTAACAGTAAGTATTGGCCCCTGGAGTTGGGGAGTATAATTTGCTGGCCCCTCTAATGGTGAACTCTGGAATTAATTACTTTTCAGTGGTTAAGAGACTATTTCATTTTTACTGGAGGCAGGTGCCATCATTAAATGTTTTTGGCCCCTGTTTGCAGCCATCATTCAGATATGAACAGTTGAGAGTAACTGGAGGAGTTCTAGGTGTCTAATTCTGGAACTCCTTTCCTCTAGAGATCCACATAGCTTCAAGGGAGAAGCTTTGGTACACAAGATCCTTAATTCAGTGCTCCTAGAATTCTCCTTTCTCTTTAGCCTGAGATCCTGGAGAGCTTTCGTAAGTCAGGCTTGAAAGTTGTCCAGTTTGGTGGGTCATTGTTCTGACATACATAAAGGATAACTTCATATGTGTCTGAGCCTAGGCTTCTGGGCCATAATCCTGCTTCGGTTTTGTACTGGAGTATAGATGACAAAGTGCAAAATTCATGTACCCAGTGGCAGTAGAGAATAGCACATGCACATTTAAATTGCCACTTGGAAAAAGACAGAGAAATATGGTAAGTGCTCTCCTTTGTCTTTTGCTGAGAAGAGCTTGCTTGGCTGATGAGGACCATGTCCTTTTTGTGTTCTAGTTAAATAAAAAGTGAGAAAGTGCTGTTGATGATCAAAGGAAGATAATGATATTTCTCTTCTATATTACTGTGCATCAAAATGGTGGTTGAATCAATAAATAGACAAGATTTTTTTTAAAAAAATATGGTTCATTGATCCCCAGAATTATGTCTCTGCCTTCTACTGGTGAACAGATCTAATCAAGTATGACAGCACCATTGGATTGGATAAGGGAAACTTCCTTAGTGGACCAGTCTCTGCAAGCCTTGACTTATGTTTTCCTTTCTCTCCTAGTAATTTTGGGGAAGTCCCACTATGTACTGTATGGCCTTGTGGCTGCCATGCAGCCACGCATGCTTGTGACCTTTGACGAGGAGTTGCGCCCCCTGCCAGTGTCTGTGAGAGTGGGGCAGGTAAGTAGGCTCTGAACAGAAGCTGGGAGGGTCCCTGCTTTGCTTGGGGATCCCATGGGGCACTGGACTTTGGCAGTTCATGGGTTACTATGGGTAGCCTTAGTGGAGAATGGGGATCTGGGGCGCTTTTGTTTCCTGACTTCCCTGAAGGCTTGATCAGGGCTAAGGAAACCCTGCACCAGAGGGTTGGGGGAGCAACTTCCCTGTTCACTAGCACTAACCTCTGGCCTTCCTCTCAGGCGGTGGATGTGGTAGGCCAGGCAGGCAAACCGAAGACTATCACTGGTTTCCAGACCCACACAACGCCAGTGCTGCTGGCCCATGGTGAGCGGGCAGAGCTGGCCACAGAGGAGCACTTGCCAGTGACACCCATCCTGGAGGGCTTTGTTATTCTTCGCAAGAATCCCAACTATGATGTCTGAATTGCCTGAGGTTTTGGGGTGGGGTGGGAGTGGGGAGTAGGATGCGGCACTGTGAGGAGGGACTAGCCTCCTCCGTCTTTTTTGTTACAGAAGGAGCTCTTCTTAGGAAAATAAATTGACCCGAGTTAATTTGGCTTCCCGTTTGTTCTCTTCTGATCTTCCTATCTGTAGAATGGAGGTAACCAGAAATCCCTTGGCCTTTACTTAGGAATAGGGAAGGTAGATTGTAAACTGGTTGGGCTGTGCACAGGGCTGCCTGTAGTCTCCCAGGAGCAGCTGCAACCTGGACACTGTTATTAAGAGGTTTGTGTAGCTGACATCTATCGATGACTGAATAAAGTGTCTCATATTCATCACTACACTTGAAAAGGGCAAGGAGAACTTGGGTGGTTTTTTCACAGATGGAAAACTATTTGGCGAACATTGTAATGCTTGAAAAGAAAGGATTTCCTTGAGAACACAGGCTACAGAGGTCTATAGATTACAACAAAACTGGGCAGAGGGCTGAAGGCCCCTCGCCATTGGAAGATTCCAAGTCTTATCTGTGTCCTATCCTGTCCCCCTGCTTTGATTACAGGGTCAGTCCACATTGCCAGCATGCCTTCTAGCTTGGTGGTAAGTGCAGGTATTTAAAAATGCAAGACTTGCAGAAATTGTTCTGCTGTGGCTCCCACACTACCCAGTATTAATTCACAGAATATTGTCAGATCCTTCCAGACCAATAAAGTGGCTGCATTTCTCGAGTAAAGAAAGGCAGCAGTTGAAGCGAAGGATGCAGTTTTTCAGTCACTTTGTTTTCTAACATGAATAATCAAAGAGATACAGAATGGCAGAATCACATTTCCAACCACGGAAAGGTATTTGGGGCTGAGGATCAGGAAGAAACAAGGGGAGACCATGTATGGGTGAGCTAGTAAACTGCTGTAATCTTTTGTGTGCTACATGAAACTCAAGGGAAACTTCATTTGAAAATCATATGGTGCTGCTGTCCTATCTTACATTTTTACAGAATCAGATGAAGTAGATTTGCCTGAAGAAATGTTTCTACTCAAAATGAACTGGACTACAGCAGGGCTCCTGAGCACAAAGCCTAAAGGTCTTGCCTGGCCCTTGGTTGCCTCTGTAGCCTCTGTAACCTACTTTCTCCATGCTATACGCTTCTATTGTGACTCCCCCTCCCTTGCCTTTTTTTCTAAACAAAATAGCCCCCAAATGTTTTAAGTTCTCCTTGCAGGGGAAGTTGCTGCACAGCTTGTGAGTATTTTGGTTGTTCTTCCCTGCACCCTTTCCAGCTCTGCATCTTTCAAATTTAATTTGTTGTAGATTCATTTGATCAGGGAATACTATTTAAAAAATGTATATATATCCCATTGTGGCTGTAAGTACTTTTCAGAAATCGCAATAGGATGCATTGCACCATTCTCCTAAATAGCCAAATTGTACCTTTATTTCACTATTAGAAATACATCAACTGAGGCATTTTTTTAATAGCTGTAGGTCACAAGATAAGTCATCCTTGCTAACCACACAGTTATATGCATTGTACTGATTAGAAAGTAAGCAGATGGAATCTCCTCTGTTATTCCCCTCATGGCTGTGGGGCTGGGGGACTTATTTCTGCTTCCTTTCCTTAAATCCTGATACTCACTATCTCAGTGCTATTATATACCTTGGGTGTCTACATTTCTTTTTTTCGTTTTTTAAAAAGTAAATTCAGGAGGACATCATGCCAAGGCTTAAGAATCACTTGCTATAGAGCAATGCAAGAGCCAGACGTTCAGGGTGTAAGAAACCAAATGTCAGGACAATTAAATAGTAGACACTCATTTTTGGGGGACCCTGGGGCGAGCTTATTCAAATTTACAGTCCGCTGGCCAGGGAGGTGAAAAGAGGAGCAGGCAGTGCCTTCTGAAGGCTCTTGATCCATAACTGCTAGAAATCTCACTTATTCCTTGTCTTTTGTTTGAAGAGTTCACCAGCCCGTCTGTAGATTCTGAAATAGCCTGTGTTTTCTGTTTATCTCAGCTCTTAGGGGTCCTAATGTTGGTGAGGAGTTTTCTTGAGCGTCTGTATACTGCAGCTTAGGCGATGAGTTCAGATCTCTTGTAAGAGCAATCTCTGGCAGCACTGCTAACAGGGAGGAAAGGAATGGTAGAAAAAAAGATACAAAGGTGGCAGAAAGAAAAGTCACATCTACTTCTGACGCTGCCTACCCGACCCCTGTGGAAATGTGAACCCTCTATAGAAAAAAGGGTTCCCCACCCCTCATGTAGTGAATGACAAAGGAGGAGTTTTTAGTGGTTGGGGACAGAACACAAACCTTACAAATTAAAAGGGAACAGAAAGGCACGGCAGAGGAGTGGGTTTCATATCTGACTCTGGGCTAGGTTTTTTGCAGAGGTAGTATGGGTGGCTGAAGGGAAGAAAAGGCATTTATGTGAGTCAGTGCTACAGAAAAGACTAACCGTCCCTCCTGACTTGAACACTGGGTGATGGTGAATAAGCATGATCTCATATGAAAGAAACACTTCAGCTCATTCATGCTCAGGCTCATTTTGTGAGAGGATGGTGGGGTGAGATGACTGCTGCAGAGAGTCTGCATCGTTATCTGTCACCATAAGCAACACTTAGCAATTATCTTGCTTGCTGACTAACCAACCAACCAACAGTGTGTGATTTTGAAGCATCTCTTGACAATTGGATTCAACTGCTGATCAAAGCCAGAATTCAAGATACGGATGTACTATGTTATTTAAAAAGTGTCCTTTCTGACTCTAGCTTGTTCAAATTCCACAAGTGTCTAAAAGAACATTTGATGACTTTGGGTTCAGGCAGGTTCATGGCCCTTCCTTTCCTCTGCGTACAAACTTACGTCCAAGAGAGGGCACTTTTCAACATCTGCAAGCAAAGGCCAGCATAATATCTGCAGGGCACTGTCAGTTGATGTTTTTCATTACTGTGTTTCATTACGCCATTTTGACAGGTAGGTAGATCTTTCATAGGGAACTCTCAATTATTATTTTTAAACCAACATATTCATACATAGGATCTTCATCCAATCTTGTGGTCTTGGGTCAGTCAATCAGTACATAATTTACACACTTTAAAATCACCATGCAGTTTATTATTAGTTGGAGGTTGGTCCTTGTGAGCCTAAGTCATAGAGGTGAGTTGAGGGAAAAGTGAGGAAATACCCCCTGAGGAGATGTGTTTTTGAACAGGGACAGGGAGAGGGGGGAGAGGAACAAACTGATTTAGAAAGAAGCAATATTTGGACGGAAGGTGTTAAGAGTGAACAGTTGGGAACAGAAGGAGATGGCCGCTCAGTCAGCATGCACTCAAGCCATTTAGAACTTTAGAAGTAATGACCAGCATGAATTAAGCCCATTTACAAACTGCCAACCAATGAGTGCAGCTGCTGTAAGATAGGTATAATGAGCGCCCGTGCCCAAGCACCCACTTGCACCCTTGCTGCCACATTCTTTGCCAACTGAAGTTTTCAGACACACTTCAGAGGCACCCTCTATATATGTTTTTATCCTCCAAGACCTGCAATCTGGGAGCAGAGTGCCTCTGAACCTGGAAGTTCCATTTAGCTCTTGTGGGTTAAACTTGATACAGTACAAAGGTGCTATGAGGAAATTCAGAGGCGGGGTGGAGGCTGTAAGGGAACGGCAGGGACCACCGGCAGGGGCCTTACAGAATGTCAATCACTGGCTGGGAGCATCGCATTCGGAACCATGTGGAAGAGAAGAATGAGCTGACGCCGCCCCTGGAAGCCTGAAGCCACCAGCACCTCCTGTTACTGCGTATGCTGGTACACTGGGAGATTTAGTATAATAATTATTGTGCATTTATTTATATCGCAGCTTTTCCCCCAACAGGGTCTCGAGGCGGCGTGCAGATAAAATAGGAACAGCTAAAAACTTAGGGAGAAAAAAAGATTAAAAACAACTAAGCATTAATAGAAAGAAACATTATTGTTCTCTGAAATTATTGTTGTGTGTTTATAATGTACATATGTACAAACATATTTATCTATATTGATTGCTTATTCATTAAGAAGAGCGAGGAAAGTACTCCGGGCCCGATCCCCTCCCCCACCACCCACACGTGTCACGAGCCATAGAGTGGCACCGGGCGGCGGCAAGAACGCTTTTCGACAAGGAAAGGGGAAACGGAAGCTCCTATCCCCGCCACGTGACGCAGGTGCGCGCGCCGGCCGGCCGGCCATCCCGCCCGCCTCCCTGCCTGCCTCGCGTGGAGGTCACGTGCCCAAGAAGCCGCGCCGCCGCGCGGGAGTCACCTGACCGCCTCTTTTCTTTCTCCCCCCCTTCGTCCCCCAATACCAGAGCATGGCGCGAGCCACGTGACGAAGGCGGGGCGGCACCTCACCCCACCCCTCCCAATTCGCCCCACCTCCCTCCCTTCCCCCTGAGAGGCTTCAGGCGAGCCCCGCCCCCTCGGCGCCGTCCTCCCTCGCCCCGTGACCGACCCTCCTCCTCCTCCTCCTCCCTTCCTCTTGCCCCGCCCCTCCCCTCGGAGAGCGGCTCCGGAAATGGTCGTGCTGGGCTGCGCTGCGGCTGCGTCGGGCCCCGCTCCCCGGACTGAAGGAGACTGAAGGTAACCGCGGTGGGGGGAGGGGGGAAGGTGCGGCGGGGGTGGGGGGCGAGAGAGAAAGCCAGAGTAGGCCGCGGTTGGCGCGGTGGGGGGGAGGGTAGGAGGAGAGAGGCGGGGCCTCGCCGGTCTCCTCCCCCTGCTGCCCCCCTCCCGCGACGAGGGCATTCCCCCCTCACCCCCACCCCGTTCGTCGCGCCTTGACTGGGCTCCGGCCGCCATTGCCCCCTCGCCTACCCTGCCTGGGCCTGCCTGGCCCTCGGAGGCCTCGCCTGAGCACCACGTGGGGCGGGAGGAGGAAGGAAGGAAGGGGACGCCGGCCGGGCTAGGCCTCGTGGTCCCCGCGCCCGGGTGAAGGGCGGCTGCCGGGAGAGAGAAGAGAGACCCGGCCTCTCCCCGGTTCCTCCTCCCGCCGACTAGGCTTTCTCTGGGAGCGTGGAGCCGGCCTTTGTGCTCTCGCTTCCTTCGGCCTGCGCAGGGTGCTCCTGGGCGCGTGCAGACGGCGCTTCTCTCTCGGCTTCCTCGCGTGCGTGCGAAGCGCAAGGTTACGGAAAGGGTGTTTCCGAGCAGGGGCGAAACTGGGCTACCATTTCACCCGTGTCAAAGACCCAGTTTGGTATCTCTTCGCACGCGCATTTGGGTACACACACGCAGGCTGTGTGTACCTCAATGGCTCCCCTTGGGGGGGTGGGCTTCACCCCGGCCCAAAAAAGCCTGGCTAGCCCCCTCGTAGCTACGCCTCTCATTCTGAGGCTCTGTCTGCTCCACCAAACAAACCTTTCTTTCACATAACGCCAGTATCTTGTTTTTAAAACGTCTCCGCACCTGGAACAGATGTGAGGTTTTTTCGGTCCTGAATTCGAGCCCTTTCTCTCGCTCCCCACCCCAAATGCAAACTCCACAAGGCAGCCTAGTCTCCTTTAGGTCATGCCTGTGGTGCCTGTATTTTAATAAGCAGTAAATTTATTTTTTGCCCTGCATCTTACTCAAGCTGTGTTTTAAGAACGAGAGCTTTCCAAGCAAATATGCCCTTGGCACAGGCCAGTAGTGGGGGACAAAGGTCCACCCTCATAGCCAGCCTCCTTTCGGAGAACGCCCTGAAACTTAGAGGAGCCTTTCCTTATCTATCCAGGTACTGTGGAGGATTTTGACCCTAAAACTTGAGCCCTTTATATGTGCTGCTGTTATAGGGCCTTAGTACAGGTACTAGGCCTCTCTCAAACTGCATATGAGCCCGGAAGAGAGGCCTGTGCTCTAGAAGCATAGCCAGTCTTGCATAACTATCAGTAGGAACTCAAAACAGTGTCTTTCCAATGGGCAAACACTATAATAAACAGACCCCTCTGCTGCTCAATCTGTATAATATTTATGGAGCCCAAGGCCTTTCTATGCAAGCTTCTTCAGGGTTTCTGCTATACGTACAGTTAACTCTAGATAAGTACAATGTGAACAAAGTCTGAAGCCAGTGTGCCATGAATAAAACATGACTTCTAAATAATTTTGCACTCTGAAAGTGTTAATCAAAATTACTGAAGAAACAGAATTTCCAGCTCCACAATCAATTCTCTCCCACAAAGTATGGGGTCAACAAATCCCTTCTTCTCGTGAATTGTGCACTGTTTAAGACATGAAATCACATTTTCTGAAAGGATATCTGAAACCAAAGGGGCCTTCTAGAGCTTAGTTGCATGACAACTTTGGCATGCTAGCGCAGTACTACAATGTCTAAAGTTGAGACCAGCTGCTATCTCATATAATTCTATTTGCTGCTGAAACTATCAACCAACTCATTTCTGTATGGTTAGACCTTGTTAAAGTCCCCTCCCTGCTTATCTATAGAGCCCAGTATCTAGCACACACAGTATTTAGGTCACAATTTCCACAATTTAGAAGGAAGTGTGGAGCTTCTAAGGCCTCCAGCTACCCCTATATGCCATATTTATGATATTCGTAGCATTTGATGGAGATTGAGCTTTAATTTTATGCGACTTGAGTTTAAATAGCTTGAGGTCTTAAACCAGGTTCCCTTCTTGGCCAGTAGCCATGAGACAAACCAGGTCTGTCCCAAAATGTACTGGCAGCTTGTATTTTATGAGGTTATGCTCTTCTGAGGCCTGAAATTTAATATCTTCAACTAGCCCCCACCCTATTTGGACTATTAAAATACAAGACTGGACCTTTATACGGTTCTTATAGTTGATTTCATTTCCTTATGTTTATTTCTCTTTGAGTTCCTTTACATCTGAGCCTTTTAGACTGCATCTGGAGGGCCCAATCCTGCTTTCCACTGAATTGTAACTTTGTCCCTGACAAATCTTTTGTTAACACCCTCCTCTCATTCTTTCCACAATAGTTTTGTTGGTATCACTTATTAAAATCACTTATTAAAATGTTTCTACTCCACTTTTCCTTATAGAGATCAAGGTAGCTACGGGGTGTCCTTGGATTTACCACTATGCCTTTTGATAGTTTAATCCATAATCTAGCCCTTTTCTGAACTCTGTAAAGTAACATGAATTAAAATAACTTCATTAATGAACCTGAATAAAAGGGAGCTGAAAGCTGCATAACCTTGAGTGGACATCTGAAGATCTGGCACATAAGCTTTTGTTCTCCTAAGTACATATAGGCAGGAATCAATTGTTTTGGTACATGCTTGTGACATTCCAGTCTCCTATTGTGCATGTATAGGACTGAATGTCCCCAGACAGAATACCTTTATTGAGAGGACCAGTCACCTCCTGGATGTTTTGGACTACAGTGATGTTTGCCCATGTTGGAGAAGGCTGATATTATTGCAACAAAACAGCCACTCCTCTGAAATGCTCCTGCCCCATATAAGGCTGTGATGTGCCTGCTGATTGTATATACATTTCCTTGGAAGTAAAACCCATTGAGCTCAGTAATTTACTTACAAGGCCTGCCTGCGTTCCTCTGTAGAGGTTTACCATGTGGTGGTGTATTTAGATTCCTGGATCCTGTACCCCGCTCCATATGCTTTGAAACGGGGGCTCAGATCTGCCGATAACTGCGACCCCCCCCCCCCGCCTCTGGAGTTTCCAGTCCCAGTATACGACCTCATAAAATGTGGCACTCCTCTCACCCCACCCCGCGTTTGAAACCTGCAGGGCTCTCGACCCCGCATAACCTGTGGTATCTAAGGCTACTGTTGTGCTTCGTAAGGCAGTGTTTTGGTTCATTTGGCATAGGTAAGCACCCCGCGCAGTTCAGAATGCTCCTGCCCTAAGTGCATAGGACCTGCGGGATCTGCATTTATGGAACACGCTGGGAAATGTAGATCTTCGCTCTTGCATCCAAACATATCAGGGGTGCTGTGGGTGGGTGCACGCCTTAACGGGGCGCAGCAGCTGCCCGCTTTTAGGCGAAACCTGGAAGCTTAGGATCGCCCGGTTCTGTAGTGGTATTGGGGCGTGGGTGCACCCTCCTCTAAAATTCCAAGCAGCCGCACCCGGTAGGGTCTCCCCTTCCGTGGCCTCTGTGCACGTGTGAACGTGGCGGAATCCGGGCGAGAGCTGTTCTGCAGCTGCGCGCCCACATCTGCGGAGCACTCGCCGCGCGCAGAGACCCTGCGGCGCCGGATCGGCCTTTCCCACCCCGCTTGTAGGCCCGAAGCCCGCCCGGTGCCTGCATCCCGCTGGGCCCACGTGTTCGCCTCTTCCTTCCTTCCTTCCTTGCTCGCTTCGCCCTGCCCTAGGCCGCCGTCGGGGCTGGCCCTGCTGCGGCTCCACCTCCTCCGCTCCCTCCACCTCCTCCCTCGCTGGCTGTGGCTGCTACCGCGCCGGTGCTTGGCGTCCGCCTCCGAGAACCGGGCCAGCCCCACGTGCTTGCGGCGTAACTCGGGTACGGTCGGAAGCGGCGGTGGGGGGACGGGGCCCCG
>NC_139681.1:93227858-93430130 GCF_964106915.1 Podarcis gaigeae | reverse complement strand
TCCTTCATCACCTCCCTGCTCTGGCCGTTGGATGCCAGGTTCCTCCAACAAGGAGCCAGAGGGCCTGCTGCTCTGAGCAGCCATAAAACGGGCAGTAATGTGTGACCTGGAATGAATGAAATATTTAATGTAACCCATAAAGCTGTGTGAGCCCATTAGAAGCAGCTCCATAAAGATCACTGGGAGGTGGGGGGGGGGGGGGGCGAGCGCTGGGCTGCTCTGTACTTGGGTATATGTACGCATGTGTGTCCATGCACTTGGGCAGCCAGCGTGGACAAGGCAGGGGAGAGGGTTGAGCAATGCGCAGGGGAGGGGATTTCACTGTGGCTGGGAAGAAGCCGTAAATTTGGGGTGAAGGGTCAGTGCGTGAAAGGGGAGGGGGAGCAGGGAGGGAAACAAGGAAAGGAGAAACATGGCCACCCGCAGTGAGGCAGGGAGCTGCCAGGGCTGTGAGGCTTTGGGGTTGGTGTGTGTGTGTGTGTGTCGTAGAACTTTCAACTTGGACGGGACCTCAGAAGCCATTGAGTCCCAACTTCCTGCTCAAGGCAGCATCAGCAAAGGCAAGATGCGACTGTAGCATCCCTGACAGAGAGTCATGCAGCCGCGGGTGTCTCATACTGGGTCACCTGGTCTGCACGGACTGGCAGCTCTCCTCCACAGCTTGGCTGCAGGAGTTGCAGGAAGGAGGCAGTCCAAGTCGCCACCCTTTGGGTTTCCACTGTGGATTTGTGTAGCCTTTTCTTCTCCCAAAGATATCCAGCAGGGCAGTAGAGGTTTAGGATCAGAGTCTTCATCATCATCATCATCATCATCATAATAATAATAATAATAATAATAATGACGCGGGTGGCGCTGTGGATTAAACCACAGAGCCTAGGGCTTGCTGATCAGAAGGTCGGCGGTTCGAATCCCCTGTTGCTCGGTCCCTGCTCCTGCCAACCTAGCAGTTCGAAAGCACAAAGTACAAGCAGATAAATAGGTACCGCTCCGGCGGGAAGGTAAATAGCATTTCTGTGCGCTGCTCTGGTTCACCAGAAGCGGCTGAGTCATGCTGGACACAAGACCCGGAAGCTGCATGCCGGCTCCCTCGGCCAATAAAGTGAGATGAGTGCCTCCACCCCAGAGTCGGTCACGACTGGACCTAATGGACAGGGGTCCCTTTAGAAGAAGAAGAAGAAGAAGAGTTTGGATTTGATATCCTGCATTATCCCTACCCTAAGGAGTCTCAAAGCAGCCAGCATTCTCCTTTCCCTTCCTCCCCCACAACAAACACTCTGTGAGTTCAGTAAGGCTGAGAGACTTCAGAGAAGTGTGACTGGCCCAAAGTCACCCAGCAGCTGCAGGTGGAGGAGCGGGGAAGCGAACCTGGTTCACCAGATTACGAGACTACCTCTCTTAACCACTACAACACACCAGCTTTACATTTACCTTTAAATAATAATAATAATAATAATAATAATAATAATAATAATAATAATTTTATTAGGTGTTCCCATCTGCTCCTCACATCCCTCTACAGCATGCGCAGAAACCACCTTCTTGACTGTTGAACCCATGATTGGTCTCATCCATGCAACCCACTGGAGCCTGTCTTTGCATCCAGAGGAAGTCACTAACTCACTGAGGGTTTAGCTGGCCAGTCAAAACTGTTTCCTGGGGTGTGGTCGCTGTAGCAAGCTGGCAGCTTCTAGGGGCCATAGGTGAGAGTTGAGTGGGGACCAAAGATGGACTAACCACCTTAGAAGAAGCATGATGTAGAAGGAGCATGGAGGAGTAGCCACCAGAGGTACTGCCCCTTCCCAAACACACCATACAACTCCAATCATCATCATCATCATCATCAAATTATAGAGCTGGAAGGGACCACAAGGGTCAACCCACTGCATTGTAGGCATATTTTGCCCAAAATAGGGTTCAAACACATTACCCTGAGATTACGAGTCTCATGCTTGCTGTTGCTCCAGGAGAGTTGCGTCCAAGCCAATGGGTATTTGAAGGACAGGAATTTGAGCTAAACATCAGGAAGAGCTGCCTGGTGGCCTGAGCTATCCAGCCCCACAACAGATGGCTTTGGAAGGTAGTGAGCTGTCTTTTGCTCTAGGGAAGAAGGACTCCTTCCCTTCCCCACTCCTCCCACCCATATTCAGGACAGGAGGACATTCCTAGCCCTGGATTGCAACCGGCCTCTCCTGCTACCATCCCTTTCAAGAGACTGAGTGTGTACTACAGAGAGATGCCGATTAGCACTGCTTAACCTTTTTGTCTGCAAGAACAATGGCTGCTTGTCTCTTTCATGAGATAGAGGGGAGTCTCCTCCCGTGACCCACAGGTGACTCTCTGCACCTGAGGCCCTGGGGCTTCCTGCCCATTGTAATCATCCACTGCTGTGCTGACAGAGAGCCCCGGCCAAATAAATAAAGGTAAACAGGTGGGAAGCATTTAGTTCTGTCCAGCCACGAGCCCTCCCAGGCAGCCGTTCTGGGGTCAGGGTGGGGAAGGTTGACCCCCAGGAAAGGCATGCATGGGGTGGGGTGGGGGAGGAGCATCCCAGGGGGCAGCAGAGCCCTACGCCCCATCTCCTGAACTGCATATCCTTCAGTGTTATCTTCTTCTTTGGCGATCACTTGTAGCTGAGCAAGTCTGTCTTCCATAAACACGGTTTTAACAATGAGTCCGTAAGTGACTGGGGAGGCCAATTCTGGATCCACACGTCCTTCTACAGTGGAGACATTGGTTTCTGGGCGGGAGTTGATCGTGGTGTGGATTTGCCAAGCGTGCCTTCCTCTTAGCATGTTTCTCCCTTTCGTCTTGAGTTCAAGTGTCTTCAAAGCCCATGACACCTTGGGTAAAGGCTGTTCTCCCATTGGAGCACTCGCAGGCCAGTGTTTCCCAGTTGTCGGTGTTTATACTACATTTTTCTACATTTGCCTTGAGAGAGTCTTTAAAACTCTTTTGTTGACCACCAGCGTTACGTTTTCCATTTTTAAGTTCAGAATAGAGTAGTTGCTTTGGAAGACGATCATCAGGCATCCGAACAACATGACCAGTCCAACAAAATCGATGTTGAAGAATCATTGCTTTCTATGTAGCCTCCAAGCAACATTTTTCTGGGATGTGAAGGTCCAGATTAGCAGACATTACAAAAGAAAGTGAAGCAGGAAAACGCAAATCTAGTTTTCATACATGCAAAGCACATTGAAAGCACACACACAAACACAAGAAATTACCCCAAGGACTGTCGTTTACTCCTCCCACAATATAATTCCCAGCACCCTTAACCAACTACAATCCTCAGGATTCCTTTGTGTGTGTGGGGGGGGTTACTTTAAATGTGCTTTAAATGTGTGGTGTGTATATAATTAATTAATTTTAAATAGGACCAAATTAGGCTTTAACAATTTTTTTAAAAAGTGATAAGACAACTAAGAGCTGTACCTTTTAAAGAGGGGGTGATTTTTAAAGAAGAAAATCTGGGGGGAAACCCCCAAAGACACTCTGGACTAGATAGATTTGTCATGTGTTTTATATATTCTATATTCACATACATTCGTGCATGGAATTCAAGGAACTTTCATACTACAAGGAACTTTCATACCTTTTGTGTTTTTATATAAAATATTGGATACTCCTTTGCCCAAATTTGAATTCTGGAAATTAAATAAAAAAAATGGCATCAATATTTGGAATTCAACTGTTTGGCGTTCTTGCCTCCCCCAGAGGATGTTTCTTGATGAGTGAATCGAATAGAACCAAATTTAGAACAGTAGCAATCAATTGCACTTTTATTCAAAATCCAATATCATGGAATGGTACAGTTGGAAGGGACCACAGGGGTCATCTAGTTCAACTCCCTGCAAAGCAGGAATTTTCTGCCCAACGTGGGGCTCAAACTCACAACCCTGAGATGAAGAGTCTTGTGATGGCTAAGTGTGGTTCCTACTGCCCCGCCCTCCCAGCTCAAGCACTGCCATTATCCTTAGTCAAAACCTCTGGGGGCTGCATGCCAAAGATAGATGTGGCCAAGAGTGGGTGTGGCCACCCCATACCCACTCACACACAGCCCCCCCCCTCCACTCACCAAATTCCCATCCCCATCAGGTCATTGAACTGAAGGGGTCCAATTCAATGCCATGTTAGAAGACATCTGAAGGCATTTTAATGTATTTTTAATCTTTGTTGGAAGCCGCCCAGAGTGGCTAGAGAAACCCAGCCAGATGGGCAGGGTACAAATAATAAATTGTTATTATCATTATTATTATTTCCACCTACTCTAGTGAAGCATCTACTTTATTTAGCAAAACTGATGACATCCTTTTTGGGTAGGGGCTTCCACTGCAACATGATGTCCCTTCCAGCCCCAACTGTGTTTTCATGTGGATAGGGATGGGGGAGGCATATTGATCCAGTTTGCATTTAGAGACAAGCCTACCTAATCTGTACTTTTTTAAAACACACACACACACACACACACACACACACACACACACACACACACAAAACAAAATAAAGATGTCCTCCGAAAGTTATGCTTCTCTGAATTTTTCAATGCAGTTCTCCAGTCAAGAATGAATGAACTGGAATAAAATATATCTGAAGAAGTGTGCATGCACTCGAAAGCTCATACCAAGAACTGACTTAGTTGGTCTTTAAGGTGCTACTGGAAGGAATTTTTTTTGTTTTGACTATGGCAGACCAACACGGCTACCTATCTGTAACTGGAATAAAGTGTGTGTGTGTGTGTATGTATGTGTATATATATATATATATATATATGCAGGTTTTGGTGTCCTCGGGTGTCTTCCCGTGTAAAAGTTGGGGTGTCTAATTTTGCAGATTCCAAATTGCTCTTTAACACGGAACATCACCACAAGAGAATAATCATGGAAGCCATCGAGATAGAGAAACACCCTCACAACATGAACAAGCGTGACGACACATCCCGCTTGCCAGACATCTGGAAATTAGCCCTCCCCACAAAAACTGACACCAGATCCAGAGGCACACAGAACGCCAACACCAATCAACCACACCAGACCCAAACCCAGACCCTCTCCACAGATGAATTACTGACACCATCCAGTAGCCAATCCATGGTGGCACCTCCGGATGCTGCACCCCCCTGCAATCCCTACACAGATCTGGCTGACACAAGCCACAAAACCACAGCTCGCCCCTATACACGAAGCCAAGCCAAAGCACAACTAAGTGCAATACAGCCATCTTCTCAGGAAAACTCTTCACAAAGTTCAAGAGGTCAAGACACAAAGACTTTAGCAACTAATCCACACCTAATGACCCACCTAAGTGGTACTCAGGATATCACTCAAGAAATCACTCAAGGTATCTCTCAAGTAATTAAGGAACAAAAGAAGAAAAGGCACACTAGCCTGGGAACTTCCTCTCTGCCCAGAACATTGGAGGCTAGACACCACACCCCCTCTACAGTATTTATAGGAACTCAAACATTGAGATCCCGCTCTGTTCCAGTAACCAGAAGCCGAAAGCACCAGCCTGAAGATGACGAGTGAGACCTCGTCGAAACGTCGCCTAGACACCCCAACTTTTACACGGGAAGACACCCGAGGACACCAAAACCTGCATTCCTGTACCCGTGAAAATCTACGAAAGCAAATATATATATATATATATAGTCGGCCATGACTGGACCTACTGGTCAGGTGTCCCTTTACCTTTACCTATATTACTGAAAATAACACCATGGGGGGGGGGGGGAATAGAAATGGCCTGGGAGAAGGGGTGGGAATTGTGTACAAAATGTGTGTATTAGGAGAAATTCACACTAGAATGTTGATAAATTTCCATGAAGGCTTTTTTAAAAATGCAAGCTGATGTACAAATGTTCGGAACTGAACTTCAGACTGATAGAAACAGATAAAACCCAAAACTAAGAGATTCGCCCATCCCTAGGCTGAGCTGAGCTGATTCCTGAGAGTCTGTAGATATATGTACGTACAGTATGTATGTATTATTTATTATCAATGTTTTTATGCCTCTCTTCAATTACATTCTTAAGGTGGTTGCCAGGGAGATGTGTTGCGAAGAAAAGCAGGTTGCTGGTAGATATGAATTGCACATGACCTGTAATGGGGTCCTCAGTATTTAATATTATAGTAATTGCGTGATGTTGATGACTGCTATAGAAAAATCAGGATGTTAAATAGAAAATATTCTGCAAAAGAGTCACAAAGGAGAATTTTGGTGGCACAGATTCATTTCTAGGGATGAATGGGTCCGTTTATTCCTGCTCTCCATCAGCCTCACCTGTCTTCATTCATAAATCCATCCCGTCCCCATTTCTGCATTACTCTGCAGTTCTTGAAAGATTGCATGGCATTTGTACCTGAATACATATTTTACCTCATTGTGTGCATTTCTAAATGTGTTTTACCCCAAAATACACATTTTTAATGTGCTGCAGGACATCTTTTGAGCCAAGGACCATATTGTAAGATTCAGAGAGGTGCAAAATCTGGAGGATAATTATGTTCCAGGAGCTGCTGATCAGGCTGGTTTGAATAACAACATGCAGGAATTGAATTCCTCAGGCAGCCCTGATCATTTCTGCTCTCCTCTGAGACATGTGACTGATTTCTCCATATTATTAAATTACATTTCTTATTTATGCAAATGTGTGAATATCCTTATTTGTGCAAATCATAGAATTGTTGAGTGGGGAGGGACCCAAGGGTTATGTAGACCAACCCCCTTGTAATGCAGGAATCTCAACTACAGTGTCCAATATAGATGGCCGTCCAACCTCTGCTTAAAAACCTCCAAGGAAGGAGAGTCCACAACCTTCCAAGGGAGACTATTCCACTGCTGAACAAGGAAGTTCTTCCTGATATTTAATCAGAACCCTCCACAGCAGAAGAAAACAAGGACCAAGGCAGAATCGAGTGGTACTATTACTTCCCTTGATTGGGACATTATCCTTCTGTTGATGCAGCCAAGAATGTTGTTGTTTAGTCGTTTAGTCGTGTCTGGCTCTTCGTGACCCCATGGACCAGAGCACGCCAGGCAATCCCGTCTTCCACTGCCTCCCGCAGTTTGGTCAAACTCATGCTGGTAGCTTCGAGAACACCATCCAACCATCTCATCCTCTGTCGTCTCCTTCTCCTTGTGCCCTCCATCTTTCCCAACATCAGGGTTTTTTCCAGGGAGTCTTCTCTTCTTATGAGGTGGCCAAAGTATTGGAGCCTCAGCTTCAGGATCTGTCCTTGCAGTGAGCACTCAGGGCTGATTTCCTTCAGAATGGATAATTCTGATCTTCTTGCAGTCCATGGGACTCTCAAGAGGCTCCTCCAGGAACTTAGTTCAAAAGCATCAATTCTTCAGCGATCAGCCTTCTTTATCATCCAGCTCTCACTTCCATACATCACTACTGGGAAAACCATACGAGCCTTTGTTGGCAAGGTGATGTCTCTGCTTTTTAAGATGCTGTGTAGGTTTGTCATTCCTTTTCTCCCAAGAAGCAGGCAAGCTTTGTTGTTGTTGTTTAGTCGTTTAGTCGTGTCCGACTCTTTGTGACCCCATGGACAAGAGCATGCCAGGCACTCCTGTCTTCCACTGCCTCCCGCAGTTTGGTCAAACTCATGCTGGTAGCTTCGAGAACACCATCCAACCATCTCGTCCTCTGTCATCTCCTTCTCCTTGTGCCCTCAGTCTTTCCCAACATCAGGGTCTTTTCCAGGGAGTCTTCTCTTCTCATGAGGTGGCCAAAGTATTGGAGCCTCAGCTTCAGGATCTGTCCTTCCAGTGAGCACTCAGGGCTGATTTCCTTCAGAATGGATAGGTTTGTTCTTCTTGCAGTCCATGGGACTCTCAAGAGTCTCAGCCAAGAATAGCATTAGCTCTTTTTGCTGCTGCATCACACTCCTGACTCATGTTCAGCTTGTGGTCTCCTGAGACCCCTAGATCCTTTTCACATGTACTGTACTGCTAGTAAGCCATATGTCCCCCACCTCATATTTGTGCAGCTGGTTATTCCTGCCTAAACGTGTGCAGTATGGTCATTGGAGCTGATGCATTCAGGCCCGGATCGAAAGGGGCAAAAGGGGCACATGTCTAGGGCAGCAGGTTACAGGAGCTGTAGCTCATGCAAAATTTGTTCACAATAAGGAGAGCAGCACTGCAGACAATTGCCCCCATGGCAAAATCTGTAAATCAGGCACTGGATGCAAATGCACTGTTTTCTGACATGGTACAGTCCTTTCCCAGAACCTCCCACTGGGGATGTTGGGGAAATTCTGTGAAAACAGGAGTGGAAATGGCAAGTGCAGTAATCAATTCAGCAGATGCAATTGTTATCCTCTGATGTTGCTTTCAGTATCCAAATGTTATGTAACAGATTATATTCCACCCCTAATTGTCATTGTGTTTGCATTCAAATACATGGAGTAGAATAAGTTAATGACAGGAACTAATTTATAATTATGCATATCAGTTATGTAAGCTACATGATTTTGCCATGGTGGACAATGAAACAACTTTGTTTTGGGCAGAATACGAACTGCAGCAGAAAGAAAACAGCGGTGCATGTGAGAAATACAGAGAGGAATCAAAACTGATGCCCTCCTTCATCCCTACCTGCATCATGTATAAGATTTTAGGAAGCATGAAGGTCCCTTTTTATATTATTATCCCATCTCTGCAAAATGCATGGGCTGTATCTCCTTGTCCACTGCGAGCCTCCGCCTCTGACTTCTGCACCCATCCGCTGTGAATGGCACATTTTAATCTACCTACTGCCCTTTCCTTTGCCCCTAGGCCTGACCCTTGGTGAACCCCACCCACAACATACCCGAGGCTTAGTTAAGAAAAGCATTTTCCCCGCGGGCTCCCAACCCCGTCCTAATCTCCTGGATAAGCTGCAAGATCCAAAAAGAAACAGCTTTCTCTCAAACATCCCCCCCCCCGCCCCCACTCTCCTCTGCAAAATGGATTTCTAGCAGCTGCCTGAAAATTCCCCGTGTTTTCTCTGAGTCTCATAGGTGCAGTGTCTAGGGGTGCTTGTGGGGAGGGGGGGGTGGGATGTGGAGAATTGCCCCAGCCGCAGCATTTAGGGCTTTGAACCAAAAGCTCCCCGCTGTTCCCTATTCACTCATGCTGTCTCTACTGGTTTTCTGTGCGGTTAAGAGCCAGGAAGAATGTTAAATGCAGTGGCCTTTGACCCTCCCTTGTCTGGCTAAGGCAGGCACGGTCCTCTCCCTTCCTCTCTCCCCTTGAGGAATGACTCTCTCTCTGTGTGTAATAAAGATGCAATATTAAAGCAGAGGAAATGTAGGAAAAGGAAAACAGTTCCAAGCATCCACCCCAATCGAAGCTGCATTTGGAGCCGGTGCAGCCAAGATGATCAGCGCTGTTTTCCATGCCTGTTTGGGAAGGTGTGCGTGGGAGGTGTGTGTGGAATCTCTCTGTAATGATGCAAAAGCCCCACAGATTGTGGGAAGTGGAGAGGCAATGGGGGCAGCCACAACAACTTCATGAAATTTGGAGCATTGTGTGTGTGTTTGAGAGAGAGAATATTGTAAATCAATTGGTGGCCTGCGGACTCCAGGGGGTTTGCGTAACCCACCCAGGCGGTCTGTGGCACCATTTGCATAACAAAAACTACCATAGAGATATCTTTCTCTCTCTCCAAAAGCAGGGGATCCGTGGCTTGGCTTTAAAAACCAACAACAGGGGTTTTCGCAGGACTGAGCTAATTGGGAACCACTATTCTAAACCACTGCAATTCTGCTAGTAAGAGGTGAAATACAGTCCCAATGTCATTTTTAAAAATTCTTCTTCTTTTTTTTTTAGTGTAAGACTTGTCTGGGGATCTTTCCAGATCAAAAGGCAGGGTCTGAAGCAGAAAAAAAGCAAGCAATCAGAAAAAAGCAAGCAAGCAAATAATCAATAAAATAAAAGCCCAATTGAGGGCATTTGCATCGTGCAGCAGAAGCAGGCTGCCAGGGTGTCCCTGTGCCATTTTCTATAAAAGAAAGTCCTCTATTCCAAGGGCTGTCAAGAGGATACCCTGTACCCCCCCATGTTATGCCACTGGGCATACCCCCAGAACACTCTCATTTTAAGCGGGACATCTGGAATCACAGGAGACAATCCCGATTTCTGTTGGCATCCCGGAACGTCCCGTTTTTTTGGTCTGGTGCTCTGGTGCGAATCCTCATGCCAGAGCACTGGACCAAAAGAAGCTCACTCTGGCACGAGTCACAGAGATGCGGCAGAGTTCTGGCAAGCCCCGCGGATGAGCGCCAGAGCTCCAGACTAGAAGGCGTTCTGGCGCACCCCTGCTGACAAGCACCAGTGCCTTATCATCAGCAGGTTTGAGCTGAAGGTCCAGCGATCTGGCACAACCCTGCCGATGAATGCCAGAGCGTTGGACCGGACCGGAAGGCACGCCCCTCCTGATGCCCTGGTTTTGTGGGCGAAAATGTAAGCATTGGAAGCAGGTCCAGCATCCACACTCCCTATCCAGTGTCAGCCCCTACACATTCTTTCAAATTCTGCTCATTTAAGAGCACAATTCAAAGTGGTGGTGCTGACCTTGAAAGCCCTAAACATACCTGTACCTGAAGGAGCGTCTCCACCCCCATCACTCAGCCCGGACACTAAGGTCCTCCTCCAAGGGTCTTCAGCTGGTTCCCTCACTGCAAGAAGCCAAGTTACAGGGAACCAGGCAGAGGGTCTTCTCGGTAGTGGCGCCCTCCCTGTGGAACGCCCTCCCTTCAGATGTGAAGGAAATAAACAACTATCTGACTTTTAGAAGATATCTGAAGGCAGCCCTGTATCTATGTTTTATATATGCTGTAAGCCACCCAGAATGGCTGGGGAAACGAAGTCAGATGGGTAGGGTATAAATAATAAAATTATTATTACAGTGTCTTGGAAGCTGAACATTTCATTTTCCGAATGCTGAAAACCCAGAAGGAATTGCTTCCGTTTTTGAATGCGCTTCGGAGGTCAAACAGATTCCTCTGCGTGTTTTTCTATTTTTCTAATTGAACTTGCCACCAGCCCTTTGCACCTTGGTTTTTGAACATTTCGGAAGTCAAACGGTCTTCCGGAATGGATTGTGTTTGAGAACCGAGGTACCACTGTATTACTACTAATACTACTACTACTATTAAATGTGGGATTGCATAGCTCATGCAAACACTGGAGGTAAACTCTTTCTGGCTCCTGTTTTGAAGTGAGTCGGGTGGAGAGAGTGTAATTTGTAGCAGAGAAAATGTCAAGAGGGGCTCTTCATCCTTTCCCTGCCCACTGCTTCTCTACTACAAGCCCCCGCCATCGCCACCACCAAAAGGGAAAACCACTGCCACGTTTTTGATAGACACATATTTGCATGGAACCTGCAGCTCATGACTTTCGTTCTAGGAGTTGGGGAAGCACCGGGTCAGATGGACCGGTCGACATTTGAGCACCTGTCTCTGTCACATTGTTGAACAGCGCGATGTGGGGAGATGGGCACCAGGAGGTAGCAGCCAGGAGCCAGCAATTCCCCAAAGGCTGCTGGCTTTGATTGGGACAGGAGGCATCTGTCAAGCTCTGCCTTTGCAATTACAGGGCCTCTTCCTTCCTTCAGAGCTGGCGGTTGGAGATGTTACACTCAGCCACTCTATTGATTAGATGCTGAGTTTTCCCTTCTTATTAGTGCCGGGAGGTGAGCTCTCCTCCAGTCTGGCTGCAGTGCCTGTCCCCTTCTCCTGACCTCTCCTGGCCCCTTCTCCTGGCCCCAGTCGGCTGACGCGATCCTCTGGGTGCCCAGAGTAGGAGTGCCAGGATTGACGGGCAAATTTAGGCTCTCGTTCAGCTGGAACCAAATTGTGTTCTGGGACTGCGAGCACCGAACCTGATGGTTGCCTAGGCAGGCTCCTGTCAGGGTTGCTGGGCCAGAGCCTGTCAGAGCTCACACACAGGGATAGAGCCAGGGAAGACATTGGCCTGGTGTTGTAAGGGAAGAAACACCAGGCTGCTTCATCACTCTCTGCTCATTGCCCCACTTTGGACTTTTCTAGAAAGTGCCCAAAGCCTGTGAATGACCGCTTCCCACATTAAATAGGGGCGCCCTTTACATGGTCGCGCGCAGCCCCCTGGAGCCTATGCAGCAACATTAGCACAGGCTTGGCTTCGCCTCCCCCTAGGTGGGATACCTGGAGGTCTCTGCCTACCTCAGTCAGTTGCCCAGTCCCGCCTGGGGAGGCATTGCCAAGGTGATCGAGCCAGGTAGGGGGAGGGACTACCTGCCCACACAATAGGGGGAGGATCTTACCTGGGAATCCTCACTTGGCTCCAGAGCTTCTCCCACCCTACCCACCCTCAGTTAAGTCTTCTTTTGCAGGTTAACCTTTTCTTCACAGGTACGCGGGCGCTGCTACGTCAAGGTCGCTGTTGAAGGGCCAGAAATGAATTCTCCTGCACTGGCAGGTTTGCCTTTCCCATAGCAAAACGGCACAACTTTGGCGGTATCAGGCCTTGGGCAGAATCCTTTAGTCTATTAGTCTTTAGTCTTTAGTTTGGGGGAGGCTCTGGCCGTATGCCTAGAGGTCGTCATTGCTCTCCCCTGCAATGGCGGTGTAACGGGCGCGGGCTCTCTCTGCTTGAACAGATGTTCTCCTGAGCCAGCCCATCTCCCCCCCCCCCCCACTGGATAACCCTGATGTTCCCCAGATCCCCGGCGGGGGACTGGGAGGGATAAACGCCCAATGCCTGAGCCAAGGTCTATCCACATCTGAAACAGAAAAAAAGTTGTGGCCAATTTTAATCCCATAGTACGGGGGACCCAGTGTTTGGGGGACTCCGCCTGTCCATGCAAGAAGAGTCACAACACCTTCAACCAGCCCATTGTTACTGCAATTGATGGAATCCGTTTCCCCAGGATACAGAGATAAGAGATTGCATACCCTCCAACATCTTGAGTTCCCAAACTGGGATGCCCGTCTTCCTGCCTGTGCTTCCTGAAAGTCATGGTGTCCAAAAAATGCACTTTTGGGGGCTTTTCAGGGGGGGGGGTGTCAAGATCTCAGTATGAAATTGGAACAAGAGAGGAAGAAAGAACGATGTTGGGATCTGCTGTCCCGGTGAATCCTGCCACCTGAGGCAGTCTCTTCATCTTGTCTCATGGGTGGGCCGGCCTTGCCTAGAGGACTGCACACTTTGAAGAAGTGTGAACACGGAAGGATAGTTGCGTATGGTGACTTAGCAGTGGCAGACTTTGGGGTCTCACATTTGAGCGGTGCCCTGTGTGATGCCAAAATTTGGCACCCACGGCCTCTCACACTCATTCTGAAGCATGGTTGCGTCATCCCCTGTGGCCCCCCTGAGCCTCTGTGTCCAGTGTGGCCAAACCAATCACACTCCCCTAAATCTGCCACTGGAATTAGGCAGGTTCACCTTTAGATGTGAACTGAACCAAGATTCTCCCTGGCAATGTTGTCTCTCAGCGAGTGTGATCTTCATTTTTAGTAGGGCTTTATAGGTTGCAGACACCTGCTGCCACCACTACACCTTACAGTCGTGCCCACTTTCTGCCTTCCACCATCAAGTCCTTCCCATTAATGACATGTTTGGGACATTTGGGGGGGCGCCTCCCCATGGCCGTGAACGGCAGCAGTTCGCTTGTGCCAAGGCTGTGGCAGGCCCATTCCTCTCTCCTCAGACAGGTTAATGGTTCTTGGCAGGCCTTGCCGCCACCGTGCCAGGCTCTGTCCTCTCACTCAGCCTGGGCTGGAATTATTACAGCGTAATTAAAAACGCAATTAAGCGCTGCCACTTAGCAGAAAAGTCATACAGTTTGGGGATAATTATCTGACAATATAACAAGTTGTGCAACATTAATCAGGCGCTGATCTGCTCCAGCAGCTGTGCCTCTGACTCTGAGCTGGCCACGTCATTCCTCCGTTTGGAAGAAAGCAATCGGCCCAGCTTTTGCTGGCACCCTGGCAATGAATGGGGCTGCCCGCTGGACCACATGCATCAGAGCAGCAAAACTACCCCCTTCTCTGTGCATCCCTCCCTTATGCTGGGATGCAGGCAGAGGGAGGGACTTGGAAACCTCGGCTACAATTCCCACGCAGCCCCAAGGCTCATTGGACGGCCTTGTGTATATCACTGTCTCTCCATTTAGCTTCTCTCACTCGTGGGGTTGTTATATGGATAAGGCGAGAAGGGAAGACCATTGCAACCTAGAGCACCACTGTTCAGGGTTCCAGCTTCTGTTTCTTCTCCTCTGCCTCACATCAGTCAATCATCATTCCATGCTTTGTACTGCTTTTAATTGCTTTTTTAAAAAAAGTTTTTAGATGGAGACTTTTATCATATGTGGTGGACATGTGACAGAGTAGAAACATTTGGGGAATCAATCTATAATGAACTAAAGAAGATGTTTAGATATACTTTCCCCAAAAAGCCGGAAGCCTTTTTGCTCAGCCTGATGGGAAATGAGATTATGAAGATAGATCAAAGACTATTCATGTACGCCACAGCTGCAGCGAGGACTTTGTTGGCCCAAAAATGGAAACTACAAGAAATTCCTACTATTGCGGAATGGCAGGTGAAGATGATGGACTTTGCTGAGTTGGCCAAACTGACCTGCAGGATCCTGGACCAGGACGAACAGAAATTCCAGAAAGACTGGAGTAAATTTATTGTATATTTAAATGATAATTGTAAAAAATTGAAGACACTAGCAGGATTGAAGTAAATCCTACAATGTAGAGATATTGTAAAGAGTTAGACTGCATGATTGGATTTGATATGGGATACTGGTTGAAGGGAAGGAGGGAAGTCGCAAGCTCGGCAGAGCAAAAAAGGTTTATATGCTGGTCAATGTATTGTTGGAAAATGTGTTTAAGGAAAAATAATAAAAAAATATATAAAAAATAAAAAATAAAAAAAGTTTTCAGATTTCTGCATCCAAATCCAGCATTTTTTGAGACTACATTATATGAATCACACACACACCACACCACACACACACACACACACACACACACACACACAAATACATTGAGCATGCTCAGTCCTCACTGGGCTGCTTTGGGATACATTTTCCTCCTAACCCTACAAGACTTGAGGTCTCCCCAAGCTAGTTGCTCCCCCCGTCTTGGGAATGGATGGTGCCATTTTGTCTACATAAGCAATGGCAGTCATAGACCTGCCACAGGAAATAGAGGGAACGGTGAGCTTAGACTAGTCTTCACTGTCTGGGTGGCCTCCAGGTGCTCTGGACTACAACTCCCACCAGTCCTAGCTAGCAAGGCCAATGGACAGAACTACACTTGGCTCCCTCCGCAAGGAATTCTGGGAACTGTACTTGTTGAGTCAGGCACATGAAGCTATCAAATAAGGGGGCAGGCAGGGAGATAAGCAGGCCGTAGGCTACCTTTCAGGAGAGAAGCTCCTTTCTCAGCCAAAGCAAGAGAGCAAGCAGAGAGTGTGCTGGATGCTCCCATGAGAGCCTTGAGATGGATTCCAGCCTGGGAGCTGTGCTGAGCTTCCAGAAGTCAACCGACACTTTCAGGGCAGGCACCTGACTGCCAAAGGCAGTGAGATCGATTCCCAGACAGCTTCCCCTTTTGCGGGTCAGTAGAGACAAGGTGTGACCTGCTCTCCATTATATCCATCAAACCTCCACATCCCACCACACTCGATATCTAACGCAGATGCTCACAAGAGGAAGGGAGGCAAGGCACACTTTTTGCCACTAGGAAGCAACCCCAGTTTAGGAATGTTATGTAATGAAAACTCTGCGCACTGTGCACTTTAGGCAAAGTGGTGCAGTGCGATGGAAGGAGCCTCTTGTTCCCAATCCTTCTGGCCAAGTCCAAGGCAACCTTCTGATCTGACTTGCAAACACAGAAGATTGCGTTCGCAATAACAGAGACAAGGCAGAATCAAGGCTGTAAACTTGCTCGGGGTATAAGCTCAGCGCATTTGCAGCAAAAGAGCAGGCAAAGCTAAGCACTGAAAGTGGTGTGGAGGGGAGCAAACTAATATCTCACAAAAACGAGAAGAAGAGTCTCCCCTCCGGGTGTCTATGGGTGTAAACCCTATGTACGTTGATATAGAATCATAGAATTGTAGAGGGACCCCAAGGGCCATCTAGTCCAAACCCCTACAATGCACAAATCTCAGCTAAAGCAGCTGCGACAGGTGGCCATATGACAGCCAGGGTAGGGTAGTGGTTAGAGTGTTGGACTAGGACTTGGGAGGCCAGTCTTCAAATCCACCCTTGCCCATGAAGCTCACTCGTTGACCTTGGGTCAGTCCCTGCCTCTCTGCCTGGCCTACCTCACAGGGTTGTTGTGAGGAGCGGGAAGAACTATATACAGGCACCTTGAGCTCCTTGGAGAAAAAGGTAGGATATAAATGTAATAAATAAAGTGCTCTCGCTCTCTCTGTCTATCCATTGTTCTTCCTAAAAGCCAGTTTCCTATTTAGGATTTGACATACTGTATTTTTCAGTGAAAAGCAATGGCAAACCTAGACAGCATCTTAAAAAGTAGAGACATCACCTTGCCAACAAAGGTCCGTATAGTTAAAGCTATGGTTTTCCCAGTAGTGATGTATGGAAGTGAGAGCTGGACCATAAAGAAGGCTGATCGCCGAAGAATTGATGCTTTTGAATTCTGGTGCTGGAAGAGACTCTTGAGAGTCTCATGAACTGCAAGAAGATCAAACCTCTCCATTCTGAAGGAAATCAGCCCTGAGTGCTCACTGGAAGGACAGATCGTGAAGCTGAGACTCCAGTACTTTGGCCACCTCATGAGAAGAGAAGACTCCCTGGAAAAGACCCTAATGTTGGGAAAGATGGAGGGCACAGGGAGAAGGGGACGACAGAGGACAAGATGGTTGGATAGTGTTCTCGAAGCTACCAGCATGAGTTTGACCAAACTGCGGGAGGCAGTGGAAGACAGGAGTGCCTGGTGTGCTCTGGTCCATGGGGTCAGAGTCGGACATGACTAAACAACGAAACAACAACAACACCATTTTTCACTCCATAAGACACCCTTTTTTCTTCCTAAAAAGTAAGGGGAAATGTCTGTGCGTCTTATGTAGCGGATGCGTAGTCCCTGGAGCCGAATTGCCCAGGGGCGAAAAACAGATCATGCTTTTTGTTTTTTTGAAAGAGGGAAGTGGGTGTTGAAACAAAGCCACTGATTAGCAAGCAATCGGGAGGGAGATAAGGGACGCTAGCAATAAAGGAGGCTGCCTGGGAGTGGGGAGGTAAAGACAGGAAACTTGCAAGGAGAGGAGACAGGAAGACTAAAGCAATGCTCATAGCATTTCTGACTACGTAGTAGATAACAGGCCAGGCCTATGCAAGGAGGCCATCCATGCACTGCAGTGTGTGTGTCTCATGAGAATTTCTAATAAAATAGGCAGGGGCAGAAATGAAGGGCCAGTTTCATTTTCACCCTAGACAAACAAGAGGGTGTGCTGAATCATTGTTCAGACTCAAAACTGTTTTTTTCCAGGTTGCCCTGGCGCGATGTAAATACCAAAGATTGGCCTTCTGCTTTGGCTGGGTCATTTTGCAGAGCAGTGTCTTCTCCCTCTCTCCCCAACTGCACCGACTGCAGTTCCTTCTATCAATTGATATGGGGGGCCTTGCTTGTAAATCACCCGTCCTGGTTCTGTGTTGGGGATGGGCAAGAGTTAGACTTGCCATATGTCAGGAAAACTCCTGGCATGTCCTGGTTTTGGGGTGTAAAAATGGCACCAGGAGGGGAATTTTGCTGAATGTTGAGGGGAACCCGGATGTATGGCAATGTCCCCAAAAAGTTTCCCCAATTTTGGTGGGTTTCCAAAAAGCTCAACAGTTTTGCAAGTGTCAGGAATATGGCAATCCTAGGCAAGACTTGTGATCCCACAGCCTAGCCCTGAGAAGCGTGGTGGTGGAATAAGCTGCTGAAGAAAGCTGTGAAATCTTAATGTTTGTCACAGACCCTCCATGTATCCCTTTTTTCCAGAGACAGTCCCGGGCTTACAGAAGCCGTCCCAGTTTCTGATTTGATCCCGGAATGTCTCGCTTTTCCATAGGACTTCCCTTTTTCACCGGAGAACTGATGGAGGGTATGGAATTATCTGACCCCAGAGTCAAGGCAGTTTTTTAATGTCTAATATTTCTTAATTTTTTTATATGCAGGAAGCCGCTCAGAGTAGTAAAATTATTATTATGGAACAGAATGTCCCTACATTCATCGGAGAAATGTTGGAGGGTATGTTGGTATAGAAATATTACGGTGGGGGTGTCCCTGTTCTAGGGCAGAGGTGGGGCTGAGTCCCCATAGAAGGCCCTGAAATCCCGTTTTCCTTAACTTTCCACTGCTATGTATCTGATGCAGCCTGCCCGGAGCTTCTCTCGATCTGGGTCAGCCTGATGTTACATCCATTCATCAGATATGTGCCCCGTAAGAGTGGAGGCCAATTCCCAGAGCAGAAAAGGCCAGGCTTTTATCTTAATTAAACTGCCTCTTTCAAACAAGAGAGATAAATTGCATGCAGGGGAGATGCTAAAATAATTAGTTCAGGGGAGCAAAGGAGTAGCAAAAATCATTCTTAGGGGCTAAGTAAGGAGCTCGACGCTGTACGGGCCCTTTACGGAATTAGAGGAAACGGCTGTCGGGAAATTTACCGCTCCATTGGACGTAGATAAATAAGCCAGTGGGTCGGGTAGCAGGAGGCAAACTGGGGATGGGAGGTTAGGGACTTGATACCTCCTGGGAGCTAGAGCTGATGACACAGCCAGAGTAGAAAATGGGTAGCCCTTACTGCAACAGTCCCTGCTCCCAGGCACAGAATAAAGTTGGGGAACCTGTGGTTTTGCAGATGTTGTTGGACTATAATTATGTTCCCACGAGCCGCTTAAAATGCAGTGAGGTTATTTCAACCTGCTGCGTTTCAAGCTGCATTTCTGCAGTCAGAGAGGGGGCAGGGTTGCGTGGCGAGTTCCCGCCCCCCCCCCCAAGGTGGAATCAAAGACACATGACACAATTATTAAGGTTAATGGGCTAAAAAAGGCCACAACTTTATTGGTTACAGGTGATGAGCGGTATTGGCTTAGGCATTGGTCCTAACCGACTATATCCGACTTCAGCCCGTCCGCTTGAAGTCCGGGAAGGGTTAACCACCAGTAGGGGGAGTCCTGCTGATGCACATCAACTAGGAACTCCCCCGGGGTCACTGATAGGGGGCGTGCCTTAGGCCCTCACCTCCCTAGGCTTCAGACAGGGCCACGCCCCCCGGGATCCTTTATCGGACTACCCTTCAATATGTGGGGCAGGTGATGGCGCTTCCTCCCCTTTTCCATCTACAGAACAATACCAATGCTTAACCACCAATATCAAGAAAGTTGTGACGATTTGCTATGAGGTAGGCAAAAACCAAGGGGCTGGTGCCAACTTGCCAAGTGGAAAAATTCCTACCAGGCCCCTCAAAGGCAACCAACCAAGGTCCATAGCAAAGTCAAGGAACGAAAACCTTATAGGGCAGGAGGGTGGGAAAAGCAGGAACAGCTGGCAGGCAGGGAAAGAGGGAGATCCCCGGCCGCATCCTGCATTAAATAGGGCAGGCCATGCCCCCTGAGCCAGCCTATTGGCCAGCCAGGGGGTGACGTGGCCTGGAATCCCCCCAATCGCATGGGAGCTGGCCTCCACTCACCGCATGCATGGGGGGGGGCATGAAGTGGCTATGTCCTCACCCACTGTGTTTTTTGGTCCGTCCCCCCTGCACCCCCTCTGGAACTGTTGGATTTTTGGGTGCAACTCAGATTGTGGAAAGGAGTTTGTCTTGGTTATGACAGATAGAGTAAGGCAGGCATAGGCAAACCCCAGCCCTCCAGATGTTTGGGGCTACAATTCCCATCATTTCTGACCACGGGTCCTGTTAGCTAGGGATGATGGGCATTGTAGTCCCAAACATCTGGAGGGACCTCATGCTTCCTAGACTATCCCTGTTCCTTTATCTCTGTGCTGACCTCTCTCTACCTCTTTAGATAGATAGATTCTTTATTGTCATTACACAAGTGCAACATTGCACAAGTGCAACGAAATTGGATGCCATCCCTTAAAAACAACAAAAGCAAAACAACAACAACAACCAAACAAACCACATTCCAGCCACACCCACACCCACACCCATCAAACTCCCAGGTCACACTATCGAGTTACTGCATTTAAGAAGGCCACAGCTCTTGGATAGAAACTATTTTTCAGTCTATTTGTCCTTGACTTGATGTTTCTGTATCTCCTGCCAGAAGGCAGTAGTACAAACAGACTGTGTCCCGGGTGAGATGCATCCTGCAGGATATTGTTTGCTTTCCTAAGACAACGGGAACCGTACAGTTCTTCCAAAGATGGGAGGGGATGACCAATAATCCTTTGGGCTGTGGTTATGACCTTCTGGAGCACCTTCCTCTTCCTAGCTGTACAGCTGGAGAACCAGGCACAAATACAGTATGTGAGAATGCTCTCTATGGAGCCTCGGTAGAAGGACACCAGCAGTCTCTCACTCAGATTGTTCTTCTTTAAAAGTCTGAGGAAATAAATTCTCTGCTGGGCCTTCTTCACCAGAGCAGTGGTATTTGCGCTCCAAGTCATGCCCTGATCGATAGTCACTCCCAAAAACCTGAATTCCGCCACCCTCTCCACCCGTTCCCCGTTGATATACAAGGGCTGAATGTCCGCCTTTTTTTTCCTGTAATCCACCACCAATTCCTTGGTCTTAGTCGTATTAAGAGCCAGATTGTTCTCTCCACACCAAGCACAAAGCCGCTCCACCTCGTCCCGATAGGCGGACTCATCCCCTCCTGAAATGAGCCCCACCACCGTAGTGTCATCAGCAAACTTGATGATTTTGTTGCTGGAATAAATGGCTGTACAATCATACGTATAGAGAGTATAGAGCAGGGGACTCAACACACAACCCTGTGGTGAGCCGGTGTTAAGGCTAAGGGCTGTGGACATATGTGACCCTACTCTAACCCTCTGAGAACGTTCTGACAAAAAGTCCAAAACCCAGAGACAGGTGGAGTTGGAGAGTCCAATCGCCTCTAGCTTGGACACCAGTCTATGGGGGAGGATAGTGTTAAAAGCAGAGCTAAAATCCACAAACAGCAGCCTCACATAACTCCCCGGCTGCTCCAGATGGAACAGAGCAGCATGGAGAGTGGTAGTGATAGCGTCTTCCGTGGATCTATTTGCCCTGTATGCAAACTGGTAGTTGTCAAAAGTTGATGGAAGACAGGAAATAATGTGACGGCGCACCAGTTTCTCAAAACACTTCATGATGATTGGAGTCAGTGCAACTGGTCTGTAGTCGTTCAGACTACTGATTGTGGATTTTTTAGGCAGAGGAACAATAGTTGACGACTTCAGGCAGGGTGGGACAATAGACTGGTGTAAGGACTTGTTGAAGATCTTAGTAAAGACCCTCGCCTCTACCTCCTGTGACACCTGCCCTGGTGAAGGGCAGATAATTAATAATTACAATGCTCAGTAGCAGGTACAACATGGGACTACTCAACTTGACCCTGTGCCTTCCCTAAGTATGCACTGAACACATAAGCAGAAGGCCACAATCAGGCTGCTATCAGCAGCCTGCTTCAGGCATTAACCAGAAAATATGTCAAGGGTGGAGTGGCCTCTGTAAAACGAATCTGGCTCCACAAAGTGGGAAGTTGCAGCAGCATCGACATATCACTCTCCCAGTTCTCCCTGTTGTCTGTCCCATAATTTCCATCACCACCTTTCATGCACGGAAGATTTGTCGCCTAATCCAATGCAGTGTTTATCCACTAATTTATGAAACATTTTATTTTCTTTTTTACCACCATGAAAAATGGTTCCATTTCTTTTTCCAGCTTCATTCTCAGGGTACTTAAGAGTATCTTCAGAATTTTGGCAGCTTCGGGGGTTTGAGCTTAACTGATAGCTGGGAGGGGGCTGAAGCTGGCAGGTGTGTTTTTATTTTCCAGTAAACATTTCCTGGTCTGAAAAAGCCACACGGGAGGAGTTATCTCACGCCATCCTCCTCTGCGATTCTCTCTCAGACCTCCTAGTGTCCCTATTTTCCAGGGACAGTCCCAGATTTACAGAAGCCATCCCAGTTTCTGATTTGATCCTGGAATGTCCCGCTTTTCCTTAGGATGTCCCTATTTTCATGGGAGAAATGTTGGAGGGTATGGTATGATGTCCCTATTTTAATTGGAGGAATATTGGAGTTATGTGACCCCTGAGCCAAGGAGATAAGTAACTATACAACCTTGAGAGGACATCTGAAGGGATGTTTTTAAATGTTTAATGTTTTATTATGTTTTTATATATGTACGAAACTGCTGAGAATGGCCAGGGCAATCCAGTCAGATGGGTAGGGTATAAATTATAAAATGACTACTACTATTCTTGTGGAATAGGGAGTGTTAAGTTGTGGGCGAACATATCAGATGACACAGCGATTCTTCCAAAGCAGCTCTTTATTTGTAAGCTGGAACAGAACTAACTGAGGAGCTCAGTCAGCCTGCTTATATAGAGCTCCAGAACAATTGTAACTGTTGCAACTTTCTAAAACTATCCAATCACAGAACGTCACTTTTTGATCATTTGCATACAAACTATCCAATCACTGAACATTACTTTCGAGCCTTCATTTGCATCTACAGTATCCCCCTGCTGGCCCAGGGTGAGAACACCAGTACATAACAGGGAGTCCATCTTTTCATTGGAGAAATGTTGGAGGGGATGCTATCTGTGCACCTTCTCGGAGAACTTTTTCTTGATCGAGCAGCCTATAAACTTTCGGAATAAATGAAATAAAACTATGCGTCAAAGCAGCCGAAGTGTGGAGTGGGGCAGAGGAATGCTTTTGAAAACTCAGTATCTCAAGGGATGGTTCTTGAGTTGTGATGGTGGATGGGAGACAGAGGGAGCTTTGGTCAGCACAAGTTGCACTGCATGGTTCGGGCAACAAACGATGAGTTTGTCAAAGCAAAAACGAAGGCATCTTCTGCTGAGCCGCGAGAAACCTCTGAGTAGAACTGCAGCCACAGAGGGCCCACTTAGTCCCGTCTCAGAGAGTGGGCCTTGCAAAGTGTCGGTGAGGCGTCTCCTGACTAGTTGAATCTGCCTCCTTCTCTCTCTCTCTCTCTCTGGCAGGATAGCAAGACAAATCTTAATAGGGGGAAGCCAAGGGAAATTGTCAATTAGGCCTCGATGTGGCAGGGCTGAAGCCAGCCTCCCCCAAACGCCTGGGGAGGCCGAGCCCAGATTCGGCCCTGCCACAGAGATGCGATGCGCTAAAAGTGAACGACGGACGATTAATTAGCCGAGTCGTAAAAGGAAACGAGGCGATTCCTGCCCTAAACAGGAGCGATGGGGCTGCAGAGTAAACAGGGGTTTGGAGGACATCAATTAGCCGGCAAATTAATGAGTATTTATGGCTTTTATTTGCTTGCACTAATGAAGCCCTTGCACGTTGGAGAAACATTTGCTGCTGGGAAACCAGGCCTCTCGTCACAACCTCCGAGGATGTGTTTTCTCTCCGCTGCTGGGCCTGCACTCCTTGCGTTGCCATGGCAGCGCCGGGGAGACTTGCAGCTCCTTCGCCGGGCCTGGGTTGCCCTTCGCTGGGCAAGGGTTTGGCGATGGCCACCGGGGTGGGCGACTCCTGGGGCTTATGTGTGTTGTGGGGGAAAAGATGAGCAAACACCATTAATCAGGGCTTGGTGTTTCTTAGGGATAAAATCACACGACCAGCTCCCTTTATGAGGATGGTGTTGTTTTGTGCCCGGACACCCATTGATGGGCACATTCAGCCCTTAATCTTGCCAATGATAGGATTTCAGGCAACACTGCCAGACCCTCCAAGGCTCCTTATTTTCCAGGCACAGTCCCGAATTTACAGAAACCATCCCGGTTTCTGATTTGAGCCCTGAATGTCCTGCTTTTCCTTAGGACGTCCCTGTTTCCATCAGAGAAATGTTGGAGGGTATGGAGTCATGGGGCCCCCTGAGCCAAGGAGATAAATAACAATTAACCTTTAGAAGACATCTGCAGACCTGTATAGGAAAGGGTTTTTTAAAAAATGTTTCATGCTTTATTATGTTTTTACATGTGCTGGTCGCCTCCCAGAGTCACTGGGGCAACCCAGTCAGAAAGGCAGGGTATAAAATAATAATAATAATAATAATAATAATAATAATAATAATAATAATAATGTCCTTATTTTCAGTGGAGAAATGTTGGAGGGTATGGGTCTTCACAAATAGGAATTAACCTTTTATATAGACTAGAAAGGGTTTCCAGTCTTCTTCAAAAGATTCTGAATTTTTATCTTTTACCAGTGCCATCACTTTTGCCATCTCTGTGAATTCCAAGGCTTACATCAACCTTTGAGGGTGTTCTGTTCTCCTTCCATTTCTGTGCATATAGAATCCTTGCTGCTGAAGTCACATACATAAATTCTGTTGAGGCTCTCTTTGCGATGTCACTGTCTAGTATCCCCAGTAGTATGCTTCTGTAATCTTCTATGCATTTCCCTCCCACTGCTTTAGGTAACTTTCTAAACTGATGACTATTTGGCGCTGTAGGTTTTCGAACTGTATGGAAACACAGGCCGCCTTCGACTCAAACCACTTCCCCTTCTCTCTCCCCTCTTTTCTGGTTCTTAAGATCAGGCCCACATTGCTGTTGCTGCTGTTGTTGGGGTTTTTTTCCCTCCCCCCACCCAAGACCCATCCCAGAGATGAAAAGCAAGGGGGCTCCCTCCTTTGTTCAGCGCAGCTCTCGCGTAGCCCTCCTCGGGCCTGAGAGAGAGACCCCGCCAGAAAGGAAATCAGGGGCTTAGTACATTCATTTCTCCCCTAATTTGCCAGTTCTGCCATGAAATCCCATTACAAAAGGCTTAGTGGCCGCGCAGAGGGGAAGGTCATTCCTGGAGCCCCTGGGAGGGGATTTACTCAGCAGAAAAGGTGCGAGAAAAGAGCAACCCCACGCTCTCCTGCCCCTAAGTGAACAAGGTCCCCCCCACCCGCCCCAAATACTCCTCACCCCTCCTCCGACCCTTGCAACAAGAGATGGGGGGATTAGGCCACAAACAAAGATTGGATTCAGCTGCAATAGAAGGAAGCCGGTTCTTGGAAGCTCCAGGCCTTTTTCCAGAAACTCCTCACAGCCTACTCTTCTTTCTACACCATACACCTTGGTTCCTTCCAGTCCTAACCCCTGCCTTGGCCACTGCTTGCATCCTGCAGCAGTGAGTTCCAGAGATCAGCCATGAGAAGAAAACAAGGGCATTATTAAAGTAAAGAAGGCTAGCTGCGTGCCCAGTTCTTCTGATATTCCCCAGCACCACCAGGGTTGCTGCAGAATCAACCTGAGGACCAGCTCCAACACCATTGGAGTTCCTAACCAACATCTCAGTTGCATCCTCCTCTCTGCCTCCAAGGGTCCCTCCCAAGTTCTGTACCCAAAGCTTGCAGCACCCCGCTTGGAATCAAAGAGTTAAGAAAAACCCCGAAGTGATAAAGTCCAATACCAGTTTTTAAAAGCTGCATGTGCAAATTCTAAGGTGCAAGTTCTGTTGGGCTGGCTTTGTTCTCCACGCAACTGACTGTGCAGATTTGATGCTGGAGGAACAAATCAAATTGTATTGGGACGGATCCTCCTTTCGTGGCTGCACTCTTTGTTGAGGACTTCCTGTTCCTTTGCCTCTTCCAATCATCCTAAATCCTCAGACAGGAGACTGATTTTAAACCTGGCACATTCCCCAGCTAGGTTTGCCATTAGGGTTCGAGAAGCCTGCTCTTTTTGTTTACTCTCAGTTTCTCATTTTTTGAATCTTAAATTCAGTTTTGTACATTTCCACATCAGCTTGCTTTTAAAAAATAAATAAAATGTTCCGGCATTTTATTGCAAATATCTCCTATTTGTACACAATTTTCACCCAGTATACACATTTTTGCAAAGGAATGATCCTTAACAGAATGTATTTCTCCATGTTACTTTCACTAACAAATGCATTTTTGTACTTCCTACCTGGCCAGAGACCTGCCCTGCAAAATTCAGAGCTGTGCGAATTTGAAAGTTAGACTGTGCTTCAGTAGGTGACAGTCGAGTAGATTCTCCTTTAAGTGCGAACTGAGTCAACTGTCCCTATTTGCCACCTCCTGAACTGGGAAATTATGGGCAATCCAGCCATCTGCATGATCACCAAGGGGTCTAAATGAGGAGGACGTCAAGGGGTGTATCCTATATGTGCCAACTGTCCCCATTTACTAGGGAAAGTCCTTGTTTTGGCATATCTGTCCCAATCCCACTTTTGCCCTTGCCATTCGGTGAGATCCTGAGGAGCGCGATGCAAAATGGTTACTAGAATGAGTTGCCTTTTAAGGTTTTCTTCTGGGGTGGGACATAGGAACTGGAACTGTAGTTGGCTGCTTAATGTGCAGAACGGGTGGGGAGCCACAGTCCCAGGTGTTGAATGCGCCTCCCAGGCCTCTCTTCCAAGCCATTGGGATGCTCCCTAGGACAAGTCTCTTCCCAGGCCACACCCCCTCCTCCCAGGCCACGCCTCCCCTGAGAACCTCTGTCTGGCTGCAATGTGTCCTTGAAGTGTGATGGACCAAGGGTGGAGACATGAGTGCAGAAACATTTGGCTTTAGGGTGCTTGGGCTTACAAAGGTATTTTCATTATTATTATTATTTATTCAATTTATATACTGCCCTTTATCAAAAGTTCCCATGGCAGTGTACACCATTAAAAACACACTAGAGAACATCGGTGATACAAGCATAATAATAATAAACATAATGAGAGGCCGCGCCATAGTAAAATAATCATCATAATAACAGTAAGAGGTAACAGCTACAACCATTGTTCTAACCCAGGGGTCAGCAAACTTTTTCAGCAGGGGGCTGGTCCACTGTCCCTCAGAGCTTGTGGGGGGCTGGACTATATTTTTTGGGGGGAAATTAATAAATTCCTATGCCCTACAAATAACCCAGAGGTGCATTTTAAATAAAAGCACACATTCTACTCATGTAAAAACACCAGGCAGGCCCCACAAATAACCCAGAAATGCATTTTAAATAAAAGGACACATTCTACTCATGTAAAAACACGCTGATTCCCAGACTGTCCGTGGGGCAGATTTAGGAGGCGATTGAGCCAGATCTGGCCCCCGGGCCTTAGTTTGCCTACCCATGTTCTAACCCAAACCCTTTGGCTTTGGCCCCACCCACTTTTGCCTCAGGCCCCGCCCACTTCTAGCATGTCTTCCCAGAGGTTGAAAAACTTCCCCCAAGCTGTGATTTAGAAAGAAGGCCCCAGGGACAGTCCTTTGGAGAGGAGGAAGAACCAGGAGTGTCTCAGCCAGTCAGAGGAGCCCAAAACCTGCATCTCTGAAATTTGTGGGACAGGGGAGGATGCTTCCTCTAATGAATGCTTAGGCATGCTTGCAAAAGCAGACGCATTGACATTCAGGTTCTGTGAAGCGGATGGTTTGTTATTTCACATGCTGTGAGGGGGGGGGGGGGAAACAAGATGCATTTTGGAAATGTCGGGTTACATGGGAGAACTGTGTGACTTTCCCACCCGTCTGTTATATGTGTACCTCAGAGACACTTTGCTTTAAAATCAGTGCAGGACACGTGGCTGCGAGAATAAATGAAAACATCAGGCCAGGCAGAGCCTTCTGTGATGTGTAGCTGTGGCTTCAGGCAGCGTGAGAACACACCAGGAGGTGGAATGAGTAAACAAGGCGGTAGGGGGTGTGTCCTCATTTTCAGGTGATGAAAGGTGTGTAAATGCGAGTACAACATAATTATGCTCATCTAGTCACTTTGCTCCAATTGCTTATATATGGGGTGGAAACGGAGGTCGCTAAGGCAGAAAGGGATGGAGAAGAAATGTGGTTCTGTTTGCATTTTATAGGAGCCTGACTAATTCACACTTTCATAGAATCATACTATAGAGTTAGAAGGAACCATGAGAGTCATCAAATCCAACCTCCTGCAATGCTGGAATATTTTTGCCCAACATGGGGCTCAAACCCACGACCCCGAGATTAAGAGTCTCATGCTCTACTGACTTGAGTTATTTGCTTTCTGAAGCAATACGCAAACTGAAATGCAGTTATCCTCTGAAACAGCACGCCTCTCCCAATTTTGCGGTGCTGTTCCCAAACCCCTCCAAAGGTGTGCAAAAACACATATGGTTGTTTTATGTCTTATTTAATTATTATTCTATCCCACCTTTTCTCCAAAGATCTCAAGGTGGCATAAACACACCGCTCACCCATTTCCATTTTATCCTCACGAAAAATCTGTAACGCTGAGAGCAACACTCACTGGCTCAAAGTCGACCAGTGGGCTTCATGGCTGAATGGGAATTTGAACCCTGGTCTCCCAGGTCCTAGTCTAGCACTCTAGCCACTGCTCCACACTGCCTTTCATACAATGCCCGTATCTCATATTTGAGGGAGAGTGTGCATAGACACCCATCCATACAGTGAAAATAACATACACAAAATGTGTTGTATTAGGCAAAATGTGTTGTATTGAGGGAGCCCTCTTGGTAGTTCCTCTGCCCTCAGAAGCTTTGTGGAGAGGGCATTTTTTGTGGTGGCCCCTAACCTCCCCACAGAGGTGTGTCTGGCACCTTCATTGTACAGCTGAAAACCCACTTCTTCACCCTGGCCTTTGACCCTGGAGGTGTATCTTTTGTGGACGCACCTAATTTCTGTGACTGTAAATTGTCATAAACAGTATGTAACCTGCCCCAGGAGCTTCAGGTAAATGGTGGGTTAACAACAACAACAACAAGAAAATGCCCTGAATGGAATTTAAGACTGGGGAAAAGAAAAAGAAACTGAGAGGAAGAAAATAGGCAAAGTCATCCATCTCTATTCAGGCGCAATTGCTATTCCTGCCATTATCTCACATAGGGTTCCCAGTTTCTAGAGTGGGCATGACTGATAAAAATATCAAAATGTATATATGAAGCAACTTAGCCTTATTAGTTCTTTTTCTTTTCTTTTCTTCAAAGCTTGTTGGCTGCTGCGCTTTGCTCCAGAAGCCCTTTTCTCCTTAAACAGTCTGTTTTCTCCTTTGAAACTCAGGGCAGGACTAAATGTCCAGACAGACAATTTTGTCTCTGCCAAATGATGCCTTTATTCCATTCAATTTCTTATGAAATAGAATTCACAAGAAGAAGAAGGAACTCACAGCTACAGGCAAATTGCACCCATAGAAAGTTTTCTTGATTTTTATTGACAGAGCTTCCAATATACGAGCAAACCATAACAATTATGAGCAGGATTTAACTAGAGGAAGGACTGTATTCACCCAGCAACCAAATATTACAGTTGAAGCAGTGGGGAAATACAACAGCCTTGTAATCACTCTCCCAAAAGGGGGAAAGAGGGACATCATTTCCCATCACCAAATAAATCAGTAACACCTGTGCATTTATTCTATAAAACAAAGGTTGTTGAGAAAAGTACACCAGCTCAAAAATCTTCCAAATTTGGAAGAAGCTGGCTGTTCAACAAGCACAGTACCGCCCCTACCATGAGGCAGAGGAACATGGCTGCCTCAGGCGGCAGATGCTGGGGATGCAGCACTGGCAGCCCCCGTCCCCAGCTGTTGCCCATGAGCTCCCAGGCATGGTCCTCTGTTACTTGAGGGAAAGTCTTGTCTAGTAATAAACCCAGTAGATCGCTGTAGTCTGCGGGAGAGTCCGTTCTGCAAATTCCAAAGATCTCAGAAGCCTGCTCAGGGCAGGGCTTTTAGTGTGGCCGCTCCTAGTCTGTGGTCTGTAGAATAGCATTCCTGTTGAGATACGACAGGTACCCACTTTCTGCACTTTCCGGAAACAATGGAAGGGATTTTTGTTCCAATGGATGGCAAAACGGGTCTTTATCACACATTCCCACATGTTGGGTTTTAGTCCTGCTTAAGATATATTTGGGGACGTGGGTGGCGCTGTGGGTTAAACCACAGAGCCTAGGACTTGCAGATCAGAAGGTTGGCAGTTCGAATCCCCTGACAGGGTGAGCTCCTGTTGCTCAGTCCCTGCTCCTGCCAACCTAGCAGTTTGAAAGCACGTCAAAGTGCAAGTAGATAAATAGGTACCGCTCCAGTGGGAAGGTCACATGACCCGGAAGCTGTACACATGACCCGGAAGCTGTACGCCAGCTCCCTCCCAATAAAGTGAGATGAGCACCGCACCCCCAGAGTCGGCCACGACTGGACCTAATGGTCAGGGGTCCCTTTACCTTAAGATTTGCCTTAAGTCTCTGATTCTAAGATAGAAACCTTCGCCAAAGGTCCCTAGGTCCTGCTGAATTGAAGGCATCCTCACCTGCTTACGGAACCTGGATAGGGAAGGAGCTCTTGCCCACCTGGAGAGTCAAGTCCTCCCCCTGCCACCTGGGGGTTGGGCAAGCAAACATGGAGACCAGGTCAGCTCTGGGGGTCTGACACCCCTAATTAGAGCACATACTAGATGAGGATTCTCTCCAGATGCAAATAGCCATTGCATACCCTCCAAGTGTCCCTATTTTCCAGGGACAGTCCCAGATTTACAGAAGCCGTCCCAGTTTCTGATTTGACCCTGGAATGTCCTGCTTTTCCTTAGGATGTCCCTCTTTTCGTCGGAGAAATGTTGGAGAGTATTTCATTGAGGAGAGCTTCTCTGCAGCCTTAGCTGCAGTCGGGAGGAGCTGCTTTGCCCCGCGATCAGGACAAGAAGACGGCAAAGAGGGACGTCCGCGTGAATTGCTCATAAACAATTAGGCTGATACAGAGAAGAAAGGGGCCAAAGGGCAGCAGCTGTGGGAAGATGATTTTTCCCCTTTGTTGTGAGCCGGAGCAATCAGCAAATTGCAGCTTCGAGCTTACGTGACCCCGGCACGGAGAAAAGAGCCAGCCTGCAGAGCAAGGAGCCGGGAGTACAAAGCGGGGAGCTGGAGTCTCGCTTTCTGACAGGCTGGTGCCCAGCGAGCGGAGAACACAAGCCAAGGAGCTGCTCAGATCTTGGTGAAGCAGGCCTCAAGTGCTAAATGACAAAATCCATTTTCAAAGGGCTGCTTGGTTTTAAAATAACAAACACTCGCTTTAAAAGAAAGGTCTGTATCATTATGTGTGCCCTGGTACCCGACCATGACCCCCATCCTGGGAATGGGAAGGGTATGTGGGTGTGGATGTTCAGTGTGCAGCCTTTGGCGAGAAGGATGCTAGAAATGCGTGGTGCCTTTGCAGTAATCCCCCAATTTACAAATGTGGAGATGGAGTGGGTATCATGGAGGGCAGAGAAGCAAGGGCACAGGTGGACCTGATGCACTGCAGGGTTAGGTCAGCAATCCAAATCATATTCTAATACCATGGAATTCAAACTCCATCTCCTCCCACCAGCCGCCAAAGCCTTCCACAAGAATTCATCTCAAAAGACCTCTGCCTAAAAGCAGGAGGTTTAGACTCAGCTGCAAAGAATGGTCCCATTGCTCTTTCCTTCATAAAAGGTAAAGGGACCCCTGACCATTAGGTCCAGTCATGACCAACTCTGGGGTGCGGTGCTCATCTCGCTTTATTGGCTTAGGGAGCTGGTGTACAGCTTCCGGGTCATGTGGCCAGCATGACCAAGCCGCTTCTGGCGAACCAAAGCAGTGCACAGAAACCCCGTTTACCTTCCCGCCGGAGCGGTACCTATTTATCTACTTGCACTTTAACGTGCTTTCGAACTGCTAAGTTGGCAGGAGCTGGGACCGAGCAACGGGAGCTCATCCCGTCGTGGGGATTCGAACCGCCAACCTTCTGATTGGCAAGTCCTAGGCTCTGTGGTTTAACCCACAGTGCCACCAGCGTCCCCTTTCCTTCATAGGAAGCACAATAAACAGATTGGGGCATCAATCTGTCTCACTGTTGTCTATCCCAGACTTCTGTGTCCTCATGCCTGAAAAGTAAAAACCTATTTTCAGTGCCTTCCAGATGTTTTGGACTATGATTTCTCATTGTGTTTTTTATTCCACCTTTTCCTCTAAGGCGCTCCAGGTGGCTTACCTGGGTTTTCCTCTCCTCATTTAATCCTCACAACAACCCTGTGAGGTAGGTTACACTGAGAGGGGCAGTGTCTGGCCTAAGGTCACCTGCTGAGTGCCATGGCCGGGTGAGGATTTGAACCCTGGTCTCCCAGGTCCTAGTCCAACAGCTGCAGCTGATGACAGTCATATCCCAAAAACACAGGAGGAAGCCTGGTCTGTTCTGGTCAGTGCTGGCTGCTTCTGCTTTGCTGAAAAAGAGGAAAACTTCCTCAAAATAGATTGCAAAGCTGGATGCAAATTTGCATAAATGTTGCATGTCCTAATTTATTGGGATAGATGCAAATTGAGAAAGGATGACTATAGTTTAAATAGAAATACAATTAATCACAACAAGGTGAGGAATACTGCTACCAGCTCACTCCTGCTCTCCTGACATTTTGGGAGACTGCCAGCGAGGAGGAAATAACAGAGTTCAGTCCTTCCAGCACAGAGAAGCAGCTCTTTTGCTTGAGAAGTTGGGGAAACTACTGCCACCCCCCTCGCCTGGGAACCCATGAAACTCCAAACCAGTGTTGTGTTGGGGGTGGATTTTGCAGCGTGCAATTGATGCAACAGTGGTGTATTGCTGATGGATTTATCACTGGGCTGTCCACACATTCTGCTTTGCTATTTGCTCTGTCATGCTTCCCCAAGGTTACCACATTATGGCCATCTGCACATTTGCGAAATGAAAAGTTATGGGATCTCAGCAGGAAGCTAAGGGACCCACTGCAAACGAAACAGGCACAAACGGTAGTGAAAGCGGGATTGCATGTAACTGCCCTGTTAACATCATGAGCGCAAATCATCCTGAATGCGTAATGAAAAAGGATAGGGCCCCACATCCTGGAGACAATGGGTGGGACCAAAGGAGATGCTCATGCCTGGTAGCAGATTTTAGGAGGCAGTAACCCCATTCTGGTGTGTGATAGTATAGCTAAGGATTGGGGCACTGCCCTGCTTGCTTGAAATGCAAGACTGACTATGTCAACACAAGTATAGTCCTCAGATCAAGGGAAGTAATAGTACCACTCTATTCTGCCTTGGTCAGACCACACCTGGAATACTGTGTCCAGTTCTGAGTACCACGATTTAAAGAAGGATATTGACAAGCTGGAAGGTGTGCAGAGGAGGACAAACAAGTTGATCAAGGGTCTGAATACCAAGCCTTATGAGGAATGGTTGAAGGAGCTGGGTATGTTTAGCCCAGAAAAGAGGAGACTGAGAAGAGATAGGATAGCCATCTTCCAATATCTCAAGGGCAATCACAGGGAAGAGGGAACAAACTTGTTTGCTCCTGCTTTGGAGGGTAAGGACTCGAAGCAATGGCTTCAAGTTACAAGAAAGGAGATTCCGACCAAACATCAAGCAGAACTTTCTGACAATAAGAGCTGTTCAACAGTGGAACAGACACTCTTGGAATTTGACAGATTTTCGTTCCTTGGAGGTTTTTAAGCAGAGGTTGGATGTCTGTCTGTCATGGATGCTTTAGTTGAGATTCCTCCATTGCAGAGGGTTGGTCTCGATGACCTTCGGGGGGTACCTTCCAATTCTAAAATTCTAAAATTGAGTCTATGTTGTTGGCCTTGTGACAAGCAGGTATTTTCACTTTATTTAAAATAAGTATTGCATATCATGACAGATGCACCATTTGGTTGAAACACCTTCAGTGTTTTTTCTCTCTCAAAAAACCCCCAACCCCACATCAAACTGCTTAAATGTGAAGCTATAGGGGAGAACCACATCGTCAGCATATAAGTAGAGTCTTTAGGCCTCTTCTGACAGATAAGAGGGCCTGGGAATGACAATATAACTTTGCAACAGACCGCTCAGGGACTCCAGCAAATCTCCATTAAGAAAAATCCATTTCCCATCACCAGACGGAGCAAACGATGGTTTTGATATTATGGGAGGGCTGGAATCTATTGAAAATTCAGAACAGACTGCAAACTGGATTAGCTCCATGTTTGCAAGGTAACTGAAAAGTCAAAGCTGGGATGCGCACTGAGCCAGATGTTTTGTGCGAGACCATAAAAGACGGGCATTATGGGATGAAGGCTATTGAAGAGACTGCAGATGAGTTCTCTTCTAAAGTTTTTGTAAAAAAAATACTCTTTGCAGGGGTAAGCAAGTTAAGCACAGCTTGCTAGAGACTCACTTCAGTTATGATGGAACAACATACCATTCTCTCCTCCCTACCCCACATAAAACAAGGGGAAAGTGGTGATAAGCTGGTGTTTAAACTTCAAACAGAAAATTGTGTGATGGGTATGAACACCAGCTGGCTGTTTGGGCCTGGGGTTGATGGGAGTTGTAGTCCCCAGCAGGTTGGGGAAGGCGAGGCTAAAGATACAAGTAGGAAAACACAGTACCCCTACAATACGCTGTTGAGCATTGGAAATGTGCCTTCAGGGCCATCTTTACTCGGGGGTGCAAGGGGTGCGGGGCACCCAGGCACTGAATTCTGGGGGGCACCAGGGGCCCGCTGCTGAAGCAGCCTATGCTCTTAACTATCTACCTGTTATGAAATAATAAATAATTTTGATCAAGCTGACATTCAAAGCTGCTGCTGCCTCCACCCTGGCTTCTTTCTCCTCCCCAGAGTCCAGCCCTGCATGGAGAGGCGTTGCTCTCTCACCCGCCATCGGCATGACTGCTGCGTCCCTCTTCTTCTCCTTCCTCCTCCTGGGGAGCTTTTAAAAGCGCCTGAATGTGAAGCTGTGTGCCTTTGTGGAGCTCGGACACCCGGTTCTTGAGGGACGACGGCAGCGAGACTCAGAAGAGCAGGATGCCACTGCTGCCGCCATGGCCCCGCATGCAACCGTGGAGAAGTATATCTTGGGTGTAGATGTGGGCAGCACTAAATTTGGGGGCGCTGGGCATATCTTTGCACCTCGATGGTGCATATGCTAAAGACAGCCCTGTGGGCCTTAGTATGTGTGTGCATGTTTGTGTGTGTGCACGCACACGATGGCAACCTGAGCAGTGCATGGCGCCTTTGCGTTTGCTCATGTGGACATATAGCCATTTCTGCTAGAGATGCAAGATTCTGCAGACCCCTCCGCTTAGAAATGTATTGTTATGGGCTTGTGGGGGTCAGTCTTGGTGACATCTGTGGGTCCCTCCAAAAGCTGTGACTGTGAGGTTAGAATCTAGTAGAGCAGGCACCCCCAAACTCGGCACTCCAGATGTTTTTGGGACTACAGTTCCCATCATCCCTGACCACTGGTCCTGTTAGCTAGGGATGATGGGAGTGGTAGTCCCAAAACATCCCAAAACGAGTTTGGGGGTGTCTGTAGTAGAGGAAGCTGTTGAATCGGTTAAGTGCTCCCACCAGCATCTCAATGGGTGAGCTCCGTGGCCACAGCAACAACTTAGCAATGGTGTGCTCCAGGAAAGTGGTATTTCTCCTCCCCACTAGTCACCTGACTGAACTCCACATTACCCTGAAATGGAGAACGGTAGGCCAAATGGGGGCTCTTTTGGTGTGGGCCCCGGCTGGTGCTGGAAGGTGGAGATTTGTCTTGCTTTGTGCTGGACCCAAAGCTATGACTTGGGGTTCTCTCCAAAAACCTGATCGGGAGGCAAGGTCTGCTGGTGTGTCAGTGCTGTGAGCCCCTCCATCTTATGCTCAGGTTGTATAGATGTGTTTATAAAACCATATACCCTAAAGACACCCCGGTCTCCATCAACCTTAATGCCAAGGAAACTGAACCTTTGGAAAGCACCAGGGACCCTGGGAGTCCCTTGGTGCTCAGAGGTCGGAGTGAGCACAGCAGTATATTCTACAGCAGCTCTTCCCAAAATGTGTGGTTCCATGGGGGGAGGGGGGGAGAGAGACAGTGGGATCACTTAGGGAAATGCTAAGAGGCAAGGGGGCAGTAGGGGGCGCTGGAGGTATAAATGACCATCAGACTTTGAAAAACTGGTATCACTGGATCAAATTTGTCAGTTTGGTTGAATTAATAAAACCACAGTGGAACGGACTCCATGGGGATGCTGCGGACTCTCCTTCCTTGGAGGTTTTTAAGCAGAGGTTGGATGGCAGTCTGTCATGGAAGCATCACTTGCGATTCCTGCTTTAAAGGGGGTTGGACTAGATGACCCCCGTGGCCCCTTCAACTCCACAATTCTATGATTCGGTGAAATGGTTTCAACTGGATTTTGTATAAATGTGCAATTAATTGTTTCTGTGTTGAATTTTACTGTGTTTGTTTTGAATTTTGTTTTGAATTCTATCTTCCTTAGTGGGTGGTGCAAACTGCTATTCTGAATTAATGTTTTTTATAGGGAAGGGGAACTGGGGATGAGTTCATGGAACCAAGCACGCAGCGGCCTGAGAAGGTTTGGGAACCGCTTCTCTAGAGATGCGAGGAAAGAGCAAAACCCTGAAGACAATTCTGGCAACCCAGAGTTGCAAAACAAAACGAGGCTCTCATTGAAGGGGAGAAAGAAACAGGGGCATGTGCATGCATGAATACATGTATGTTTGCAGACCTGGGTGATGTCAGAGCGTGATTTCTCCCTCCCTCCCCCCCTTCTTCTCTCCCTGCCGCTTTTCAGACCCTCTGTCTGTAGTGACCCAGCCTAGATCTTTGTCTTTTCCCCGAGAGATGATTAGCGTCGCGTCGAGGGGGAAGAATGAATGAATGCATGAGTTCGTAGGCAGAAAGGGCCCTCTTGGCATTTCTCACTGATTCAGAAAAGGAGCAGGAAAGAATCCCACCCTGTGAATGGTAATTAGCCCCAAATGAGCAGGCACAGCCACAAAGCCGGCAGCTGGGCCAGTGACCGCCTCAAAGAGGGATTTCTCCGTGTTTGCAAATATTGGAGGCCACGTATTGCACTGTGCAGTTGCGGGGGGGACTAGCGGTGGGAGGTGGGTTGTGAAGGAATTGGGCCAAGCCCAGGGTGGGGTGGGCAGGGGAGAGGGATGGCTTCTACCCAGAATCCTCCAGGGCTCCCTGTGCCAGCTCGCTGCAGCCGGCTGTTGGCTGAAGTGCTTAGAAGTACAAACAGTCCCCAGGCGCCTACATTTAAAGGCACTTTTACCCCCTTCTCCCCTCCCAGGGAGCTGCCGATGGAGAGATTAGTCACCCCAAGCAAACACCTCTTAGCCAAGAGACTATACAAACATGCCTCCTGATGCAGGATGAGCGAAGGCGAGGGAACAGGCCGCATTCCACCTACACCTCCTTCACTGCTGAAAAGCACAAAGCTTGAGTCGGGACAAAAATCGGCGGCTTTCTGTGATGCGGCCAGCCAGTATATTGGTAACCAGCTGACCGCTGTTGGGCAGAGGGAGAGTCACATGATCAGCCAAATGGCTGTACAGTTTTTGGACTGGGGTCACCAGCAGGGCCAGCCCTACCATTAGGGAGAGTGAGGCAGCTGCTTCAGGCGGCGGCTGCTGGATGGAAGGGGTAACAGCAATTAATCTGTGAGCAGTTTTGCATGCAGTTTTGAGTAATGAACACATTTTTGCAAGCAATTTACCTGTTGTATGTTATTGTTGCTGTTGTTCATTTTTATGTACACTTTCCTCCAATGCTTGTGAACCCTCTTAGGCTGGAGAACCACAGACCGAAATTTGGATACGTGCAAATTTCAAAGGATGACTGTGTTTTGGTTCTCATACTGTTTCTGAAAGTGAGAATTTGATACATTTGGCTTTAAATGTGTAGAATTTCTTCTGTATCCCTAGCCTCAGGAAACAACATGTATTGGACTGCTCCTGGTTGCCAGGATTTTTGGCCACACCTGCTCCTCTACTATTAATGGCCACTCAGAATATGGGAAGGAGACAAGGGTCACTTCCCCCCACCCCAACTCTGCCTTCTCACTGCGGTTGCAAACTCCCCCCCCCCATTTTTGCCATCCTGTTCAGTCCTAGAAAAGGAAAGTGAATGAGTTTATATTCTGAGAACGCCTCTGGGATAAAGAGTGGAGCATGGTGCGCAGAAGAAACCCAGGGGATCGGTGGAAAGGAGGTTACTTGTGTGTAAGACTGGCCACCAGAATCGTTTCTTGGGATCTTGACAACTCCTATCAGTGATGTGATTTCTGGGAGCGCTTTTGAAAAGTTGGTGTTTAACATCTATGCAGAGATTTAGTTGATTTTTTTTAATGAATCGTCTTTGAGAGACCTTATTGAAATGTTGACACTGTGTTTGAAATGCATTGTTTTGGATAGCTTCTTGAAATGTTTCTTGTTTTGTGCAAAGTTATTCTTCTGTATTGGGAACCTCCTTGAACATAGCTTTCTTTGCAGAATGGCAGGATCCAAATTTGAGACTAAAACCCGCCTCTGTATACGTGTGACATGCAGGTGGACTGTACTTCATCTCATTTGGCCACTTGTCTCCGTCCTCTGAAGTGAAGGACATGAGGCAGGAGTCGGTAATGCAGGTGAGCTGTGCACAAGCAAGCTGCCAGCTAGCTCTGCAGAAGCTCCTTTTATTGGCACAATATGCAAAACCAGACAGATATATTTTGGACTGTGACCTTTACACATCTTCCAATACTGATATCGAAGGGTGGTACAAGGTTATTTTGGCACCTGTTTCCACCGCGTCATTTTCCCCTTGCACAATGTATGACAAAGGAGACAAAGGTCACAGACAGGGCACAGCAGACGACTAAGAGAGCAAAGGCTAGATAGAGGGAAAAATGTTCAGACAGCTGTGGCTTTATCTGTGGGGGGGGGGAGTGTGCTCCGCACCCCAAGGTCACGCGTGCAGATAGCTGAAGCCTGTCTGCGGGCAGAAGTGTGCTTCACACCAAGCGATCATTCCCACACTCCTCCCTGTGATCAGCCTGAACTCCAAGAGAAACATGAGGAACAAATGCACCAATGTGTACACACTTTGCTTCTCCAAGGGTATACAACTCAGATTTTTCAGGTAAAAAACTGGGGTGTGCGTCTTCCAGCACATGTTCCTGGGAGAGTCACATGACCCACACTGCAATCTCCCCCCCCCCAAAAAAAGTGCTTTTTTGGGGGGGGAGCACGGAACCCAAACTGGCTGCCTCTATCTCATGCAAAACCAAGTGAGCTGTCCTTTCCCCTGCCCCCCAGGAAATTTGGTGGGTCTGCAAGGGATCTGGGCAGAAGGTTGATGTGTAAGAGTCAATGTGAGCCTTGAAAAGCACATAGAGCTGAAAGAGGAAGTGCGAAAGAGTGTCACATTTACAACTTCCTCCTTCGGTTCTAGGCATTTTTCAAGGGAGAAAATGGTCAACACTCTCACTACCTCATGGCCAAGGGCATGGTAGGCTCAGAGCGGGTTGCCTCTAGGTTGTCATCACACACACAAAAGACCACGTTGGCAACTGCTGTTGTAGACCCAGGACTTAATGATATTATAGAGGCGCAAGGGGTATCTCATGGGGCCCAACCTTAAGAATCTAAACTTTAGATGGCCATGCGTGTTATTTCACATACTTCAAATTGTGGCAAGCCAGTCCTGCTGCATTGAAGGCCCACCTCATTCTGCTGAGTGGGGCTCTGGACCCAAAGTCCTGCCCTGCTTCATGAGCTTTGAGTTTTTTGGATGGCCACCTATCAAGGGTGCTGTAGCAATGGAATTTCTGAAACAACAGGGTTGGGTATGGGCTTGACTAGATGCCCTGTGATATCCTTTCCCACCCCGTGCTTCCAGGATTGTATGAAACTTTTCAACCCATAGAAATAAGTTTGATCAGTTGCTGCTTGCTCATGTTCAGACCATTGTGTGGCAAGTCCCCTCCCCCCCCCATGTGAAATGAAAACACAGGACATTTATTTAAGGTTAATGGGCGTAAAAGACCACAACTTTATTGATTACAGGAATTAGAAGGTATTGGGCTTAGGCATTGGCTCCTATCGACTACCCGGCATGGAGACCGGGAAGGGTTATCCACCAGCCGTGGGAATCCTGTTGAAGTACGCCAACTAGGATCCCACAGGTGTCACCGCTCGGGGGCATACCGGAGGCCCTCACCTCCCTAGGTTTTGAACAAGGCAACGCCCCTCAGAGTTCTTTACTGGACTACCCTTTTCCATTGAGGGAAGGTGATGGCGTTTCCTTCCCCCCTCATTTGCATAACAATTACCCCTGCCAATGCCTAACCGCCAATACTGAGGAAGTTGTGACGTTTGCTACGAGGTAGGCGAAAAAACCAAAAGGCTGGAAGTGCGCCAAGTTGGAAAAATTCCTACCAGGCCCCTTGCGGCAACCAACCAGAGTCCATAGCAAGGTCAGAGCTAGCTAAGCCTAAAGGGTGGGTGGGATGGGAAAAACCGGGCAGCTGGAACGGGACAAAGAGGGCGGTCCCCGGGTGCGCCTGGCCTTAAATGGACTAGGCCACGCCTCCCCAGCCCGCTGATTGGCGGGCAGGGTCGCAGGACGTCCGGGTATTCCCTCGTTCTCACGGGGGCAAAAGGCCAGCCCCCGCGCATGTGGGAGGGGGTGGCCCGCAACCCCAGCTCCTCCCAAGCTCGGAAGTGGCTTTGCTACTGACCACAGATAGCTACCCAGGCTAGTTGAAAAGTTGACAGTCATAACCTCAGTTCCAGGAGAGGCTTCGTGTCAGGCTGCTGTATATATATGTATATATTAAATTCTTTACATCAAGAAAGTTACAAGCTACTTTTTGGACCCAAAGCAGTGCTGTCTGCCAAGGGACCTTTTTCAAAAAAATTAAACAATTCTGGGAACTTTACCCTTTGTAATTTTTGACAACTTGCGTTCCCGAAAATTCACATATATTTAACTTTGTCTTGGATTGTCCTGCTTTTGTTTGCGTGTTACACTGTAATGCCATTGGCTACAAACCATAAATATCTGATTGACCCAAAAAGAGTGTATGGGATCCATTTCCATCTTTTGGTTACTTAGCCCCCAAAGAAGGATGAAAGTCAAAATGCATCTGGCATTTATAACGGTGCCGTTTCCAAGTTTTGAAGCCACACACTATTTTTAGCCATTTATAGACATCACACTTTGATGACTTCGGCAGGGAGGGAGGGAATTATTCTTGGTATAGAGCAATGCAGTTCTTTTCAGGTGGGTGAGCCATTTTTCCATGTAGTAATAAAAGAAGTGATTTGTATGGATTTATATTTCTAACCCTTTTGGCTAGCAGGCCACCATTATAGACACATGAGAAAGGTCCAGTTTTTGTTATTTTTTAAAGAAGTGCTAACTCCTTCTTGGCATGGCTATCGGTCTGTCATGACTCCTGGAACATTCCTTTCCCATTCATAGAACTGGAAGGTTGTCCTTTTTTCCTCTGCTTCTCCTGATACTCCAGTTGACCCCCACTTTGCCACGTGTAACTTGAGCAACCCAGGTGAATGCTTTGGAGCAGCTTTGCCCAACCTGGTGCCTTCCAGATCTTTGGAATTGCAACTCCCATCAGCCCCAACTAGTGAAACTATGGAACTCACTTCCACATGAGGCAGTACCAGCTGTTAGCTTGGATGGCTTTAAAGAAGGATAGGACAAAATCATGACAGAGAGGGCTATCAATGGCTATGAGAACTAGTAGTTATAGCAGCCAGGATGGCTATACTCTACCACATTTCAACAGCTGTGGCAGTGCTCAGCTCTCAGTCTGTTCCTGGTTTCTTTGGATCTCCATCCTCCCCCCCCTTTTAGGTCAGCTTCCTTTGAGTACTGACCTTGCTATGGACTTCGGTTGGTTGCCTTGGTTGCCCACAGAGCCTGGTAGGCCTTTTTTTATCCATTTGGCAAATTGGCACCAGCCTATTGGTTTTTTTCGCCTAGCAATTCGTCACAACTTTCTGGTATTGGCAGTTAAACATTGGAATATGTGTGCTGTGTTGGAGGATTGGGTATGGGCCATCATCTACCCCTCCTCTTTTGGGTATTCCATTAAAGGAATCTGGCGGTCGTGGATCCTGTCCGATGCCCTGCTGGTGGCTAGGGCCATGGCATGACCCCCGGTGACGTCATGGGGGAGCTTCCAGATGTATTTGCATCAACAAGCTCCTCCCATTGGTTGTTAACCCTGATATGACTCCCGGCTGAGTGGGGTGGAGTCATGTATTCTTGTTTTATCCAATGCCTAAGTCAATACCACTCACATGCTGCAACCAATAAAGTTGTGGCCTAATTTTGCCCATTACCCTAAAATAATGTGTCTTTGTATCTTATTATAATCCTATGCGGGTGGCGGGTACTCGACTCACAACAGGATGTTGGGCTAGAATCCTAGAATCATAAAGTTGGAAGGGACCCCAAGGGTCATTTAATCCAACCCTGTGCAGGAATCTCAACATGCAATCTCCCATCGTATTTGAAACCATTCTGGAATCTCCAAATTTGCTAGCAGTTTAATTGCTGCACCGCTAGCAGAACCAGATTGGCCTTTGGTCTGATCCAGCAGACTCTATTTATGTTCTTAGGTGGGCTTTCTAGAGGCGTCTACCTGACAGCTGTGGGTAACAGGGCATTTGAATGAGCCTTTCGGGCCAGGTTGCCATATTTTGAAGCGCAACAAAGATGACACATTTGCCGACTTCTGCTTTTAACTATGGATCTCTATGATGACTCTCATTTTACATACCCATGAAAAAGAGGATGTATCCTGGAAGAAAAGAGGACTTATGGCAACCATGGGCTCTCTGATGTTCATACATACACATGTTAATAACTGAGACCAGGGCACTAAAAGGTAGACATTACACTGGCTGTAAACAGTCGGCCTCATGCTGGTATATATATGTCAACATGCATCAATGAGGGTTGGGGGCAGGGATAAGATCAGAAAGCCTAAAGAGACTCCTGTGATGAATCAAGCTGTTCTATGCCTGCAAATCGCATCTGACGATCTGTCACAGAATCTTTCAATCAGCCGGGAGAGAATTCCGCATTTCGCCCCCGGCCAGAGTCTTGCAATGATTAATTTCCCCTCCCCTCTAAAGGACAACAACGAAAAATCTATTTGGAACGGATTTCTCAAGTGTCTTCCATTTCCACTCACTGTCTCTACTCCTAATTTTACCTGCTGAGTTAAAGGCCTGTTTGCTTTCTGAAATCTCTTCCCCAGATTGGTTGGAACGGTCCGTCTTGTCTAGCAACCCCTCCTGCTCAGCGCAGGGAAAAATCCATACTTGGGGCATCCCTGATGGACGGCTCCACCCCTATAGGAGGGATACAGGAAAAATTCAGGAGCTGCAATTACGATGCCCACTTTTACCCATCTCCAAGATAAAGGCCATGCATCACCAGAGGCGGCGACAAAATTTGCCTGTGCTACTTTATATCTATAGAAGCAGACTGTTTGTTTATTTATTTATTTATTTATTTATTTATTTATTTATTTATAAATAAATAAAATGGCTTCAATTTGAATAGAAATGCAACACGTCTCGCCATAGTGCGGAAGACTGTGGCCAGGGGACCTGCTCTGTCTGCTGCACAGGTGTTAATACCTGATTTGGAACTCCTCTTGCTCTCCTTCCTTAGGGTTCTTGAATGTGGACCTGGATTGGGAAGCCCTTCAAACAGAGGGCTGTGCTCTGTCAAGCAAGACACATGGCCCCCTTACTAGCACTGCTCAGCTTTTCTGCTTCACAGAGGCAAAGCAAGTGTTTCCCCTTCCTCCCCCTACTCTGTAAAGGAAGTGGGCAGTATATGCGTTTGTGAGAGAGAGCCTACAACCTGAGTTGAGAGGCTACAACTCTAGCCTAGTTTTCATATTTGCTTAATTTTTCCTCATCCCTCTGCTTGGTAATATATTGCCTGATAAAAAGTTCTGGAGAACCTGGAAGCAGGCCACACTTTGTGACATTTTGGTCAGTCCCAATAAAGGTCTAGTCCTACTTTGGATTTCTTTTTCTGTATGGCCCACCCCACGGAATCATCACTGGAGGCTTTCCTCCAAAACCCTCAACTTGATAAAGCCAGACGAGTAGCCACCAGAAGCTGGGCCTTTTCTGTGGTGGCACCAAAGAAGATCCATCATAGAATTGCAGAGTCATCTAGACCAAGGGTCATCTAGTCCAACCCCCTGCAACGCAGGACCCAGGCATGTTATTGCTTTAGGTGCCTGGTCAAAACATGGCTATTGGGCTTATCCTGTTTAATTCTGTGCTTTTATGACCCCACCCCTACCCAGAATTATTTAAATCTGTTCTCTAGCCTGATCTCTTAGCACTGGTCTTTCTCGACTGCTGTTTTAAGGAGTATGGCAAGCCCCATTGCATCCATGTTTTTGGATAGAGAGAGGCAGCAGCAGCAGCAGCAGCATAAATGTGTTAAAATAATGATTATACACAGGTCCCATCCAGCCCCAAGGAAGGAGTTTTAGGCTCGGATTTCATTATCATAATTTGCTTCATCCACCGTGAGGTCTTTGACGGTGTCCATACATGTGCATTCCCTTCCACATAAATGAGATCCGCCACACTCCATATCCTTCGGTCTGGGTTGTCTTCCTGGAGCTCTCCAATCTATTCTCCTTTGGTTGCCAGGGTAACGGGCATCTCCTCCTGTGGCCTGTTTCTAGGCCTTGGTTCCTCTTGTTTTTCTGGACCATGTTCCCCTTGTTTTTCATGATCTTTTCATGAAAGGGTGGCGGGGGGACCATAGCAGGCCACAGAAAGGCCTACCTCGAGTGTGCCAAAGAGTTGAGGGGGTTGTTGTTGTTTTTTGAAAAATTCGGAGCCGGGGAGGGCGTGAGGATGTATGGCGCTGCATAGACCCAGCCTTTGGTGCCGCTCCAGGCCTTGGCGACTTGGCAGGCCTCTGCAGCCTGGCTTCTTGAGAGGCTTTGTTCCCAAGAGGAGTTCCGGGCCGCTTTCGATGGCAGCTCCTCTTGGTGGCTTGTCTGTCCGCAGCCAAGGGAGCTGGGTGCTCCGGGAAGGAATGTCCCCTCCTCAATACCCACCAAATCCATGCATGACAAGCTTGAAATCGAGCTGTCAGTTTCCGTCTGGACAGCCCTTCACCCCCCATTCGATCTGCCTTGTTAGGCTCTGCTTGCCATTCATGCAACACAAACAAACCACTTAACCCCCGGCTCACATACACAGCCCACCACTCAGCCTCCTCCTCCCCCCCTCCCCGCAACCCAGAAGGTGCCCATGGGAAGAGGCTCCCAAATGGATGGGCAGAGGGGGAACTTGGCAACTCTCAGGCCGCTTTCTTCTAAGGTAGGCAGCCCACCAAGCTTGTGGATGGCTGCCAAAAGTTTGGCACCATTGCCCCAGAGGGAGGGTACTCAGCGTGGATCTCAGGACCGGCCACTGGTACCCAGATCCTTGAGCGATACTTGCAGAATTGGACCAAGGACCAGAATGTACTTTTGCACTTATCCGAAATTTGCAACCGAGTTTCCTGCTCAAAATAACGTACCATAAAGGCATCGCAAGGTAGACAGCTTAGGGCGGAAGGCATTGAGAAATGTGGACATTGGGGGTAAATATTTATTTAAATCTGCGTTTTGTGATTAAAAAATGATATTTGTTTAACTGCCAAGTTTGTGTGGCTTTTGATTTTCTTTTTTAATGTAGATTAGTGGAGAAACAGGATTGAAACGGACTTATGAATGAACACGTGCAGAATTGCCATTGACTGGAAATAAGCTAATCTCTTGAACCCTGCTGTAGAGGCTGGGAAACTGGTGCCAGTGGTTCCCTCACATGTTTCCTCTTACCTGCTGCATAAGCATCTTATGCTCATAGTCTTAGTCCTTATGAGATTCCTGGCCTTTAAGGTAGACTGGATTTCTCTAGTATTACCCCTTTTCTCTCCCTTAAAAACAGAAATAATACACATTTTGTGAAGAAATAAAAGTAGTATTTACTTACATAATCTAGGTCTTGAAACAGCAGTTATAGCAGCAAAATGAGGGTAGGCTTATAACTACTATCTAAGTACAAAAGTATAAAATGTAAGTTCAAAACTGCTGCCTGAGCATGCACGTGTGTTCAGTTGGAAGAATGATGCAGAAAGAGGGAGATGCCCAGGCAGGAAGGAAGTTTGTGGGGTTACAACTTCCTCCCAAGGCAGACAGAGGAAGTGATCTCACAGAGTTCTCTCTAGCAAATTTTACAGGAGAGCTCTGTGAGCCCCAGCCCTTTCATCTACTTTTCTGTGGCGAAACATAAATGGCTGGTTTGACTGCAATAATATCCCACAGATTTCAGGCAAGGGTCTCTCCCTGCCCTAGGTAGAGATTCAGGGGAGTGAATCGGGGACCTTCTATGTTCAAAGAGATGCTCTGTCACTGTACCCATTCACTTTCACCATTGCACCTCTCTGCCCACTCTATAACCTGCCCCACTTTCCCCCACCTCCCTAATGGCTTCCAACACCACTTCTCATTTGGAAGGCAATGGGTGCAATCCAGACTCCCAGTTCCACTTGACCTCTTCCTTTAAAAGGATCTGGTGGAAAAAGTTGGTGGTAAATCTCTCTCCATTCCAGCGAGTATTTCTCCCCCTCCCCCTCCTCCGATATCAAATTCGTTTTCCCTACTTTATTTGTAATTTTACATATATCACAGGGATAAGCTTCTCTATAAAACGTACCATATAAAAACCATACATGTTCATGAATTGGGAAACTGTTTTTGACATTTCCCTGAGATTCCTGGAAAAACAATAACCACATCCCGCACGTCCGTACGCACAAACCCTTTTTACGACAAATCTCTCTTTTTTCATGGTTATTAACATTAAACAAATCGGATTCTGGATGTCAGAAATTAATTTTTAAATGAGAATTTTAAATCCTTGCAGAGACAAGGGAGCAAATATGGTCCCGTCCCCCCGTCCCCCGGTGGAAGTTTGCCAGATTGGAAACGTGCAGGGAAAATGCAAACACTTTTTGATGGAAATATTGCTTGCCTCTCCCTGAAAGCCTCCTGCTAAGTTCAAACTCCTCTGCTCCTCTTTCATTCCCAGGCAGAATAAGCAATTGATAGTGTAGCTGCAGTTGCATCTCTGTAGCCCACCATACTGCTGAGCCTCAGAGCAAAACAAACACCAACGGTGTCCTTATTACAGATAAGTAAAACCTCAAAATTTCCTAACCGCTACCTTAAATCTATAAAGCAGGTGTGGCAAAGTCTCTAAGAGTATAAACCAACCTTCGTCAACCTGGTGCCTTCCAGAAGTTTGGAACTACAACTCCCATCAGCCTCAGCTAGTTGAGGCAGACTTGAGTGCTGGCAGTTGTTTCTCCCAGAAATAAAACACACCTCGGACAGAGGTTTCCAAGCTGGGCACTGGTGTACCTGGAGAGAGCTGCTGGTGGGTACTGAGAAAGAAGTGGCTTAGATAATTAAAGGATCCTGGGCACTCAGATGGTAGGTAAAAAGGTAAGGTAACTGACCCCTGGACAGTTAGGTCCAGTCAAAGGTGACTATGGGGTTGCGGCGCTCATCTCGCTTTCGGACCAAGGGAGCTGGCATTTGTACACAGACAGCTTTCCGGGTCAAGTGGCCAGCATGACTAAACTGCTTCTGGCGCAACAGAAGACTGTGACGAATGCCAGAGTGCACGGAAATGCCATTTACCTTCCCGCCGCAGTGGTACCTATTTATCTACTTGCACTGGTGTGCTTTTAAAGTGCTATGTTGGCAGGACTTGGGACAGAGCAATGGGAGCTCAAACCATCGGGGGTTTTGAACTGCCAACCTTCCAATCAGCAAGCCCAAGAGGTTCAGTGGTTTAGACCACAGCAACAGTCGCCCATTCATTCAGTGCTCCAGAACTTTGCCTTCTTATATCCCGTGGGGAATGAGCCATTTTGAAGCATCTCTGCTTGGGGCTGCTTTGTTTGTTCAGTTGCTCTCCACGCAGATGTGCTGCAGAATTGCCCCATGTCACCAGAGGCTGTCCGCTGTCTCTCTGCATGAGTCAGTCCTTTCAGTCACAAGGTGCACTTAACTTGACATCAGCACATAGTTAAACTACGGAGCCTGTTCCTACAGAAAGCAGCAATGGCCACCAACCTAAAGGTAAAGGGACCCCTGACCATTAGGTCCAGTCGTGACCGACTCTGGGGTTGTGGCACTCATCTCGCTTTACTGACCGAGGGAGCCAGCGTACAGCATGACTAAGCCGCTTCTGGCAAACTGGAGCAGTGCATGGAAACGCCATTTACCTTCCCGCAGGAGCGGTACCTATCTACTTGCACTTTGAGGTGCTTTCAAACTGCTAGGTTGGCAGGAGCAGGGACCGAGCAACGGGAGCTCACCCCATCGCGGGGATTTGAACCGCCAACCTTCTGATCGGCAAGTCCTAGGCTCTGTGCTTTAACCCACAGTGCCACCCGTGTCCCTGGCCACCAACCTAGACAGCATTAAAAAAAGATTAGACAAATTTGTGGAGGGGGAGAGGGCTGTTGATGGCTACCTGCCACGATGGCTATGCTTTGCCTCCGCAGTTTGTTTCTGAATGCTGGAAACGCCAGGAGGGGAGAGTTGTCCATGCACTCAAATCCTGCTTGTGTGTTTCCCACAGTGGTTTCCCACTGTGGTAACAGGATGCTGCGACAGAAGCGTGATTGGCCTGATCCTGCAGGCTGCTCTGATGCGCTTAAGGCAGATGCTTTGCCGCTGAGCTCTGCCCCTTCCTTCCGTATGGAGCTGGGCCATGAACTGCTTTGAAGATAAGGAGCTTGTGCTGGAAATGGAAGCAGACAGGGAGCCTTGCGGGGGGTGGGGGGGGTGGCTTGGCCATCCGTCCTTTCAAAAATGCTAAACTAGGGAGTGATTTATTTATTCTTTCTTTTTTCTTTTTGATTAATTAATCCTAACAACAAGATCTTCTGTTCACGGTATATTAATCTGTCCTCTACCGCCTGTGAAATCCACACACTCTCGTTTTTTGTTTTTTTTTTACTCTTCTTTTTCTCTGGCCCTAGCACAGCTCAGAGCATCGCTCCCTTCCTCTTTCTCCCTTCACACCCTCCCCTCTTTCTCTCCACCCTCCCTTGTGCGAACCATCCCCAAAAACCCTGGCTCCTAATGAAAGGGCAAGTGTACAAAATTTTCTTTGACACAATTAAAAAGCCCGGGGTCCTGGCCCTCTCAGCTTGCGTCAGTGTGTTAAATTAATGTAGCATAAAAAATCATTATGCGGGGACACAGATGGACGTGGCCAAGCAGAAAATTCAATGTGCAATGGCAGAAGGCCCCCGGTTACCCGTGTAAACATTAACGCGAAGACAGGGTTCCAGGCCAAGGGGGTGACAGAGAACGCTCCCAGCTTGCCAGAGGGATGGAGATGCAAGGACTTAATGTCTATCGGTGGAAGGGCTGGGGATCAAATGGCTCAGGGAATCGGCTGGTTGTCCAGGCTTCTTGCCCTGCTTCTCATTTATCCAGGAAGGAGGAGAAGGAGGAAGATCCTCAGCAGAGGAGGACTTGCCCCCTTTGCTCATGCTCAGAGGCAGCGCCTTTAAAAACACAGGCCTGGCAGAAATGAATCCGCCTAGGTCAGAAAATGAGTGAAGGGGAACGGGGTGGGTGGGTATAGGGGAATTTGAAATATTATTTCTAATATAAAAGCTTTAATTTTAAATTTCTAACTGTGTTGTATTTGTATACAGCAAAAGAGAAGTTTAGAGTAAATAGGTACCGGTATATTTTAATCTAGTTAATGATCTAATAGGTTTATGTTAGAAAATGAATATGGATGTTGAATTTGATGTTTGTAATTTTTCTTTTTTTTTGGTTTCGGAAATTAATAATAAATAAGTAAACAAACAAACAAACAAACAAACACATACATACATACATACATACATACATACATACACAGGCCTGGCAGAAATGAATCCACCTAGGTCACAAAAGAAGAGGAAGATAGATCTCACACACCCCTCCAAAAAAGAGGGCACAGATTTGCGTAACGGTGCTTTTGGGATCTTATGATAAAGGGTAATATATAAATTGAATAGAAAGGATTTGCTGAATTAATAAATTAGAAATTGGAATACAGAAAGGGGAGTTATGAGGAAGTCGGGGAAGTAAGTTATAAGAAAATAAGGGATTGAAATTATACTTGTTTTTATTTTTGTCTGTTAGTATTATTGTTTGTATAATTGTTTGTTTTGTTTTTATATAATTTTTGAAACTTTAATAAAAATCTTATATATATATATAATAAATAATAAATAACTTAGGGAAGCTTTTAAGGAATGATGTTTTATTATATTTTTAGATATGTTGTAAAGAGTGAATGGGGAAACCCAGCCAGATGGGCAAGATGATGATGATGATGATGATGATAATCATCATCATCTATAGGTACACCTTCAGAAATAATAGCTATACAGTGGTACCTTGGTTTACAACCATAATCCGTTCCGGAGGTCCGTTTGTAAACCAAAACAGGTTGTAACCCAAGACGCACTTTCGCCAATGGAGCCTCAAAAAAAATAAAAATGTTCAGAATCCCCCCAAAATGGGTTGTAATCCAAAAAAAGGTTGCAACCCAGGACACACACTTACGGGTTTGACATGTTTATAATCCAAAACATATGCAAGCCAAGACGTATGCAAACCAAGGTACCACTGTAATTTAAACAGAAATACAATCCACTTCACAGAATGATGGTGTTGGAAGGGACCATGAGTGTCATCTGGCCCAACCCCCCGCAATGCAGAAATATTTTTGCCAGGTTTGGGACTTGAACCCACCACCCTGAGTTTAAGAGTCTCATTCTGTGCTATAATAATAATAATAATAATAATAATAATAATAATAATAATAATTTATTATTTGTACCCCGCCCATCTTGCTCGTTTCCCCAGCCACTCTGGGCGGCTTCCACAAAGACCAGAAATACACTAAAATGTCACATATTAAAAGCTTCCCTAAACAGGGCTGCCTTCAGATGTCTTCTAAAAGTCTGGTGGTTGTTGTTCTCTTTGACATCTGGTGGGAGGGCGTTCCACAGGGCGGGCGCCACTACCGAGAAGGCCCTCTGCCTGGTTCCCTGTAACTTGGCCTCTTGCAGTGAGGGAACCACCAGAAGGCCCTCAGTGCTGGACCTCAGCGTCCGGCAGAACGATGGGGGTAGAGACACTCCTTCAGGTATACTGGACCGAGGCCATTTAGGGCTTTAAAGGTCAACACCAACACTTTGAATTGTGCTCAGAAACGTACTGGGAGCCAATGTAGGTCTTTCAAGACCGGTGTTATGTGGTCTCGGCGGCCGCCCCCAATCACCAGTCTAGCTGCCTCATTCTGGATTAGTTGTAGTTTCCGGGTCACCTTCAAAGGTAGCCCCATGTAAAGCGCATTGCAGTAGTCCAAGGGGGAGATAACTAGAGCATGCACCACTCTGGCGAGACAGTCCGCGGGCAGAGATGGTCCCTGTACATAGGCATCTCCAAGACCCCTGTTGCTCTCCTCCTCTAGCTTGCCAGCATGAAAGAGAGAGGTTTGTGTAGGAACTAGGCTGCTGCACAAAGGTAACATTTGCACCCATTGCTCTACACACTTTTACATCTTCCCACTATCGCTATATGGTCCTCAGAAAGTTGCCCAGAGAGGAATGTGGCCCCTGGCTCCCCATCCCTATCATAGAGCCTATTTTATAGATGGCTAGGTTTGGGGTTTTTTTTAAAGGCAGGGTTAAGATGAATGTTGCCTCTCTGAATGTCCCTTGACGTAGCAGTGTGGGGCTAGGCTTGGGCTGTTCACTGGCCAGCAGGGTGCCTTCTGTGCACACTCAGATGTGTCTTGCTCCTTATTGCTTGCTATGTTCCTGGGCTCAGCCCTTGTTTTGGAAACAGCTTCTGGAATGGAGCCCTGTTTGGAATGAAGTCCGTGGTCGAAATGCCAGCTGTGCGCTGATGCTCAACAGACCACAATGGCCAGCACATTGCAGCAGGGTGGGTGAATATCAACCTCATGTGGGCGCGTAGGAAAGGCAATATATGAGCAGCAGGCTGGTGCAATTGTTTCGGAGGCCGAAGAGTGATTTTCAGCAATGATGTTGCTGGCGTGCATCCACTTTCCACCTTATAAAGGCAGAGTTTCGACACTGGCCCTGCGACGGATCTGGATGCTTGTGTTTGAATCTTCTGGGGGCCACTGTGGGGCCATGACAGGCCACGCATGTCTGTGCGCATGTACATTCCACTCATGTTGACACGATGCTGCCCGCCACAGATGGAGAATGAAGGTTCATGTGCACCGCCTCCCATTTCCATGTGCGCATGCCCTCAGTGAAGTCTGCAGGAGCACACAGTGATGCCCACATTGTGCATGGATCTTACACTTTTGTTTACACACACTCAGGACTTCAATAAGCCGCTCTGCTAGCACAGCAAACAGGCATCTGTGTTGTTAGGAGGCCAAGTGCTTCATGGTTGGGTTCATCCCCCCCCCCCCGTTGTGCGCATGCACCCATAGACCATGCCGGCTCTCCTCTGTCACCCTGGTGCGCTCCAGGCCCTGGCTGCCATGTGCCCATCCCCCAGAGCTGCCGGGGGTGAGGGTGGGGGTGAAAGGGGGATCCATCTGCCGAAATGGAGCTGTTTGCCTCTGTCTGTCACCCTGACCTTTCTGCCTGGCTGGCCCCAGCAATGTAAATGGGTTCCTTTCTTCCTTGTCCTGCCCTTCCTTCTCCCCCATCGCCCGCCCCCACCGCCACAATCCCCAGCTCTGATCCTGCTTGTGAGTGTATGTGTGCGTCTCAAGCCCCAGCTCTGCGAAAAATCTGTCACCTCGGGTGTATTAATCGGACTGGAATTTTAATCCCCGTCATATTAACCACGACTCCTCGCCACCACCCTGCTAAGCGCTGCCCTCTTTTGCCCACCCCCACCCCCACCCCCAGGCCCGGCAATCTCCATCTCCCTCCCTCCTGTCTTATTTAAAAGAAACTTTCCGCATTGCCAAAGCAGCCGGCTGATTTGCTCTGTTAATTTTCGGTGCAAGGAGAACTTAATCCTCCTGCAAGAAGGAGCAAAATGGCCAGAAGTAATTCACAGCAGAGCATTACTGAAGGGGGCAGGAAGTTTTTTTTAAAAAAATGCAGGGAGGAAAGGGGGGAAGAGGGAAAGAGGCAAACACACACACACACACACACACACACACACACGGAGCTCAGAGTTGGTAAAAGTATTAGTGTGCCTGACTCCTTTCTTTGATTAGTTTCAGAATCATTTCAGTGCTACAGGCCTGTGATGAAACCTTCCATCTTGCGCATCAGCCTTTGTTTTTAACAAACTGCAAGAGGTATCAGTGCAGTGGAGTTCAAGCCTCTGGAGAACTCTTCCCCTATTGAGTTGCGTCCTGAGAGAGCCTGGCTTGTGTGCCCTGAGAATTCTCACAGAATTTGCAGACTATTCCGAGACATGTTTGAGGGCAGGATAAGCAGAAAGTCCATCGAGATCTCCTGTCGTATCTCTGGCTGATCAGCCAGCGTTTCTTTCCTTGGCTCGCAATGGGTCGAATCATTGTAGCAAGGAGAAAATGATTTAAGCTGCAGAAAGGAAGGAAGGAAGGCAGCCAGGAGTGGCCTTTCAGGTGAAAGGATGGAGAGAACAGTTCAGTTCTGGTCCTGACAAGAAATTCCTAGGCTCAAAATTGTGCCAAGAGTATTTGCATACACACCCACTCCTCTTCTTGAATTTTGCACCAGAATAACAAAACAAACAAAAAAAATCAGATCTGCCCAACCTGAGATCGGCCCAATTCTGTTTTTGGGTGCCCATTCTGATCATTGGGGGTGGGGTGGATTAGCCTGTAGGCCCTGAGATGAGGGGCATTTGGATAGCCTCTCTACGCAAGGAGGGGGGGGTTGCATCTGCCAGCCCCACTCCCAATGGTCCTGCCCATAACACATTTAGCTGGCCACACTTGGGCTCGGCAGCTGGTTGCAACCCCGGCATGATCAGGGTTCGTCGTCAAGCAAAGACCCTGCATGCATCTAGTTGCACCATGCTGAATTCGCCAGTGTTGCAGCAGAGACAGAAGGGACACACAATATTGTGGGCAAGGCTCAGTGCATGGATGTTCCACTAGGGAGAGTTGCTTGAACCCACCCAACAGCACCTTGTGGAACATATAAACTAGGACGGTGCCTTAAACAAACTCATAGAATTGTAGAGTTTGAAGCGACACCCCCAAGGGTCATGTAGTTCAGCCCTCTGCAATGCAGGAATCTCACTAAAGCATCTCTGACAGATGGCCTCCTAAACTCTGCTTAAAAACCTCCAAGGAAGGTCTACTACCTTCTGAGGTTCTCTGTTCCACTGTCAAACACCTCTCACCATCAGAAAGCTCTTCCTGGAATTGAGTCAGAATCTCCTTCCTTGAAGCCATTGGTTAAAGTCCTACTCTGGAGTAGGAGAAAACAAGCTTGCTCTATCTTCCATGTGACAGCCCTTGAGATATTTGAAGATCTCTTCTCAGTCTCCTCTTTTCTTTTTTTCTTTTTTTTCTTTAATTTATTTAACATAACTATTACAAAATCTAAGCAAAATATTGCAAATACATACGTACATATATATTTCAGATAACCACACATATATAAAACAGAACAAAAGAGAAAAAAGGAAGAAAAGAAGAAAGAAAAAGAAAAAATAAAGAGAAGAAGAAGAAAAGTTGGAAGAATTTCTTCCAAATTTACTCTACAAATATCTAAATAATAAAATTTCATTGATTGACTTCCATCGCTTGCACTGCACTTTCTATAAACATTTTAAGCAAGATCGTATCTGTTATTCCATCTCCTCTTTTCCATCCTCTGCTAACCTCCAGCTTGTCAACTTCCTTCTTAAAGTCAGATTATTGGTCCACCCAGCTCAGTACTGGCCACACTGACAGGTAGTGGCTCTCTCCCTCCCAGACCTACCAAGGGATGCTGAGGATTGAACCTGGGACCTTGTGCTTGCAAAGCAGATCTTCCACCATCAAGCCGTGGCCCTAAGTTGTGTGACTGCTGTAGCCCATTGGGGAAAAGTGACTGGTGAAGTGGGGGGGGGGGTCAAACTATCTTAGCCACATTATCAGTTGCAATTTGGGAACTTGAACACCCACCATCAGAGACAGTCCATCACCACGTTGCAATTCAAGCTAGGGTTGCCATATTTCAAAAAGCGAAAATCCGGACACAAAAGTTGTTGAGCTTATTCACATGAGTTGCCATATGCGCAGGATTTTTACCAGTCTTCAGAAATTCCACCCGGATATGTCTGGGAAATTCCAGATATATGGCAGCCCTAATGGAGGCTTGCCATCCTTCCTGTTGGCTCAGCCTGTTCCTCTGTTCCCTGCCCACCCTGCTCTCCTCGGGGCTGCAGTTCCCCTGCAATCCTGCTGGGTTGCTGTCCACCCACTTTGCAAAAAATCAGCTCGTCACACACGGGCACTGCTAGACTGCTTGGGCACTGGCATGGAATCAACAGGGCCATTTCAGGGCTCTCAGCCTTCACAATTCAACAGCAGGCATCCATGCAGCTGGCAGAGGCAGGCCAGAGTGGGGTACAGAGTCAACAGAATGGTTGGCCTCATACACTCACAGGTGAGAGGGATCGGATCCTGCCTATACAGTATTCCAGGGGCAGCCAATGCAGTGCTCTGCAGTTGAATTTGGATGTTAGCTCCCATCAGCCCCAGCCAGGATGACCAATATTTTGGGATAATGTGGATTGTAGAACCCTCTATTATGGGGTGGGAGAGCTGACTAAGAGAGCAACTTGCCTCAAGAGTCCAAATGAGTTGATGGCTGAGATGAGATTTGAACAGGGAACTGGTTTTAGTCCTCTGGATGCATCTGGGATTATTATTATTTATTAAATAATTATTATAATATAATAAATAATGCAGTATATAATAAATATTATTAATATTATTAATATTAATTAATTAATAAATATTAATATTATTATAAAATAATAAATAATAAATAAATATTATATAATAAATAATAGTAATAATTAAATAAAATGAAATGCAGTTTACAATGTAAAAACACAAAAATGCATAACATAGCAGCTAACAAAAACAGTATCCACCCTCTGATATTTCGAGCACAATTCAAAGTGTTGGTGCTGACCTTTAAAACCCTAATCAGTCTCGGTCCAGTATACCTGAAGGAGCATCTCCACCCCCATCGTTCTGCCCGGACGCTGAGGTCCAGCTCCGAGGGCCTTCTGGTGGTTCCCTCACTGCGAGAAGCCAAGTTACAGTGAACCAGGCAGAGGGCCTTCTTGGTAGTGGCACCCGCCCTGTGGAACGCCCGCCCACCAGATGTCAAAGAGAACAACAACTACCAGACTTTTAGAAGACATCTGAAGGCAGTCTTATTTAGGGAAGCTTTTAATGTTTAATAGGTTATTGTATTTTAAAATTCTGTTGGAAGCCGCCCAGAGTGGCTGGGGAAACCCAGCCAGATGGGTGGGGTATAAACAAATTATCATCATCATCATCATCATCATCTCTGCCACCAGTTTGAAAGGCTATCCATTGTTTAATCCACCAAAGGCCTGGGAGAAGAGGACTGTTTCTCAGTTTTGGCACCAAAAGATAGGCAATGAAGGATTCAGGTGAGCCTCCCTGGGAAGAGCATTCCACAAGCAAGGAGCCACCACAGAAAAGGCTTGTTTTCATGGTGCCACCCTCTGAAGGAGGCACAAGAAGGGCGTCAGATGATGGTGCTGAGCCATTTAAGGCTTTATAGGGCTCATGCTGTGTTGGCCTTCTCTCTGCTTTGTAGTTGATGCTGTATCCACATGTGGGCTGGGTGTGGATACAGAGATCACAAGATTACTGCTGCTCTCAGAACTAAGCAATACAACAGCCATCTTCAAACATCTGAAGGGCTGTCACCTGGAGAATGGGGCAAGCTTGTTTTCTGCTCTTCTGGAGGACAGGACCCAACCAATGAATTCAAAATGCAATACTGAAAAGGCAGATTCCGACTCAACTTTAGGAGGAACTTTCTGGGGGCAAGAGCTGTTCAGCAGTGGAACGGTCTCCCTTGGAACAGCCTTGCTCTCGTTGGAGGTTTTTAAGCAGAGATTGGATGGTCATCTGTCAGGGGTTTTAAAGCTGTGGTTCTTGCATTGCATGGGGTTGGACTAGATGATTTCTTGTGTACCCTCCCACTCTACAATTCTACGATCCTAGTACAGAACTGCATCTTGGTTTTCTCCCATTTGCCTGAACATCCCACCACAACTGCTCACCTGCCCCGGCCACACCTCACCGCTAAGCATGCCTTACGAACCCCCTCTGCCCCCTTTCCTTGTGGTGGGTCTGTCTCCATCCCAGCTGTTTTCAGAGCAGGGAGGATGGTGTGCTGTGTGGCCTGGAAGCCAGCATCTGTGCTGCTGCATTCGTTCTCTGAGAGAGAAGTAATTATTCTGCAGGGAACTGGCTTCCTCCCAAGCCGCGGCAAGAGGAAGAAGAGTCTTGGTTCAAGGTTACAAATACCAGAAGCAAGTGTGATGAAGCCCCGGTCATGGGACAGGAGGGAGGGAGGGAGAGAGAAAGCGTGCAAGAGGGTGAGAGAGAGAAAGAAAGAATTTGGCATCCAGAACCTCTTTTCACGCCCAAGAGGCTCAGAGGCGGAGGGAGGCTGTTGTCACCTCGTCTTCTTGTCTGGAGGCCTCCCAAGGCTCCCTCCCTGATCGCCTAGGATACAGGAAGAGTTGCTTCAGCTGTACATATTGCCTGGAGGGCCTGTCTGCATTGGTGCACAGCTCCAAAATCAGAGCACAGGGCGCCCAACTCCAACAAGTTGATATGAACTGGGGGCTTCAGTTTCCCCCACTCCTCTGGCTGTGCAAACAGCTGGCATAAGAACAGAATTGAGTCCTGCAGTGGCAGCACCTGGGGGGTGGGGATTAATAGGGGGAGAACAGAAGGAACAATGTATATTTCTTAGCTGGTGAATTGTGTCACATGTGAAGAAAAATAAGAATAGTAAATTATGTGCTTGATCAAGCCAGTAGCCCTTCCTTGTTCTCACAGTGGGCATCAAGCAGGAACCATCAAGCAGGAACTGAGCACAAGATCCCTCTCCTCTCCTGTTGCTCCCAGCAACTGGTATTCAAAAGCATTGCTGCCTCTGACCAGGGAGACATCGTAAGACCATCATGGCGAGTAGAATCATTGAACTGTGGAGTTGGAAGGGACCACAAGGGTTATCTACTCTCCTCTCTCCCTCCTTCCTTGGAGGTTTTTAAGCAGAGGTTGTCATGGATGCTTTAGCTGAGATTCCTGCATTGCAGGGGGTTGGACTAGATGACCCCTTGGGTACCTTCCAACTCTAAAATTCTATGACTCTTCCAACTCTAAGATTCACTTAGGCAGGAAGAACCAGATGCACAAATATAGGATGGGGGACACCTGGCTTACTAGCAGTACATGTGAAGAGGATCCAGGGGTCTTGGTGGACCACAAGCTCAACATGAGACAACAGTGGGTTTTGTTTAGTCGTTTAGTCGTGTCCGACTCTTCGTGACCCCATGGACCAGAGCACGCCAGGCACTTCTGTCTTCCACTGCCTCCCGCAGTTTCGTCAGACTCATGTTTGTAGCTTCGAAGACACTATCCAACCATCTCGTCCTCTGTTGTCCCCTTCTCCTTGTGCCCTCCATCTTTCCCAACATCAGGGTCTTTTCCAGGGAGTCTTCTCTTCTCATGAGGTGGCCAAAGTATTGGAGACTCAGCTTCACGATCTGTCCTTCCAGTGAGCACTCAGGGCTGATTTCCTTCAGAATGAAGAGGTTTGATCTTCTTGCAGTCCATGGGACTCTCAAGAGTCTCCTCGAGCAACATAATTCAAAAGCATCAATTCTTTGGCAATCAGCCTTCTTGATGGTCCAGCTCTCACTTCCATACATCACTACTGGGAAAACCATAGCTTTTACTATATGGACCTTTGTTGGCAAGGTGATGTCTCTACTTTTTAAGATGCTGTCTAGGTTTGTCATTGCTTTCCTCCCAAGAAGCAGGCGTCTCTTAATTTCGTGGCTGCTGTCACCATCTGCAGTGATCATGGAGCCCAAGAAAGTAAAATCTCTCACTGCCTCCATTTCTTCTCCTTCTATTTGCCAGGAGGTGATGGGACCAGTGGCCATGATCTTCATTTTTTTGATGTTGAGCTTCAGACCATATTTTGCGCTCTCCTCTTTCACCCTCAATAAAAGGTTCTTTAATTCCTCCTCACTTTCTGCCATCAGGGTTGTGTCATCTGCATATCTGAGGTTGTTGATATTTCTTCCAGCAATCTTAATTCCAGCTAGGGATTCATCCAGCCCAGCTTTTCACCCAGCCTTTCGCTAGGGATTCATCCAGCCCAGCCTAGCCTTTCAACAGTGGGATGCAGCAGCAAAAAAGGCCAATGCTGTTCCAGGCTGCATCAACAGAAGTATAGGGTCGAGATCAAGGGATTTCATAGTCCCACTCTATTCTGCCTTGGTCAGATCACACCTGGAATACTGTGTGCTGTTCTGGGCACCACAATTTAAGGAGGAGGTTGACAAGCTGGATAGTGTGCAGAGGTGGTCAACCAAGATGATCAAGGGTCTGGAAACCAAGCCTTATGAGGAACGGTTGAAGGAGCTGGGCATGTTTAGCCTGGAAAAGAGGAGACTGGGAGGAGACATGACAGCCATCTTCAAGTGTCTTAAGGACTGTCCCATGGAAGAGGGAGCATGACTTCAAGTTACAAGAAAGGAGATTCCGACTAAACATTCAGAAAACCGTTCTGACAGTAAGGGCTGTTCAGCAGTGGAAGAGACTCCCATGAGAGTGGCAGTGATTTGAATAATAGAATCATAGAGTTGTAGAGCTGGATGGGATCCCAAGGGTCATCTAGTCCAACCCCCTGAAATACAGGAATCTCAACTAAAGCATCCATGACAGATGACCACCCAACCTCTGCTTAAAACCCTGCAAGGAAGGAGAGGTCATCTCACTCTGTCTAATGGTAGAGGTGGGCTGGGCTGCCCATCCTCTGCCAGCTAAATGCTTTACAAAACAAAAAGTTGCCACCACACCCAGCACAGGCTGGGAAGAAAAGCACTGGCAGACAAGAGGCAGGGGGCAGAAGGAGGCTGGGGGAAGGCAGGACCCCACAGCCACCAAAACTGTTTGCCAAAATGTGTGCAAACAGCTCCGGGTCTCATCTCCAGATGTGGCAAGCCCATCTTCCCTGAATGGGAAGATTCACCATAGACTCAGGGCACGGGGATTAGTGAAAGGGCGGGCTAAGTAGCTAGTCCTTTGCTTAAGCTCTTGATGCTAGCAAAGCTGCAGAGCAAACAGAAAGCAGTTTGCAATGGGGGGGGGGGGCTGCCTTCGCTGCATCTGGACACTTTATTGCCCTGAAAAGCCATCAGAAATGCTGCGCTGGCCATAAAGCCGGCAGGGTGAGGCTCACCTCTTGACCCCCCGCCAGGCCGGGTGGAATTTTTCAGTGCTGAAAGGCCTGTTGGGAAAGCCTGCTGGCCATTTGATTTCCTTGTGTTTCCAAGGCCTCCAGCTCTTTCCCCTGTGGAAGCAGGATCTCACCCACCACAAACCCAGGTGCATTCCAGGTGTGGGCTTTTTAGCCTGAGCTCTCGCTGTTTTGCAGGACCAGGGAGCCAGCTATTGCTCTATAAAAGCCTGGAAATTAACCAGTGCATGCACACACAAAACCCTTTATTGTTATTGTTATTATTTGTCCATCACCATCATGGGAGCACAGAAAGTTGCCTTGGACTGAATCGAACGAGTGGTCCATCTAGCCCTGAGCCCCAGGCCACACCCCTCCCTACCCCTGCTTTGCACCCCACTCAAGTGTCCTCGCCTGCCTGAAATGTGTCAGACGTTGATGTCCCCCCCCCCCCGTTGTTTGCTTGCCCAGATGGAGAAGAGAAACCAGCCTGCTGTACAAAGGATAAGCTTAAATTGGTTGGTCTGCTCACCTGTGGAAGGTTGCCAAGATGGTAATGCAGCCCTGTGGCTGGAAACTCTTCCCCCATAAAACAGCCTCTGATTCTACCTTGCTGACCTTTAAGTTTGACCCACAGCAGGCCCCTGCTGCCCCCCCCTTCACGCCTGCTTGTCTCCCCGCTGCCTGGCTACAAATTGGAACAGGGCTTTGCCTTCCTGGCTAATGCTCCGCACACACAGATGCTGCAAATGACAGAGGATGCTCATGAGGATAATGGTAGCAATATTTCAGTCATTTACCTTGCCAACCCAACTGTACTTTAGACTAGCTGTTCTCAGCATTTGCTGGGGTGTATTAAAAGTCTCCTGCCAACCTAGCAGTTCGAAAGCACATCAAAGTGCAAGTAGATAAATAGGTACCGCTCCGGCAGGAAGGTAAACGGCGTTTCCGTAAGCTGCTCTGGTTCTCCAGAAGCAGCTTAGTCATGCTGGCCACATGACCCGGAAGCTGTACGCCGGCTCCCTTGGCCAATAAAGCGAGATGAGTGCCGCAACCCCAGAGTCGGCCATGACTGGACCTAATGGTCAGGGGTCCCTTTACCTTTATTAAAAGTCACCAGTATGTGGCTTTTCATAGGAATGCTGAGATTAAGAATGAGGGTAAGAGCAAGCCAGTCCCGTCACTGACTTTCAGCCTGATGTAAGAACATAAGAAGAGCCTGCAGGATCAAGCCAATGGCCCGTCTAGTCCAGCATCCTGTTCTCACGGTGGCCAACCAGATGCCCCAACGAGAAATCAGCAAGCAGGATTCAAATACAAGAGCCCTCTCCCCTCCTGTGATTTCCAGCAGCTAGTATTCAGAAGCATTGCTATCTCCAACTGTGGAGGGCAGAGCAGAGCCATCATAGCTAGGAGCCACGGATAGCTATGACTTTGTACAATCTTCTTTTAAAGCCATCTAGCTGGGTGGCAGAGACATCACCTTGCCGATAAAGGTCCGTATAGTAAAAGCTATGGTTTTCCCAGTAGTGATGTATGGAAGTGAGAGCTGGACCATCAAGAAGGCTGATTGCCAAAGAATTGATGCTTTTGAATTATGTTGCTCAAGGAGACTCTTGAGAGTCCCATGGACTGCAAGAAGATCAAACCTCTTCATTCTGAAGGAAATCAGCCCTGAGTGCTCACTGGAAGGACAGATCGTGAAGCTGAGTCTCCAAGACTTTGGCCACCTCATGAGAAGAGAAGACTCCCTGGAAAAGACCCTGATGTTGGGAAAGATGGAGGGCAGAAGGAGAAGGGGACAACAGAGGATGAGAAGGTTGGATAGTGTTCTCGAAGCTACTAACATGAGTTTGACCAAACTGTGAGAGGCAGTGGAAGACAGGAGTGCCTGGCGTGCTCTGGTCCATGGGGTCACGAAGAGTCAGACACGACTAAATGACTAAATAACAAAGCTGGGTGGCCCTCCAACATTTCTCCGATGGAAATAGAGACATCCAATTGGAGAACACCCTTTTCCAAAGGTGTTGTGGGCTTTGAAGACGCTAGAACTCAGAATGAAAGGGGAAAATGTGCTATAAAGAAGGCGCACTTGGTAAACCTTCGCCGTGATCAACTCCCGCCTGGAAACTATGTCCCCACTGTGGAAGGACGTGTGGATCCAGAATTGGCCTCCACAGTCACTTACGAACTCACTTTTAAAAGCGTCAAAATATATATAAAAAATAAAACAATTGTCCAGTAGCACCTTAGAGACCAACTAAGTTTGTTTTTGGTATATGTTTTCGTGTGCATGCACACTTCACGAAAGCTTATACCAAGAACAAACTTACCGGTAGTTGGTCTTTAGGGTGCTACTGGACATATATATATATATATATATGTGTGAGAGAGAGAGAGAGAGAGAGAGAGAGAGAGAGAGACACTGCGTCAGACCAACACGGCTATCTACCTGAATTTTAAAACCGTGTTTATGGAAGACAATCTTACTCAGCTACAAGGGATTGCAAGTGACGGGCCCTTGACTTCTAATCATTTTGGTGTAACTGTGATGTTTAGCTTATTTTTTAGTTGTTTTGTTAATAGTGTTATAATAATAAAATTTTATTTGTATCCCGCCCTCCCCAGCCAAAGCCAGGCTCAGAGCGGCTAACAAGAAGAAGAAGAGTTTGGATTTGATATCCCGCTTTATCACTACCCGAAGGAGTCTCAAAGTGGCTAACATTTTCCTTTCCCTTCCTCCCCCACAACAAACACTCTGTGAGGTGAGTGGGGCTGAGAGACTTCAAAGAAGTGTGACTAGCCCAAGGTCACCCAGCAGCTCCATGTGGAGGAGCGGAGACACGAACCTGGTTCCCTAGATTATGAGACTACCGCTCTTAACCACTACACCAAACACAATAGAAATAGCACAGTTTACATAAAATCACAATCAATTAATTAAAATACATTCTAAAATCAATTCAGAATCAGATTCAGGGCAACCATTGGGCTAGAGTTCTATGAGGATTACAGAAGGAGGGGGTCAGACTGTGCCTTGGCCAAAGGCCTGGTGGAACAGCTCTGTCTTGCAGGTCCTGCGGAAATATGTCAAGTCCCGCAGGGCCTTAGTCTCTTGTGACAGAGCGTTCCACCAGATCGGGGCCACAGCTGAAAAAGCCCTGGCTCTGGTTGAGGCCAACCTAATCTCCCTGTGGCCCGGGATCTCCAAGATGTTCTTATTTGCAGACCGTAAGGTCCTCCATAGGACATACCAGCAGAGGCGGTCCCATAGGTATGAGGATCCTAGGCCATATAGGGCTTTAAAGGTTTCATAGATTTATTTGTGTTTTGTGATTTGTGATTGTTTTACTGGTGATTTGTTAAGTATTCTATACAATTTATGCTGTATTTGTGTTGTTCCATTATGTTATTTTGATCTTTTGTTTGTAAGCCGTTTTGAGATTTATTTGAATAGAAAGCAGCATAGAAATAGAACCAATTAATCGTTCAAAATTGTGGCATGGAATGAGCGGCTTCCTTCCAAAGCCAGACTGCCCTCGCACCGTTCTGACTCATTATGTGTCTGCAGGCCGTCACACTATTAGCCCTGAATTGGATTTTGCAGAGAACCCGATGCAGTTAGGTCTTGCTTTGTCCCCCCATGCAGACAAGCCCTCCATCGTCGTCGTCATCCTTCCTCCCAGCCCACTCTTCCCCCCTGCCAGCTGTTTTTCTGCAGATGTGGCCGTTCTGCTCTCTTCTGATCCCTCATTTCCTGCGAGCTCCCTTCTCCACCTTCCCTTCAGGCCAGCTATCCTCGCCAAGCTACGTACAGGGGGGCGAGGGGCTCATCCCCTGGATGGGCTGCGCTTCGTCAGAAGAAGGTCACATGAATCAATGCAGCAGGCGGTGGATTACTGGGGTGAGATCAGGGCTGTTTCCCCCCTGATTGATGAACTCCACATTGCACCTGACATAATTGCAGATGGGGGACGTTAAACATCCCTCAATTACTGCGCACAACTGCTGCCCAACGCCACAGGCTAATGTGCGGTTTGGACCGGCCTCCAAAACCACCTGGCCAGGGAGGGTGCTGCGGCAGGTGGCTGCTCGGCCCCGCGCTCAGCACCCCGCGGACGCCCCTTTGATATTTCTCCCGGAGGGGAGGGCTCTGGAGCAATGCAGCAGAGGGGGAGGAAGAACAACCTTGGCGTGGGCTCCCTTCGAGCCTGTGCAAAAGGATGCAACCAGGCACAGCAGAGGTGCCATGGGAGGAAAAGCAGAGAACAGAAAAAGAGAAAGGATAGGGCTGTAGCTTAGCAGGAGAGCAGCTCAGCCCCCCGACATCTCCAGACAGGGCTGGGAAACTTCCTTGTTTGAAAATCTGGTGAACTTCTGCCAGTCAACATGGAGGAATGGATTTCTAATTTATTGAGAGCCAGTGTGGTATAGTGGTTAGAGCATCAAACTTGAGACCTGGGAAACCAATCCCCACTGAGCCACCTTAGGCTACTCATTGACTCTCATGGAATCATAGAATTGGAAGGGACCCCGAGGGTCATCTAGTCCAACCCCCTGCAATGCAGGAATCTCAGCTAAAGCGTCCCTGACAGATGGCCAATCCAACCTGTGCTTTAAAATCTCCAAGGAAGGAGAAGCCACAACTTTGTGTGGGAGTCTGTTCCACTATCAAACAGCGCTTTCCATGTATTTAGTCAGAATATCCTTTCTTGTAACTTGAAGCCATTTGTTCGGAGAAAATAAGCTTGCTCCATCTTCCATGTGGCAGCTCTTTAGATATTTGAAGGTGCCTGTCAAATCTCCTCTCAGTCTCCTCTTTTCCAGGCTAAAAATACACAGCTCCTTCAACTGACCCTTGATCATCTCAGCCTAACCTACCCCACAATATTGTTGTGGGGCTTAACTCAAGAATAAAGGTGAATAATAATAATAATAATAATAATAATAATAATAATAATACTTATCTGTCTCCTGTCACCCAAAGGGTTTCCAAGCAACTTACGATGGGGAAAATATGCATAGATTCATTATGCAGCAGCAAAGGGGGAGGCATCATGTATCGCATCAATATTCCATACATCATATTGGAAAAACAAAGCATCACAACCATCCTGTGACAATGATAGAAAACGGGAGCTGCATGCAAGCAGTAAACAAAGCATTACCCCCAACCAGCAAACTAGTAGATAAAAGTAAAAAGTGAGCGGTCCCAAAATCATTCGCATCAACCTAGGAATTTTGTTTTTTAATCTCCCTGCCCCACCAAGATGTCTGATGTCAAGGCCAGCTGCTGTCAATCCTTGGTCCAGGGATGCTCCAACACCTCTCCTCTTCCTTACAAGGCATGCCTGCTGTGTCCTCCTCACAACACACTGAGAGTGCCCCTTGGGAAAACGCAACTGGGGTCACTGACCCCATAGCCACCCCCACACCACACCACCCCTACACTCCCCTGCTGCTGCTGCTGCTCCTCTCCTGCTCATAGCAGTCAAGTTTTCCATTTTCTTGCGAGGAATCCTATTCAGAATAAGGGAATTTCCCTTAAAAAAAGGGAAAACATTGACAGCTATGCTCTTGCTCCTGGTGCATAATGGTATTTGCTTGAAGTTGACAGCCCCCTACCAAGTGAATGTCTTCTGTGCAGGACAGTGGCTTTCTGCCCCTGCATGAAAATGGGCACATGGGCAGGGAATGTTGTTGGTGTGTGTGTGTGTGTGTGTGTGTGTGTGTGTGTTTTAAGAGTCCCATTGAAAAATACCCCAGCCTGCTTTAGTAAGAGGCTGTGGAAAAGGGGAAAAGGCTGTTTTTGCCAAACCTAGAAACGAGGCGGCGGTCTAAACCAGGCTCTGTTTACTTTCAAGAAAGCCACACGTAGCACATGCAGCCATAAAGGCGGGTTCTATTTTTCATTTTAAAAAAAACAACACACATTCTGGAAGAAAAGGGAAGGCAATAAAGTGTGCAAAATTCAGGGCCTTTTTCAGAACGGCGGAGTCAGGCAGAGAACGAGACAGCGAAGCCATCTCCCGCAAGCGGCTTTGCCGGTATTTACGAAGCAAACACTTTCAGATGCAATAGCAATCAAGTGTTATGTGCAAAAATTGATTTTGTGCGTGAAATAGAATTCCCTCCAGGCGTTGCACAAAAGTCTGAAAATCGTTCTTATCAGTCAATAGCCACCTCGACGTGAGCAATAACCACCCAATTGCAACCACAGAGACTCGAGGGATTGAATTATTTGGGAAGGGGGGCAAGGAGAGGAGGGTGTCAGTGTGTGTACAGTTGGAGCGGGTGGCGGTGGAGATGGTTATACAACCAGAAAGGGTTGTGGGGGAAGGGAACTGGAAGAAAAGGTAGAGCGAGCAAGATGGGGGGACCGGCTGCAAGGATGTGGCATGTTCGGACTTGAAAAGAGAAAGATGAAAAAGAAAGGATTCCAGTTTCCAAAGGGGTGTGTGTTTGTGGTTGTGTGTGCAGTGGTCCTAGCTCAAAAGAAGTGCCTGCCATGAAATACTACAGTGCCTAAATTAAATACTTAGCAAGCCTCCTCAACACATGTTTCACGTACAGACACCCTAAGAGTCTCAGAAATTACTCTCTTTAGATATTGGCCACAGCGCATCCTGGCAAACTCCCTTCTGAAGTGCAGGCTGGCAGAAGCTAGGTGCTTTTAGGGGTGCTTCGCAGCAGCCCCCAGCCTTGTCTTGGGAGGGGCTGTGCAGCAGGATCAACCGCTATTCCATGTAAAGTCAGCTTCGCTGGCTGAACAAGCTGTCAATCAACGAGCGTCCCAGGTCCACATTAAACTCTGCGCCAACTACACTGGAGCAGCGTCTATAACAAAAAATAGGGCGCAGGGGAGGGGGAGGAAATGAGGGTTGGCAGCTTGCAAAAGCAGCATGAGCCTGTACTGATGGCAGGGCAGCGTCTCACACCCTCCTGTCCTTGCAACAGGCTTTATTAGTACCAGGACAGGTTGTTGCTCCCGACACTAGAAAGCCGATCAGTTTAATCAAGAATCAGCCAGGTGGCAACAGGACTGCATGTAGCGGAGATGGTGATTAATAGCTTGGATTTATTACATTTGTAATAAATGGGATAAATCTTCCCATGAGTTCAAGGCAGTATACATTCTCCACTTTTCCCGATAAGTTTGCAGTGATGGGGGGGGGGGAGGGGGAAGTCCTCGTGAAAATTCACCTGCATTTTAGTGAAAATTCCTCCTTATGCACTTCTGTACATATTTTCGACAAAGCAGTTACCCCTCATATAATGCATTGTCGACTGCTGTTAGGATCACCACCATATATGCATTTTATGCAAATTCTATCCCAGGCGATGCATTTTTGTACATCTTTCTTGCCCAGAGAACTGCAAAATTTAGCAAAGTGTTAATTTATAAGGATGGCTATGTTTTGATTCACATGTTGTTTTGGAAACTGCAGTTTAGGTAGTTTCAACTTTAAATGTGAATTGAATCAGGTTGCTTAGGCTGAAAAAACCAAGGTCACCTCCTTGAGACTCATGGTTTAGCAGAGGTTTGAAACCAGGTTTCCTTAAACATCCCCTTAGTCCATTTCGGAGGACTGGGGTAAGATCTACATTGTTGTTGTTGTTGCTGTTGCTGTTGTTGTTGTTGTTGTTGTTGTTACTACTGTTACTATTTATATACCTCCCTTCAACACAAGATCACAGAATTTGATTCATAAACCCCCAACCTCCCCACCCCAAACTAATAATTAAGGTTTGCCAACTGATCAGCTCATCTGATCATTCTCACTGTGCCTTTAATAATAATATAAATGTAATCATTTTATTATTTATATCCCTCCCATCTGGCTGGGTTTCCCCAGCCACTCGGGGTGGCTTATAGCATATGTAAAAACACAACAAAACATCAAACATCAAAAATTAGAATATCCTATACAGACTATAAACAAACCAATAAATCAATAGAAAATTGATAAGAAGAAGAAGTTTAAATTTATACCCAAATTTAAATAACTGCCAACCTCAATCAAACATTTAACCAACCCCAACCCAACAAAAACAAAACAGAGGAACCAAAATTAAAACTGTTTAAAAGATTTCAAAACATTTTAGCCAGTTACCCCAACCCAAGAGGTGTTCCACCAATGTCCCTCTGGCCTTCCAGGAGCCTCTTTTAGCTGTTTAGGGTGAGTCTTGTCCCTGCCCCCTAGGCCAGATGAAAATGGGCCTTTAACGACAGCGACCCATTTAAAAGCATGAAGATGCAGAGAGGAAGGTTCCTTCCGGTGCACATTGCTGTGGATCTCGCTGCCGTTAATGGCAAAGCTACATGGGTCAGTGGAAGAGTTGGCAGCCCAAGCAAAACCCCACTTGCTCTTGACCATTGCCTGTCCAGTCTGCACTGCCCTGGACCCCCCCCACACACACACTGTGCCATCCTTCCCTGCCTGTGTCAAAATGAAGCATAGTATGGGGACAAGATACCTGGGAAGCCCTGCAGGCAGACAAGGGGTTGTTGTTTTTGAACATTTATGAAAATCCTTTAAAAGCCTCCAAAGCAGACAGGGCTGTTCCCAATTACATCACCCTCAAAGGCTTTCCCTCCAAACTCCCACCGTTTGTTTTTCTGCGGGGATCTGCTTTCTGGAAGACGTGCAGATGCCTTAAAGGTAGGGATAGGCAACTACGTCAAGTTCAGTCGCTCTCGGTTTTCCAGTCTTAAAGTTTTGTTCTCCACATTTTTTACAGCAGTTTGCAATTTTTAAAGAAAGCCCTCGTGCAAATACATCAGCGTTTCAGTTCAGTGCAAATTTATCCTACAGTACACATTTTTATATGAAAATTCTGCCGAATGTATACATTTTTTGCAAATCAGTTTTCCCTAACATAATGTGTTTTTGCATGTTATTGTCACAAATACACACATTTATAGACAGACCTCTCCACAGCAAGTGCATTTTTGTACACTGGAGAAGTGCATGGCAAAAGGTGGACACGTGCGAATTTCAAGCTGTTTCGGTCTGCATGCTGTTTCGGACAATGAGAATTTTGAAATTTCGCCTTTATATGCAAACTGCACTGAATTTCTCACCCATCCTTACTTAAGGGTGGCATGCTTTGTTCCTGCATCTTGTCTTGAGTGTCCAAACACTTGTAGAATTTTGCTATGGAATTCCAAGGATGCTGAGATAGCTATACGTATAAAGTGCAATTATTTGGCCACACTAAACTCAGCTTGTACCTCGGCACATTAATTTGAAAGTAAATCCTACTGTGCTCAGTGGGGCTTAGTCCTGAGTAAGTGTGCAGAGGGTTGTGTGTGCAACTGACTCCTGCTTATCTCACCTCCCTTCTCCTTACACGCTTTATTTTCCTCATATATAAAGATACAGATATGGAGATGCAGAGAGATTTTCCTTGCAAGACTGGATTTTCCTGCTTAATGCTCTCTTTAAGCTGTACATTGCTCAGAGTAGCAGCTGTATATCTTTAGAGTCTGGCAAGTGCCTTGTGCAGCGTTGATGAATAAATAATCTTGGCTTCATAAATAATTGTAATTTCTGAACTGATAATCAGTCCATGGCAAGTGTGTAATAACATACCCGTACTACTGAGTACAGAAGACGCTGTATCAATTATTTGTAATATTCTTTATGATCATAGTGAGAGGAGAAAGTTTGTTAAGGCTTTGGATGAGGAAAGAGAGCTGTCACCTCAAGGAAAGAGAGGCAGGAGAGAGAAGTCCCTAGAAGCAGAGTTACATTTGATATAGAAGAACCTCACATCATTTGCAAACTGAGGCCCAAGCTGAACGAGTTCAGAGATGTAGCATGTAATTGGGGGGGGGGGAGCATTTTCCCCTCCCGCCCCTGCAAACGGCAACCAATGAAACAGAGGGGTGGGTGGGGAAATTGCAAAGCAGTGATGTCACGTTGCAGGAGCTAGCATAGGGTGGTGGCAAGTGTGTTGAACGAAGTCAGGGGAGACCAGGGTTCAAGTCCACCCTCCCCCACGATGTTACCTGGCAAGCTTGGACCAGCAGGACTAGAGTTGCCATATTTCTAAAGTGAAAATCCAGCAAAATCTCTAGCAAAATCTCACTTCCGATATGGGTTGCCCAGATGGTCGAATCCTGCCTATGTCCGTGAAATTCCGGATGTATGGCAGGACTCCTGGCTTCTCCTGGCTTCCTTAAGCTAGTGCATGCAACATATTTTCTCCCCCTTCTTGCAAGTGAGTAAACACCTGAATCCAGGACAGGATTCTGCTTTGCTGTTCCCCAAGAAACCAGAGTCTTGGGTTCTGATCCCATGCTAAATCTTCCCTTCCTGGCTTGCTTTACCTGCTTGTGTGGAGGGAGGAGCACAGAGGGGATGAACAGGCTGTGTGCTGACAACATGCTGTCTGATCACATCACAGAGCCATAGGAAGCTGCCTTTTACCGAGTCAAGACATTGTGCTCCATCTAGCTTAGAATTACCTGCACTGAGTGGCAGCAGCTCTCCAAGGTTTCAAACAAGAGTCCCACCTGGAGATGGAACCTGGGACCTTCTGCATGCCAAGCAGATGCCCCTGTTAGGAGCTCAGCCTACACTCGAGTAGGACCCTTGCAGAGGCACATGCGCGACTGGCATGTTCCCTCCCTCCTGGTCGATCGTTCGGGAGCTTCAAAGCTTTCTTCTGCCCGAACATCACAGCGACCGATGCCAACAGACATCCACAGAGTTTGTGCAGTTGCGTAACAGACCTCAGCAACTCAGCATTTTGGCTAATCTACTTTATTTATATATAAACACACACAAAGCACTGCAACATGGCTCCCTCTCTCTCCAGCATCAAACAGCAAAGAGAAAAAGAACACAGGACAATAATCCACTTCACGGAACACAGTAACACAAACATCCTGTTTCCGTCACTTCCCACTCTGTGGAGTCAAAACATACACCGTCATGTGAAAGACAACAATCCCATGACTGCAATCATGGAGCAGGAATTCTAACAGCCCTACCACTGAGCTGCGGCCCTAGGCTGGACTAGATTGCTGGATGGCGCACTGTATTAAATCACAACAGTGCTTGTTGTTGCCATAGTTTCTAGTTTTGCTTGCTAGGAACAGAGGGAGCTGCCTAATATTGAGCAAGGCCAGGGTTTCAGGCAGGGAACATTGCTAGCCCTGCCTGGAGGTGTTGGCATTTAGAAACTAGGAAACCTTCTGCATCAAGGCATGTGCTCTTCCACTGAGCTACAGTCCTTGCACCATTTAAGTAAGGGAACCATAGATTAAGTAAGCCAGGAATCTGACTGCACACCACAGCTTTGACCCAAATACCTTACAGCAGGGCCGGGGAACCTGCAGCCCTCCAAAGGTGGTTGCATCCCAACTCCCATCATCCCTGTTCATTTGCCATGCTGGCTGGGACTGATGGGAGTTGAAGTTCAACAACATCTGGAAGGCCACAGGAAGCCTAGCTTCTTATTCAGCACCATAAAAACAACAAAAGACCGCAAAGGTTTGCATACAATTTACTCGTGCTAATTTATATGCATAGCTGCAACTAGAGCAAGCATGAGCAACCTTTTAGGCCTGTGGGCACACTTGGATTTTTGAGCAAGTGAGGACAGAGCCATTTCTTCTGTTCACTTTCACCCCACCCCAGAGAAAGACTGAAAGTGTGTGCACCCACCCTCCAACATTTCTCTGATGATAAGAGGGACATCCTATTCTATCATCATCATCAATCATCATTATCATCGTTTTATTATTTCTATCCCACCCATCTGATTGGGTTGCCCCAGCCACTCTGAGCAGTTTCCAACATTTATAAAAACATTTTTAAAAACTTCCCTATACAGTGGTACCTCGGGTTACATACGCTTCAGGTTACATACGCTTCAGGTTACAGACTCCGCTAACCCAGAAATAGTGCTTCAGGTTAAGAACTTTGCTTCAGGATGAGAACAGAAATTGTGCTCTGGCGGCGCGGCGGCAGCAGGAGGCCCCCACTAGCTAAAGTGGTGCTTCAGGTTAAGAACGGACCTCTGGAACGAATTAAGTACTTAACCTGAGGTACCACTGTACAGGACTACCTTCAGATGTCTTCTAAAGGTTATATAGTTACTTAGCTACTTGGTTCAGAGGTCTGCATACCCTCCAACATTTATCTGATGAAAATAGGGACATCCTAAGGAAAAACAGGACATTCTGAGGTTAAATCAGAAACTGGGACGGCTTCTGTAAATCCGGGACTGTCCCTGGAAAATAGGGACACTTGGAGGGTCTGCACAGACATTTTGCTTTCCCACAGGATCAGGGTAAAAGTCAGGTCCACTAGAATTAATCTGGGTCTTGAAAAGCACATAGAGCTGAAAGAGGAAGTGGGAATATGTTGACCTTCAAGGAGGGAAAGGATCCAACTCACAACCAAGGGGGCAGTGAGTGGAGTCCCTGGGGTTTCGGGGGCACCAAGGGAAGATGCCAAGGGTGCCATCTTGCTCCTACGGATTCCAGGTTGGCATTCCCTGTAATAGAGGACGTCTTCTAACAGAGGGCTGTCCTCCAGCAGCTTTTCAAACAGAGGACTGTCCTCTGTAGAGCAGAATGCATGGCCCTCCTAAGGAGAGGTTCCTCACGCTTGCCTTACAGGGCATGGAGGAAGATAAGCCCAGGCCCTGAAATAACTACGCCCAGGAAAATATGCACAACTTTCCTAAACTCACAACAAGCAGCCAAGCATTATGTGCAGAAGGCTCCACTTGACCAGTTGCCCCCACCGTCTCCTCCAGCTTTGTTGCCTTGTAGAGAGACCCCTGCCTTTGGGTCAATGAGCCGGTGGCAAGAGGGGAGATGACCCCTGCCTCGAGGTCAATAAGAGCGAGGTGGGAAGATAACGGGGCCATTTCAGTCCTCACCACACCCGGGCTGTCACTTACGGGCCAGGCCACCAGAAGGGCCTTTATCTGCAGAGGTTATCAGGGTTGTGCCCTGACCCGGGCAGAGATGCTAACCAGAGCTTTAGTTCTGTCTGCGCAGTGAGGTGTGATGGGACCAAGATGAGATCAGGAAAGGAGAGGGATGGCTATCTCTGCTGACCCGGGAAAGCTAAAACACAGGAGACGAGAAGCAAGGGTAGCCAGATTGGGACAGTATTTTAGGCCTGAGGGAAGGTCATGTTTGTCCGTGGAGATATTCCCATCTTCCATGAAGAGCAGAATTGTAGTCATCTCTAAAATGAACACTTCTTCCTGTTCGGTAATAATAATTCCATCAAGCTTTCATTTGGCAACACAATGCTAAGAAACGCAGCTAGATACTAATGTCTCTGACATTAATAATAATAATAATAATAATAATAATAATAATAATAATAATAATAATTTTATTTATATCCTGCCCTTCCCGGTTCAAAAACTGGGCTCAGGGCGGCTAACAACAAATTAAAACACTTAATTATAAAAGCAGCATAAAATACAGTATCAAAACATGAGTAACAATAAAATTCAAAAATAAAAAATCAATTAGATAATCCCCAGGGCTAGCTGGCTGAATTGGTCCTACTTGGGCCAATGAGGAGGCATGGGGAGAATTAGCTGTGGGGTCTCAGAGCGGGTGATCTTCATAAAAGGGGAGGGGGAGGGAAGGGATATAAAAGGTCAGGCTGAATTCAAATTAAAGGCCAGGCGGAAAGCTCTGTCTTACAGGCCCGATGGAAGGAGGTTAAATCCTGAAGGGCCCTGGTCTCATGGGACAGAGCATTCCACCAGGTCGGAGCCATCACTGAAAAGGCCCTGACCCTGGAGGAGGATAGTCTAACTTCCTTAGGGCCCGGGACCTCTAAACTATAGTTATTCATGGCCCTTAAGGTCCTCTGCAGGGCATACCAGGAGAGGTGGTCCCGTAGATACGAGGGCCCTAAGCTATTTGCCTTTTAGAAGCTAACCTAGAATCATAGAATAGCAGAGTTGGAAGAGACATCCAAGGCTCATTTAGTCCAACACCCTGCAATGCAGGAATCACAGCAAAATAATCCCTGGCAGTTGGCTATCCAACTTCTGTTTAAAAGCCTCCAATGAGGGAGAGTGCACCACCTTCTGAGGGAGTCCGTTCCACTGTCTAAGAGCTCTTACATGCAAGCATTGGCGCTTTTCCTGCTGGAGGGGTCATATAAGGACCCTATAGCCTGCCCCCACCTTCTTACTCAGATGCCCGAAGAAATAAAAGTGAAAGGGGAAGGATTCTGTGAGCAGGGTGGGGAGAATTCCACAGGTGCAGCCAGCAGCCTGTTCAATAGACTGGCCATGGTACATCTCAATGAACAAACAGAGTTTGAAAAGGGACAGAGATCTGCATAACATTTGCATGTGCTATTTTTGGTGTACAAATGCAAATTTAGAAGTAATGGCTACATATTGTTAATATATACACAATACAGTGGTAAAGGTAAAGGGACCCCTGATCATTAGGTCCAGTCATGGACGACTCTGGGGTTGTGGCACTCATCTCGCTTTATTGGCCGAGGGAGCCGGCGTACAGCTTCCGGGTCATGTGGCCAGCAAACCAGAGCAGCGCACGGAAACGCCATTTACCTTCCCACCGGAGCGGTACCTATTTATCTACTTGCACTTTGATGTGCTTTTGAACTGCTAGGTTGGCAGGAGCAGGGACCGAGCAACGGGAGCTCACCCCGTCGCGGGGATTCGAACCGCCGACCTTCTGATCGTCAAGTCCTAGGCTCTGTGGTTTAACCCACAGCGCCACCCGCGTCTCTTTTTATTTAGATATATTTAGATAGGTGTGCATTTATGAATATTCTATATTTGAGACCTTAAAATTCTTATAACAATACTGAGTCAAGCCACTTATCCATCTAGCCCTGCAATGTCTACACTGACTGGCAGCAAGTCTCTAGGGTTTCATATAAGGGTCTCTCTCAGCCCTACCTTATAGGGCCAGTGTGGTGTAGTGGTTAAGAGCGGTGGACTCGTAATCTGGTGAACCAGGTTCGCTTCCCCGCTCCTCCACATGCAGCTGCTGGCTGACCTTGGGCCAGTCACACTTCTCTGAAGTCTCTCAGCCCCACTCACCTCACAGAGTGTTTGTTGTGGGGGAGGAAGGGAAAGGAGAATGTTAGCCGCTTTGAGACTCCTTAAAGGGAGTGAAAGGCAGGATATCAAATCCAAACTCTTCTTCTTCTTCTTCTACCTGGAGATGCTGGTGACTGAACCTGGGAATTCCTTTATGAAAGCAGCTGCTCTCTCACTGAGCCTTCTGTAGCCCAGGGAAGCTGCCATGGAGGCTGCCAGCTGAATCAAGAGGCAGGCAAAGGGAAGGCTCTCCAGTCTGCGGCAGCCCTGGGCCCCTCCAGAGAAGGAAGTGAGCTGGTTGTGCTGCTAATTGCTGTGGAATGTATCTGAGGCGGCCTTGCCTGGGCCTGCAGACATTCCTTCCCTGTCCGCCCAGACCTGGCTCGAACCCAGGAAGGTGTTTTCCCCTCGATCAGCAGAGAGGAAGAGATGCGATCCCTGCAACTGATGGCTGGGCCATATCTCAGCTGCCATTTTGTGGGGGGCCTGATGGAACCTGCTCTCTGCCAAGGGCCTTATTCCAAGGTGTTAACAGCATTTTTCCTGGAGCGGCCGCACTTCCCAGCATGTCTTACACACACACACACACACACACACACACGGAAAATGGTGTGCGAATGTAGATTGAGACAAGGAAGAAAAGGCAGCACCCAACAGGCGGAAGAGAGGAAATGGACAGGAGCAGCTTTGAAAGGTTGTCTCTACACCTGCTGAATATTGCAGCTTTGAAAGAATTGTTTATCACTTCAGGAAGGCAAAGCTACACAGAATAAAATGGGGACGGTGGGTTTCAGAGCTTTCAACTGCCCCCATTTCCTGACCTCTCTCCCTGCTAAATCACCAGCCTTATTTTGTCCCTGTTGTTGCATCCTGCCCCAATCTCCGAGCGATGTGAGATCCCAGGAGTTCCAGGCGCTTTCCCAGGTTTCATGTTTCATTTGGGGAATGAGGCACAGCAGAGACCGTGGTGTCTTTAGGATATAGGTTTACAGTCATACCTCATGTTACATCTGCTTCATGTTACATTCTTTCAGATTACGTCCTGCGGTGACCCGGAAGTACCGGAAAGGGTTACTTTCAGGTTTCACCAGGCGCGCAAAATGATGTCACACACATGTGCAGAAACGGCGAATCACAACCCACGCATGTGCAGATGCGCCGCTGCGGGTTGCATTGTGAACAGGCCTCCAGAACGGATCCCGTTCGCAACTAGAGGTACCACTGTATTCACACATATATACAACCATACCATACTAAAGGAACCACGAAAACAAAAACCCCAGTAAAACTGAACCATAGAGTTTAATCACATAGCACAGGCAGAATTTAACACCTGGTGATTCTTTTTCAAACATGAAATTAAAATTTGACATTTTCAAAAACTCTGGAGGTATTTTTTTCTTGGGAGAGTTTCTCCCCCGACCATTTTTTTAAAAAAATATTTATTAATAATTTTTATCTTAGTTACAATACCAAAAGAACAGTAGAATATAACACATCTCTTAACATATTTTTCTTAACTTCTTGGACTTCCTCACATCTCCCGCTCCTGCGTTCCTAACAATAAATTTCTATCCAGCAAATTTATCCCCTTTTTTCTATTCTTATTGTCTGGTTTTCCAATGTTGTTTCTCTAATTTAGGTGACTTTAATTCAGATCTTAAAAATTAAAATATAACCTAAAATTTCCCAGACTTTGCCTTTTCTTAACTTTAGCTTCTCTTCGTATTTCACTTCATCTAGCTTAATGGTGCCAAATTGTTTATACTCTGGCATCCTTCTTAACATTCATACAGTTTACAATGTTTTTGTAAATAAGTCTTGAATTTCTTCCAATCTTTCTCCACCGTCTCTTCTCCCAGGTCTTGGATTCCGCCAGTCATCTCGGCCAGTTCCATATAGTCTATCAGTTGCATCTGCCATTCTTCCAGTGTGGGTAGATGTTGAGCTTTCCAATGCTTGGCGACAAGTATCCTTGCTGCTGTTGTTGCGTACAAAAAGAATGTTTGGTCCTTCTTTAACACCTTCTGGCCGACAATGCCCAGAAGGAAGGCCTCTGGTTTCTTAGGAAAGGTATACTTAAATACCTTTTTCAGCTCATTATATATCATTTCCCAGAAAGCCTTCACTTTAGGACAAGTCCACCAGAGGTGAAAGAATGTTCCTTCGTTTTCTTTACATTTCCCATATTTTTTATTTTATTTTTTTAGTTACTGCTCCGATTTGGTGCCGGTTATGGATTTTTGTGAGTGACTCAGTTATGACTGCTGCGAGAAACCTGCCAATGACCCTGGTCTTGCCACACATTCCGATTTCAACACTCACATGGTGAGGTTAAAGTATCAGAGTTTAATGTTTAATGATTGTGGGCTGTTTCCCATGTAGTGAGCAATGCAAAATATTCCATCAACACAAGGATATTTTCTTGCACAACAGGATATTTTCTTGCTCCTTCCCCCATATGCTATAAATCTATTCTGTGGTTTCCACCAATTCTCTGGAGCAGATTTGGGGATGGGGGGTGTAAATCTTAATGCCCTAGCACTAATTCTTGCACTAGTGCAGCTATTCAGTCGAATACTGCCCTTTCTTTGGGTGCTACCAATTTGGGCTGTGTGGGTGCACCCCACAGGGTCTGGTTCATGGGCCGCTAGTTCCCCATTCCTGGTTTAGTGTTAAATGATGATCACATGCTCCCCACCTCGTCATTCTTCCACCCTCCAACTTCTGATTTAGCCCTCCAACTTGATTTGCCCTCCTGATTTAGAGGCAAGCCACAGTTTGCATCAACAAACCATGGCTCCAGCAAATGAGGATTGCAAACCCATTGCAGGCTAATGTTTGCTATCCTGGGTAGTGGGTAAACAATGGTTTGCCCAAACCATAATTTATCATTAGGATGAAATGAGAAACATTGCTTTGCTGCTAAATCAGAAGCAATAGGGGAAATCAGAGCCAGCAAAGGAGGGAGCACTTGAGCGTTTGCCTCGCTGGTGTAGGACCAAATCATGAGTCGGTCTCATATCTGAACCAATCAAATAATGGTGAGATTTTCCTTCAAATCATGTGTTTCACTTTGGCCATAGTTATTCTGGGTTGGGATCATGAGGAAGTAACTCAGAGAAATAGTAAATCGCCGCCACCCTCCAGGAACCAGATTTGTGAAGCTGGGTTTCTGTTTGTGGAACAGGTGGACCCCAGACTGTTGACAAGGAAACCGGTATTTCTCCTGCAGGCTATGTGACTCACTGACCCTATCAGCAGATGGCCAGATTCTCTGGGGTTTGCTGAAAGGTGACTGGCACTGTGGGGTCTTTCCCAAGAGCAATGGTCAAGAGGCCTGACTCACATCCTTTCATCCCAAGGTGAGCTTTCACTGTTATTGTCAGATACACTCACTGGCTTTTCCCATGAAAGTGGAGCTTCTGAGAGCTGATGGCTGTAGAATCATAGAATTGTAGAGTTGGAAGGGACCTTAAGGGACATCTAGTTAAACCCCCTGCAGTGCAGGAGTCTCAACTATATGACAGCTGGCCACCCAACCTCTGCTTAAAAACCTCCAAGGAAGGAGAGTCCACAGCCTACCTAGGGAGACGGTTCCACTGTCAAGCAGCTCTTACTGTTGGAAAGTTCTTCCTGATGTTGAGTCGACATTTCCTTTCTTTTAACTTGAAGCCATCTTTTTGCATCCTACCCTACAGAGGAGGAGAAAACAAGCTTGCTCCATCTTCCATGTGACAGCCCTTGAGATATCTGAAGAGCTTCTTTCAGTCTCCTCTTTTGCAGGCTAAGCATACTAAACTCCCTCAGCATTTCTTCATAAGGCTCGGTTTCCAGACCCTTGGTCATCTTGGTTGCCCTCAAGTGTATATGGTCCAGCTTGTCAATATCCTTTTAAAATTGTAGCTCTCAGAACTGGACGCAGTATTTCAGTTGTGGTCTGACCAAGACAGAACAGAGTGGTACTATTACTTCCCTTGATCAGGACAAAAGACTTCTGTTGATTCAGCCTAGAAGACCATTAGCTTTTTTTGTTGCTGCATCACATTATTGACTCATGTTAAACTTCTGATCCACTAAGACCCCTAGATCCTTTTCACAACTACTGCTAGTAAGCCAGGTGTCCCCCATCTCATATTTCTGCATCTAATTATTCCTGCCAGAGTATAAAATCTTACATTCGTCTGTACTGAAATTTACTTTGTTAGTTTGGGCCCTGCTCTCCAATTTGTTAAGGTCATATTGAATCCCAATTTTGTCTTCTACTACATCAGCTACCCCTCCCAGTTTGGTGTCATCTTCAAATTTGATGAGCATTCCCTCAATTCCTTCATCTGAGTCATATATAAAGATGTTGAACAACAATGAGCCCAGGACAGAACCCTGCGGTACCCCACTTGTCACTTTTCCCCATGATGATGGGGAATCCTTAATGAGTACTTCTTGGGTTCGATCCGTCAGTCAGCTACAAATCCACCTAACAGTTACCTTGTCCTGCCCACAGCATTCTCTTGAACCACCAAGCTTGTAATTCTATCAAAAAAAGAAATGAGATGCGTCTGGCATGACTTGTTTTTGAGAAACCCGTGCTGGGTCTTAGTAAACACAGCATCCTTAGTGTTCACAGACTGACTGTCTAATTATCTGTTCTAGGACCTTTCCCGGTCAAGCTGACTAGACGATAGTTAACTGGGTCTTCTTCCCCTACCTTTTTTTTTTTTTTTTTTTTTGCCCACCTCAAGTCTGCAGGGACCTCACCTATTCACCAAGATTCCCAAAGATTATTCTCAAAGGCTCTGAGACCACATCTGCAAGCTCCTTGAGGTGTAGCTCATCAGGCCCTGGAGAACTGAATTCATTTAAAGGAGCTAGGTCAGGGGTCCCCAAACTAAGGCCCGGGGGCCGGATAAGGCCTGAGAGACTCGTTTATCCAGCCTGCGGTGACCCCCACTGCCCACTGCCGCTGCCCGCTCCTACTGGCGCTGCGCTGCACGGCTGCCCACTTCCGGGTCGGAGGAGCACCGAAAATAGCTTGTGCACATGCACAAGCATTATTTCCGGTGCACATCTGGGTTGGAGGAGGCCCGTGCACATAAGCACAAGCTATTTCCGGTGCTCCTCTGACCCAGAAGTGTGCTGGAAATAGCGTGTGTGCATGCATATGGGCATGCACTCCCCTGCCCTCCGGCCCACCGTGCAATCGGCGCTGGAGACACCGGCCCAGGGCATGGTAAGTTTCCTGACCCCTGAGCTAGGTGTTCCCTTGCCACCTCTTTTCCTATCTTGGGCTGCAGCTCCCTCCTTGCATCGTTAATTCTGTTATCACCAGGTGGGGCACTGTTTTCCTTTTGGTTGAAGGCAGAGGCAATGTAGGTGTTGAGCAGTTCCGCCTTCTGTCTTGTCACCCAATAGAATTTCTGTCTTCTCCACACTAAGGACCTACTATTTTCTTGTTGGAATGGCAGGATATTTAATGGGGGCAGGGAGCGTTAATCCATCACGTAGTTCCGCAGAATACTTAGTGTGACAAAAACGCAAATCACATCAATGGAATGTGCAAAGCAGCCTTACACTGAGTCAGATCATTGCTCCATCGAGCTCAGTATTATCTGCATTCACTGGCTCTCCAAGGCTGTAAACAACTTTTCAGACAAGAGTCTTTCGCAGCCCTACCTAGAGATGCCAGGGATTGAACCTTCAGCATGCGAAGCAGATCAGCCACAGCGCTTCCCCAGAATGAAACCAAACTGAGCACATTAAGTAGCATCAATTAGCAGCAGCAGCTGTGCAAAGCTGGGCAGGACTAGGGGCGGCTGTGAGTGTGCATTGGGATGGCAGCTCCACAAAACGGATTCATCTATGCTTGGGCACATCCATAGCATGTCCAAAGGGCTTCATGCAAATTGCCTCTGCAATCCAAACGACAGCTCTGCAGAGTAGAACACAGTTAACTGTAGATATGGTTGTGGCTTTCAGGAGATACGAAGCACGTTTCATGTTTGGGTATTGAACCTGTTCCTTAAAAAAAAAAAAACAATTTTCCAATCCAAAATGCCTTTGAGCATGTACAAAGAGCTCCTTCCCATGACCTATTTTTAATGCATTCTATAGAGAGTAGGGAAGAAACGTTTGAGATACTTGCATATAATTTTACAGCCTCTGTTTTCGGCAAGTGTTCTGGAAAATAACGTTCTTATAGGACCAGTCAAATTCAGGTCCAGAATTTATTTATTTTCCATTTGGCCAAGCCATCTAATCTCTCAGCCTGTCTAAGAATGGGAAGGTTTAGCGGGGCATAGAGAAGGATTTGCCTGCCATTTACAGCTGCTCGTTCATCAGAAAGCAAACTTGAGGCAGGACTTTCCTCGCTCTTTCTTTCTCTGGTTTTTTTTTTTTTTTTTTTTTTGTTTCTGTTTGGCTACCAAGGCTCAGTTCTCACAATCTGGAATATTCATGGGGGTCACCTCTCCCCACCCTCTCACACAAACACCCCCCAGCAGCTCTCACAGAAACTAATCCGTCTAGAAAGGAGGGCCCTCCGAGGGATTGTTGAACAAACTGGCATATCCCTTGAACAAACAGCCAATATGGGCCTGCCGAGCCCCACAGCTGCCAGCCCAGGCCTGCTCTCGGGAGCTCTGGATTACAGAGCAAGCACCCTTTCGTTGCCAAGCGCCTTTCTCTCAAACATGCTGCAAAGCTGTTGGCACCGAGAGACCCAGTTCTGACCTTGCTGAGCATCCAAACTGGGGTTCTCCCCACCTATTTCATTGCTCGTGCTAGATTCGCTCAGGGGAGTCCCTCTGGACCCCATTGCTCTTAACAGATGCTCCTGGGAAAGTTTCGTGATCAACCTTCCCCAAGGAGCCAGCAGGGAGTTGGAGGCAGAATGATCTTTGAATTGCTTAATTGCAGTTGTGAACAGGGCCAGATTAAGACCTTTAGAGGCTCTAAGCACTTAAAAGATTTTAGCAGCCCCATATACGTAAAAGTGACAGTTCTGCAGATCTAAGGAATCCAGTGGGAACATCTGGGGTGATGTGATCCTTCAGTAAAATGTGCTTTTCAATGTATATTTCCCCCTAATTCAGTGGTACCTCAGGTTAAGTACTTAATTCGTTCCGGAGGTCCGTTCTTAACCTGAAACTGTTCTTAACCTGAAGCACCACTTTAGCTTAATGGGGCCTCCTGCTGCTGCCGCGCCGCTGGAGCACAATTTCTGTTCTCATCCTGAAGCAAAGTTCTTAACCTGAAGCACTATTTCTGGGTTAGCGAAGTGTGTAACCTGAAGCGTATGTAACCTGAAGCATATGTAACGCGAGGTATCACTGTATATGAGTTTTTGTTCGCAATACTTGGCTGGAGAACAACCATGTCATAAATTTCAAAGACATGCAAATTTCTTGTATTATTCATGTATTATTTCAGCAAGTGCAAAATTAGTTACGTTTATTTTAAAATGTGGACCAAGAAGAATCTCTTTTCCCCTCCCTACCAGTTAGCCAGTTAGCCACTTCATCTCTCTGTTTGGAAAAGGCATCGCTTGAACGTAATTTCTTTGCACCAGGCTGCTTCGAAAGGCAAAAGAGCAGAGCCAGACTGCAGTAGGGAGACAGGCGGCAACCTTACTCATCTGGACAAAAGTCCAGCGTTCTGAGACTTGAGTACCAGAAACGACACCTAGAATATTTTAGGAAGTAACCACATTCAAAGTGCCTCTGACCATGTGCAGAGTGTCTTTCCTTTACTCCCAACCTTCTGAAGCCTGTCCCCATATTATGTAAGAAGAAGCTGCTCCAGAGACAAACAGCACAGCCCCAAGCAGACTTTAAAGTCTACTCCACTCTTCTTTGGGATGTTTAAAAGCCAGGTTAGTGTGCTCTGGAGCAGAAACATCTGGAGAGTTAAGATATTTCCAAACGCTGTTAAAAGATCTGTGGATTTTTCCTCTAGCGCTGTTTACATCGGCCATTGTCTAGTAGCAGTTGTGACCTACTTTAGAGGACAATCTTCTGTTTGGAGGCACCTTGTATTGCAGGGCTGAGGAACCTGTGGAACATTGTTGGGACTTGCCATCCTATTTTCCCTGACCATTGGCCATGCTGGCTGGAGCTGATGGGAGTTGGAGTCTGGCAGCACCTGGGGAAGGGCACAAGGTCCCCACCCCTGCTCTGTTCAAAGGTTACCTGGTTCATGGATTAAAAACCATTAAGCAGGAAGAATTCTATACCCTTTACAGTGTTGTCTGCACACACTTGGGAGCAAGTTCTACCAAACACAATTACTTCTGAGTAAGGCGTGCAACTCTCAGGGTTATGAGTTCAAGCCCCGCATTGGGCAAAATATTCCTGCAATGCAGGGGGTTGGACTCGATGACCCTCTTGGTCCCTTCTAAATCCATAGTTCTGTGATTCTGTATGAAAATGACTGCACTGAAGGTTGCTAAACTAACCTTGCTTACTTAAGAGTAAGCCCCAGTTAACCTTCGTGAGACTTGCTTCTGAGAGAAAACATGTTTAGAATCTTGGGAGAGAGATTTGGTATGGTTTGGAGTTCAATTTTCTATTTGCACCTTCTGAAACAATCTGCAGACTGAAACACCCTTTGAGGGAGACACTTCTCTGAATTTTGCTCTGCCATTCTCCAGTCAAATAATGTGTACAAAAATGCATGTATTAGGGGAAAGTTGCATTAGTGAAAATAACATATCAAATGTCTTACATTAGAAGAAATGGCTTGCAAAAATAGGGCTATTGGGAAGAATTTGCAATCAATCGCAAGGCATGGCACATGTACAACATTTGAATGGTAATTCCCAGCAACTTTGGGGTCCCCTTGCCCCCAAAACGCTGGCAAATTTCCTTTTAAAAAAAAGCCTGTGAACTGATGCAGAAATGTAGAGAATTGTACTTAAGACTAGAAGGACAAGAAACCTGGACCTCACCTGCAATCCTAGCAATGATGGCTGACTGTCACTTGTGGTTTCTCTGTGATCTGCATCTGTAAAGGGACCCTGACCATTAGGTTCAGTTGCGGATGACTCTGGGGTTGTGGCACTCATCTCGCTTTATTGGCTGAGGGAGCCGGCGTACAGCTTCCAGGTGATGTGGCCAGCATGACTAAGCCGCTTCTGGTGAACCAGAGCAGCGACTGGAAACACCATTTATCTTCCCGCCTGAGTGGTACCTATTTATCTACTTGCACTTTGATGTGCTTTCAAACTGCTAGGTTGGCAGGAGCAGGGACCGAGCAACAGGAGCTCACCCCATCGTGGGGATTTGAACCACCAGCCTTCTGATCGGCAAGCCCTAGGCTCTGTGGTTTAGACCACAGTGCCACCGGTGTCCTTTCTGCATTTGTACCACACCTGAAAAACAGTATTGTACCACTTTAAACTATAACTTGTTAAGGTTGCGCTGAGAGTTGCTTGGAGACCCCTAGTCCCCCGGAGAGCTGCAATTCCCTGGGAAGAGACATGGATCATTAAACTGCTCTAGCTCCGAGAGGAGAGCAGGGGTCTCCCAAGGACTCACAGCAAACTTAACAAGCTACAGTTTCAAGGGGTGCAACACGGCTTCAAATGTGTGGTGCCGATGAGGCCTGAGAGAAGCCAAAATTGACATCCAACCTAGTTGCAATGCTTGGCTGCGATCAAGGATGCCAACTTGAATAAAACATGGGGTGGGGGGGAGGGGAACGGACAGGTAAGCCCCCAGGCCACATAATCAATCGCAAGGCATGGCACATGTACAACATTTGAATGGTAATTCCCAGCAACTTTGGGGTCCCCTTGCCCCCTCAAATATTTTATTGGGTGGAATGAAGGGAACTCGGCCCCTAGGCGCTGGCTGCTATGCCATGCACCGTGGAGCTAAGCCATATGGGACAAAAGAGGGTTTACTTCCACGTAAAGCAGCTTAGGGTTGGTCTGTTATGATGGCCCCAAGAGAGGAGTCATTTTCACCTTCCAAAGCTGCAGTTTTCAGTCCACCATTGGCCCACCCCTTTAAATGCCACCTGAGTTTTCTCCATCCTAAATCCAAGGTGCAGGACTTCCACAGAACTTTCCCACAAGTTTGGTGACTTCTCTCCCCACCCCCTGCCCCGCAGTCCAGACCCCTGCTCTTCAGGCCACACAAGGCCAGGGTGGGACTATGGGTTCAGGAAACCAGGGAGGCGGGGGTTGGGGTTGGGGTGAGGGTCTGCTTTGTCCCAGCAGTAAAATAAAAAGGGGAGGGGGAGAGAAGGGGGCAAAGCGCCTGCACTCTCCCAGCAGTAAAATCTGACAGTTTTAGGACTGTTCTCCTGGCACCTCTTTAAAATGTCTCTGGGCCCTGCGGGAAAAGGGCCATGTGGGAGACCACCAAAAACAGGTTGCCCACAGTCCCATAAAGCCACACACATGCATGCACATTGCACATTATGTGTGCGCGCACACACACACACACACACACACTGCCCCGACCATAAACAGCCGCACCGTGTCCGTCCTTTACCCACTCAATGGCTGCATTTGTTCAGATAATATTCCTGGACGCACGTTCAGAACAACAATGAAAGAAAACACGTACATATAAGAGGCTTTCCATTGCCACATTGTAAGGCTGAACAGAAGGCAGAACAGAACATTACTCCACTCTGCTTTCCTGGATTCTAAAAAACAAACAAAAAGCAGAGCCTTTAGGATTCTGACAAAGAAGCTGTGATTGATGGGGGGAATTGTGTGCCAGGCCGGCAGCCGAGATCTGAAGTTTTGCAGTGCCTGCTTGCAACACTTTAACTCTGAGGTAGATGACAGCTCCGTTTGGGAAAGGCAGTCTGGAGGAGCTTGCAAATGGGAACTCAAAATTGGAAGGGGTGCATTGCTGTGCTTCGACCGAGCTCAGCCTAATGACTCCTTGCAGTAACAAAGTGGGGAGGAGGCATGTGGCTGTCTTGGGATTCTAAGAGCTGGTTTGAGATTGTCTCAACACAACTTGGACGATGCCTGGATCCCTCCGAAAGGGTCTCAGGAGTTTGGCCTCAGCCAAATCTGGTGCCCAGCCCTAGCAATAACAATAATCCGGTGTTTCAACATTTCTGTCGCCCTGCCTACTTTGTGAATCAAGCCAGTATTCTGGGTCATTCCCATAGATCAGATCGCAAGGGCAATAACATAGATAACATCACTTGTCTAGCGTTGGTCCATGGCGCTATTTTCACCCAGTGCTTCCTCCTCGGACTGGCAGCAGTCTCTCTCTCCAAGGTCTTACTCAGCTTGGCTACGGGAAATGCTTCACCTACAGGAAATCCATTCCTGCCTCATCGCTGAGAGGTCTCCATTCAACCTCTGCTTTAACAACAAGGAGAACCAACCATCTTCCCAGGCAGTCTGTTCCACCGTCAGATGAATTATATGCAAGTTATTTCCTTGTTTGTTCTGTCAACCCCCCTCCCCCACTACTTGCAATTTTGACACGTTGGTTCAGGTCCGACTTTCCAGTGCAACAGCCCTCGAAAATTTCAAATTTATTTATTTACGGCTATTAGCCCATAAAATATGTACAAACCTAAAAGCACAGAAACATAAAAACCAATACATCTAACAACAGAAGGGGAACACCACGATGCAAGGGTGGGTCATTGAGCAGTGCAACAGAAAACAAATTTGCTCCTTGCCTACCCTGCAATCCCTTCAGACATTTGGAGATGGCTCTCATACAGTGGCATAGCGTGGGGGGTGCAGGGGGGGCGGGCCGCACCGGGCGCAACATCTGGGGGGTAGGGTTAGGTGGTGCAAATCCATGGGTTAGGGGGCGCAAATTACTTGCCTTGCCCCGGGTGCTGACAACCCACGCTACGCCACTGCTCTCATATCACCTCTTCATTGCCGCCTCTCCAGGTGAAATCTACCCAAACGCTCCTGAGGGGATACGCAAATGAGAGCCAGTGTGGTTCTAGTGTTTAGAATGTCGGACCAGGACTTGGGAGAGCAGGGTTCAAATCCCTACTCGGTCAGGAAGCCCACTTGGGTGACCTTGGGCCAGCCGCTGCCTCTCAACCTGACCTACCTCACAGGGTTGTTGTGAATATTAAACGTGGAGGGGTAGAACCTTCAGCACCACCTTGAGCTTCTTAGAGAAAAGGGTGGTATCAAAAAGCAATAAGTAAGTAAGTCATCCTCTTCAGGCCCCAAAGCACTGACAGCAGAGCCAGAATTGGGTTTGGTGGTGGTAAGGACTGCAGACCCTCCAAATGTCCCTATTTTCCAGGGAAATCCCTGATTTAGAGAGCCATCCTGGTTTCTGATTTAATCCCGGAATGTCCCACTTTTCCTTAGAAAGTTCCTATTTTCAGTGGAGAAATGTTAAAAAGTATGGAATTATCTGACCCCCGAATTGTCTGAAGGGAAGGGTTTTTTGTTTTTGTTTTTTAAATGTTTTATTATGTTTTCATATACAGTCATACCTCATGTTACGTTTGCTTCATGATACGTTTTTTCAGGTTGTGTCCCGCGAAGACCCAGAAGTACGGGAAAGGGTTACTTCCGGGTGTCATCGCTCGTGCATGCGCAGATGCGCAAAATGACATCGCGCGCTTGTGCAGAAGCGGCAAATCACAACCCTAGCATGCGCACACGTGCCACTGTGGGTTGCGTTCTATTCATGTTGCGAACAGGCCTCCGGAATGGATCCCGTTCGCAACCAGAGGTACCACTGTATGTTGGAAGCTGCCCAGAGTGGCTGGGGCAACCCATTCAGATGGGCGGGTAGAAATAATAAAATTATCATTATGGAATGGGACATGGGTGTAGCCAGGATTTCTGTTAGGGGGGGAGGCCTTTTCTTGGAGGGGGGGCAGAACCTCAGTTTGCTATGCATTTTTATTGAATTTTATTGATTTAGGAGGGGGCAGCCCCACCCCATTCGGGAATGGAATGGGACATCCCTATTTTCACTGGATAAATTTTGGCGGGGATGGGGCTGCTGTTGATGGGTTTCCTGAGAGAAGCGGCAGGTCAGGCCCTTTTCCTTGGGAGGTCACCCTCCAATGGCCTCCACTGGCTTCAGGGCAGGGCGACGGGGCTTTGCTTCACTCGCCACTCAGTAACTCAAACTGATAAGGCTTCCGAAAGGTGGAGAGGAGGCCAGGCCAGAGGACCCAATGCCAGACCTCTCTGGCCAGACCTGTCCCACATTTGGGTTGTCGCCCTCCCGCTGCTCACCCATTTCTTTGCCCCTGCATCCTTTGGGAGAGGGTCACAAGTGGGTCAGCCGAAGTGCCCCCACCTCGCAGGGTGCCTTTGGATGATTAAAGGAGAAGGAGAAGCTGGGAGCTGATCTGGCTTCTGTCAGGCGGTCCTGGGGGAAATGAACTCCTCTCTCTCTCTCTCTGCAATGTGGAAGCCACAGGGAGATGAGTGGGGAGGGGAGCAAGCAGGGAAATGCAAACATATGGTCAGAGGGCAGAAAAACAGAGACGAGATTGGGAATGTCACCGTGATGGACAGGAGTGCCAACCTGAATATTGGAGGGGGTGGGGAGCCCCACCCTGTATAACAGCACTGAGACCTGCAGGTATAGGGTGGTAAAGGTAAAGGTACCCCTGACCATTAGGTCCAGTTGCGGACGACTCTGGGGTTGTGAGCTCATCTCACTCTATAGGCTGAGAGAGCCGGCGTTTGTCCGCAGACAGCTTCTGGGCCATGTGGCCAGCATGACTAAGCCGCTTTTGGCGAACCAGAGCAGTGCACAGAAATGCTGTTTACCTTCCTGCCGGAGCGGTACCTATTTATCTACTTGCACTTTGACGTGCTTTCGAACTGCTAGGTGGGCAGGAGCTGGGACCGAGAAACGGGAGCTCACCTGGTCGCGGGGATTCAAACCGCCGACCTGCCGATCGGCAAGCCCTAGGCCCTGTGGTTTAACCCACAGCGCCACCCGGTACACAAATTGAAATAATAGGGTGGTATACAAAATTTAATAATAATAATAATAATAATAATAATATCACAAGCTGCAGTGCGCACACCATTTGAATTAATATTTTATAGAGGGGCGAAGGCAGCTCGGCCCCTAGGAATTGACTTCTATGGCGATGGACCTGGGGTAAGAAAGGTTGGGCTGTGTGGACGCCGGGGCAACAGGAGCGCAGGCGGCCTGCAGAGAGTGGAGCAGGAGGGGAAGCTGCGGCAGCTGCATGTGGGGCAGATGCGGGGCAGCCCCTCAGCCTCGACGCCCGCTTCTTTCCCATGGCCCTGTCCAAGGCTCCGAGGACGGCGCGACAGCTCTATCTAGACGCGCTGCGAGCGGGCAAGCGGAGCGCAGCCGAGTGCGCGCCGGGGCGGGCGAGGTGCTGCCGGCGAGCGGGCGGGAGGCTCAGCCCTCCCTGTCGCGTCTCATCTCCAGGCTGCCTCTTCTCCAGTCCGCATCAATGAAGATTAACGAGGATCTTCCATCGGGTCTGTCGCCAGCCAGAGCCGGCGGGGGGCGGCTCCCCGCGCCGAGGAGCGGAGGCCCCCGCGCACGTAGGGAGAAAGAAAGGGAGGGAGAAAGAAAGGAAGGAAGGAGGGAGGGAGAAAAAGGACCGGGAAGATTTTATTTCTGCTATGGAACTTGGCAGGGGGTGGGGGGCGCACAGAGAGCACCAAAAATCAGCCAACACATCAGTTAAGGACAGTGGATATATCTGCAACACTTGGGTGATGTGAAGAATTTATTTGGTCAAGACTCAGAAATACTAACAGTACTCGTAATAATCTCAGTAAAAGTTGTAAGCGGCATTGACATCCCGCTGTGGGGGCTGAGAATGGGCGTAGCCGGGGGGGGGGGTGCAGGGGTGCAAGTAATTAAACAAAAATTCTTAAGAGCTCGGTTCTGCCCTCCCTAGAATAAATTCTGACCCGCCCCCAACACAAATCCTGGCTACGCCCATGGGCTGAGGCACAGAATTTTGCCACTTTGGGGCGATTCCAAATGGGGGGTTAATTTGCAAATGGGTTGTTGAGATATGGCAAATGCGTAATTGGCAACAGGGGGCGTTGTGAAAAAAAGAAACTTACTGGATTCATTCCTCTCCCCAGAAAAGGTAAATCAGGATTAAGTGGGTGGGGGGAAATACGGAGTGTCATTCGGACTCTGCAGAAAAGAACAAACCACCTTGCGTGTATGGGGGTGGCGGTTGAGAGCACCCGTCCCATAATATGCAGTCATCCGGAAGCACCCCTAGTGTGTGGTTTTGCTTTAGGCTGATTGCTGCAATAGCTGGATTTGTTTGGCTCGCAGATCAAAGTGAATGCGAAGAACGCAGATGGAGGAGGGCAAGTTCTGGCCCCAATTTATTTGCATTCATTAGCATACATGAGAAGGAGGGGCTTCCCATGCAGTTCCTCATGAATGCATGTTGGTCAATGCAGTCACAGTCATCTGGTCTAACGAATCTCAATACGAGGTCTCCCATCCAGTTTGAAACCATACCGGACCCTGCTTAGCTTGGCAAATATGCTCACAGTTTTATTGCTCCACAAATTGGATGACTTCAAAAGAGGATCAGCCAAATTTATGGGTGGCTAGGCTGTCCATGGATACTTGCCACAACGGCTATTGCGTTCTCCCTCCTCTGTTGGAGGAGGTGTGCTTCGTATTAATAACACCAGCTTCTGGGAATCTCAGAGCACTGTTGCGCTTGGGTCCTGCTTGCAGTCTTCCTGTAGGCACCTGGTTCATTGCCGTGAGAACAAGATGTTGGATTAGTCGGGTCTATGGCCTGATCCAACAGGTCTCTTCTTCGTATATCCACCTTGGATGTTACATTGGCTGCAATGAATCCAGAGTTGCCTGGATTGACCAGAGACTGGCTAAGGCTGTAATCCCCCACTCAGCTCTATTGGACTTGTGTGTAGGATTGCAGGTTGTGCATGGCAGACCCTCACTTGTTTGAGCCCTGTGTTGTGTAGCTCAAATAGCTGACAGCAGCCCGCACCCTATTGCTTTGCCCGCTTTGCATGCCTCACATTTCAGGTCAGAGTTTCAGCATAATCTCCTTCCCTGTCTGAAAAACAGGGACGATTTCCTTCCCTTTAAAAAAGCCAGCACCAGACCGCAAACAAACACACACCCCTTGATGGGTGTGTGTTGTAGTGGGTGACACACCAGCATCACAGACTTTGGTTCAAGCCAGTGAGTGGCCCATCTAGTCCATCACCTTGTTCTCACAGTAGCCAACCAGGTGTCCACGGGAAGTATGTCTATATAATAAATAAAGTGGGTCTATATAATAAATAAGGTGGTTTCTGCACATGCTGTAGAGGGAAGTGAGGGGCAGGTGGGGCTTGTCCACCTGGGAAAGTAGCCCATCTTGGAGATGGTAAACTCTGGTCCTAAATCTCTGCTGACTTGCGAGATATCTTTGGGAGAAGAAAAGCCTAAGAAGTAAACACTACACAAATCTGGAGCGGAGTCCCTAAGACAGTTGAATGGCGCCTTGTACATCTCCTTCCAGCAACTCCTGCAGCCAAACTGGTGCCAAACGTTTTGCTTTGCTCTCCTTTGGACCACATCAGTGAGGCCGAGAGCAGGGGTCTTGTCATCTTGGCAGCCCAGGACCCTCATACACACTGTCCAAGCTTGTGCCCCAGAGAGGACACTTTGGTGCTGCTAAAGCAGCAGTTTAACTTCACCCCTGGATGTGCATTGCATTGTCTCCCGATGCAGACATGCCAACAAGAAGATGTATTTTTAGGGTATTTCTTTTACATCTATTTTCTATCAAATCAAGCCTCTTCAGCTCACTCTAGAAATGTCAGCCGAGCAATGCTAGCCGTCAGCAACAGCCGAGCATGCAAACATTAATGAATTCCACACTTGACACCACTCAGCTGGATTCCTTTACTATACCTTACAAAGCCAGGGCCGGTTCTACCATTAGGCAGCTGCCTCAGGTGGCAAGTGCTGGGGGGTGGCAGCAGTCCCCTGACCACTCCCCCTCAGCAGAAGAAATTGGGCACTTCCCCACCAATTACAGTCTGTCCCACCTGCATAGCTTGTTAATTATAACCAGTCACCCTCTGCCTCCATTTACTATGCTGGGGGTCCCTGTCTCCTGCCCCACACAGTCCCAAGGAATCAATTGCCACTGTTCTTCCTGAGTCCCCTAAGTGGCCTGCTCTGTCCTTCCAAACCTAGCCTACTATCCTGCACAGCAAAGGATGCTGCCCGTTCGCTAGAGTTGGAACAAAGTTCAATTGCCCATCTTGCCAGAACCTGGGGACACCATCTTATTATTATAATTTATTACAGTATTGTTGTTGTTGTTATTTAAACTGCCCCTTCATCTGTAGGTCTCTGGGTGCTTCACAACATAAAATTACAATATAGAAATCACAAAATGTTTAGTAAAAATAAGAACAAAAGCAAATAAATAATTCCCCCTTCCACAACACTTTTTAAAAGGTGTCGGATGTCAATCATCCAAAGGCCTGGTTAAAGGGGAACGTTTTTGCCAGGTGCCTAAAGGTGTGTGATGAAGCCACCAGGAGAGGCTCCCTGGAGAAAGCGTTCCACAAATGAGGAGCCACTGCAGAAAAGGCCCCGTTCTTGTGTCGCCACCCCCCAGGCCTCTTGTGGAGGAGGCATGCAAAAAAGGGCCTCAGCAAATGATCTCAGAATCCAGGTAGGTTCCTTGAAGTATTGCGGTCCTGATCCATTGTTCTCGGCCTCAGGCAGCGAAGCAGCTTGGGCAGCCCTGTCCGTAGCAGCCTACCTTCCAGGCTGTTGGAAGGATGAATGAGGAGCACAGTTGTTGCATGCCTTTAATCCTAGCATGGACCACAAATTAAAGGGAAGGGGTGAAGGCAGGCCAGTGTGTTGTAGATCCTTCGCGAAGCCCTTTCATTAAAAGCACACTGGGACTGGTCTGTTCTTCCCAGCACAGAAGGCGTCATCAGACAGCGCCGACTCCACAGCTAAGTTTGCTGCTACAGTTTCTGTCTGCGTCTCTGCCTCTTTTTTCCATGGCGTAAGCGAGGAAGCCAACAAAGGTTACCTCATAAATTCCAAGCGCTGGCACAAGGCAGTCCTCCCTTCGTTGAGGGCGGCAAGTATGAAGTTAAGAGATAAAGAGGGAATTACACGATAAGGTCCTCTTAATCCCGGGCCGCTTCATGCAATTAAAATGAGCTTCACCCTCCTGTAATTGGGAGGCGGCAGCCTGCCAAACCGAGGGAGCAGAACATCCCTGGCGCAAAAGGAAGAAGGCTCCAAGATGAGAGCGAGGCAACTTATCACCCCCACCAGGAAAATAATAATAATAATAATTACCAAAAGTTTTAAAAAAGCAGCCAAGGGTACAGAAAGAACGGGGAGGGAGGGGTAGAGATGGAGGAGCAGGAAGAGAAATAGGAATTGATGAGGTGAAAGCAGAAAGGATTGACAACGGAGGATTACTTCACTTTCCAATTTCACAAGATAAATCCCTCTTTCTTTCTTTCTTTCTTTCTTTCTTTCTTTCTTTGATTCACATTCCATACTGGGTGACACAACTCACACCTTAACTACGGGGATGGTAGGAGGGTCAGCCAAGAGCTGGAGCCCTAAGTGAATGTCTGCCCGAAAAACTCCATCGCTAACATTTTTAAGGAGAGGTTGGGTGGCCATGTGTCATGGCTGCTTTAGTTGAGATTTCAGCACTGCAGGGGGTTGGACTAGATGACCCTGGGTCCCTCCCAACTCTGCAGTTCTATGATTCTGTGATCTAACTCGCAGGACGCTCAGTTGAGACTGGTCCATTTGGGCAAATGGGGCACTGAACGCTGCCCCCCCCCACATCTGCCTTCTTACATCTGCCTGGGGTGGGGGGACAGCACCCCACTTTCCCCCTCCTTAGTCTTGGTGTCACCCTTGCAAAACTCAGCAAGGAGAAGGATGGGGACTGAACCGAAATCAGTGTAGTGCTTAGAGTGTTGGACTAAGACTGACCAGGCCTGGGCAAGAGAAATGGATGAACTATGCAGAACTGACTAAATCGACATACAAATTGCGAGATAAGGACAACTGTGACTTCAAAGAAGAATGGGAACTTTTTACAAATTACTTGAAAAGACGACAAAATGAATTGGACTCCTTGGCAGGTTTTGAATAAACATACACAAATTTATTGATTGTTAACATAGTAGATAGATAATATAAGGATCTGTACAATTTATGCAGAGAACAATATGAGTTGAGAAATAAAAGAGGAGCTGAGGGAAGTCTCGGGGGGAGGGAGGGTTAGATGGGGAGGTGGGGGGAAGGGGGGGAAATAATGAATATGAGATGTTTTTATATTTTGTTATGTTGAAATTGTTAATAATATTTATATATATATTTTTAAAAGACTGACGAGGCCTGGGTTCAAATCCCTGCTCAGCCATGAAGCTCACTGGGTGATCTTGGGCTAGTTGTTGCCTCTCTCAGCCTAACCTAACTCACAGGAGCAAAGGACCTCAAATATCTGAAGGGCTGTAGCATGGAAGATGGAGCAAGCTTGTTTTCTCCTGCTCCAGAGGGTAGGACTCGAACCAGTGGCTTTAAGTTACAGGGAAGGAGATTCCGACTAAACACCAGGAAAAACTTTCTGACAGTAAGAGCTGTTCGGCAGTGGAACTGACTCCCACGAGAGGTGGTGGACTCTCCTTCCTTGGAGGTTTTGAAGCAGAGGTTGGATGGCCATCTGTCATGGATGCTTTAGTTGAGATCCCTGCATTGCAGGGGGTTGGACTAGATGACCCTCGGGTCCCTTCCAACTCTATAAAATTCTGTAATTTGTTGTATGCCACCTTGAGCTCCTTGGAGATAAGGTTGTATATACAGTGGTACCTCTGGTTGCGAATGGGATCCGTTCCGGAGGCCAGTTTGCAACATGAAAAGAGTGCAACCCCCAGCGGCGCATCTGCGCATAAGCGGGTTGCGATTCGCTGCTTCTGCACATGTGCATTATGTCATTTTGCGCATCTGCGCATGCGCAAGTGGCGAAACCCGGAAGTAATCCTTTCCGGTACTTCCGGGTCACCATGGGACATAACCTGAAAGAACATAACACGAAGCGGACGTAAAATGAGGTATGAGTGTAAATGCAATAAATAAAGGCATGGGAAAGTGTGGCCTCTGCAGTGACCCCCAAGCCCTGTCCCTCTGCAAATGCCAACTGACTGTCGGTGCTAACGAAGCCCACCCCCTCTCTTCCCAGCCCGTTTGCAGGCATGGGAAGTTTTAAGCGCTTGTGGTTATTTTAATACAATACCGGAACGCTACATTTAGCATATGGATTATTCTGAGACAGGATATGCATAAAAAAAAAATCTCTCTCTTGGTATGTGGGAGGTATTTAAATTCACAGCACAGATGAGTCTTCCCCAACCTGGTGCTCTTCAGAACTCCCAGCAGCCCCACCCACAAGCAGGGATTTGAACCCTGCCCTCACAGTCCGCCATGCTAACCATTGCACCACACTGTCGCTGCACGTCACACGGGATTCAAGTGTGGGGCAGGTGGGCCCGGTTTAGGGAAAAACAGCCAGGTTTAGGCCTCATGATATTCCAAATCCTTGGTTTAAACAAATGCAAACTTAAATAAAACTGGGGGAAGCCATGAATTTTACTGACTACAACTGACTTCTTCCCGAATTCAATGGATTCTTTCCCTTCTTCGAGTGATGCTTCCTGCCTTATTAGTATCTGTAGTGTCTGTTTTTTAAATTTTTTGATATATTTTATGCATTTTTGTTGCAAACTGCTTTGATATTTATTTTTTTAAATGAAATTGCGGTCTATAATTTTTTTGCAGAATAATAATAATCATGATTATTATCTTTCCTTTAACTAGGGTACAACCCCCCACTTTTTAAACTGTTATAAAGTGAGAGTCAATACCTGGGGAAAGGGGTTTCGGGAAGGTCTGGGTCCGGCAGAAGTCTCGCCCCTCCCTCTCTCTCCCCCCCCCTTCTCCTCCTCCAAAACGGCTTCCTCTCTCTCCATCTCACCAGGCAGTGAGAACAAGTGGGGATTTACGAGTTGTGGGGTTTGTGAGGAGATGTGAGGCGAGCGCTCGCCTTCATGGTTTTTAATACACTTTTTTTGATAATGAAGTTGAAATAGCCTCATAAAAGGACCCCCAAATGCAAGAGAAGCCTGCCATTTATTAGAGCCGTAATTCTTCTCCTGGCATTTAATCAATGTCCTTTTAATCTGCACTTCGTTAGTTTATTTCTGTTTAAGATTAGCGGCTGTAAAAATTACGAGGGGATTGTCTGAGGCAGCCAAGAGGGGGTGTGGCTGTTGTCATGGGGCTGGCTAGGGGCAGAGAGAGAAGACCCCTTTGACAGTCACCCTGCCTGGAACGGGCAGAACAGAGCAGGGGTAGAAAAGGGAATCCCTGGCACAAGCCAAGCAGTGCCCCTGCTTTGGGGCAGCAAAAAATTTAGGGGGGCATCACTGCCTTCCTTGAAAGGCACAGAGGAGGCTGGGATACCATCTAGAATCTGCATCCCAGCATGCTGGGCTGCCTTGCAAGGGATTCTGAGACATCCCTATGGCGCCATGCAGTACACTTGGCACCATATTGACTGACTGCATTTCACAGAATCGTAAGTTTGGAAGGGTACCCAGAAGGTCAACTAGCCCAACCCCCTGTAATGCAGGAATCTCAACTAAATCACACGATCCTCCTTCGATCCCCACAACCACCCCGTGAGGTAGGTTAGGCCGAGAGAGTCAATGGCTGACCCAAGGTCACCCGGTGAGCTTCATGGGCCATGTAGGGGGATTTGAACCCAGGGTACTGTAACCACTATACCAAACTGCCTTGGAGCGGTCCTGCTCCAGAAGGATTGGCTTGGAGTTGTAGGGGAAATTCCAAGGCAGGAGAGATAGGAGGTTGGGAGAGCCTCTGGGTCTTCCATGCAAGTGTGTTCACTAGTGTTGCCAATTTTTTAACCCACCCATGTAGCTGTGCTTTTAGGGATGGTCTGATTGACACAGCAATGAGCAGGTGGATACTGTTAGCACCATGTCAGCCACTGGCGGGACAAAAGCAAGCTGGGCCAGTGTTTTCTGAGGAATCGGCAACTTCGTGCCCAGTCCCCAGGTACTTAAGCCTGAAGATGGCCTTGTGTCCTACTTTTCAGAGGACAGTCCTCTAATTTGGAAGACTGCAAGGCAGGAATCTCATCAGTGCCGGAAAGCATCAGTGACAGATGGACACCCAACTTCTGCTTAAAATCCTCCAATGAAGGAGAGTCCACTGTCTCCCGAGAAAATCTGTTCCACTGCTAAACAGCTCTTACTGTCAGAACGTTTTTCTGAATGTTTAGAATTCAGAATCTTCTGTCTTACAACTTGAAGCCATTGGTGCAAGTCCTACCCTCCAGAGCAGGAGAAAACAAGCATGCTCCCTCTTCCATATGACATTCTTTAGGATATTTGAAGATGGCTATCATATCTCCTCCCAGTCTCCTCTTTTCTAGGCTAAACATGCCCAGATCCTTCAACCGCTCCTCATCAAGCTTGGTTTCCAGACCCTTGATCATCTTGGTCGCCCTCCTCTGCACACCTTCCAGCTTGTCAACCTCCTTCTTAAATTGTCCGTCAATAGATTCCTCAACAATTTCAGTGGTTTCCTAAAAACCTTCCGGGTGTCCTGGTTTTAACTTTTGGAAATATGGCAACCCTAACTTACAGGAATGTCTGCTGTTAGAAGGGAGAAAGTGCATCTGAGCATGTTTAGAGTGCTTTCCTCTCCATCCTTGGTAACCACAGCCAGCCCCCCCCCATGGCCCTGAAATTAAGAGTTCAGGGTTCCTGGTAAGAGGATGTCATGTCTAGATACCTTTGAGAGCCTTTGAAACAAAATTAGCATCCCTTCTCACCCCTGGCCTGGCCTTTCCGCCCTGGAGAGTGACTTATAGAGCCCCCGGGACTCTACGAAGGGAGAACCAAGTTTGCACTATTAATCTCTTACCTGTAAAAATAGCAATTTAAGAGGATTTCATTATTCACAGCTTCTCTGTCCGCAGGGAATATGCCAACTGTCTATCACGTTATAGCGAGCAGTTAGAAAAACGAAGGATGTAATAGCCCAACTTCCTCTGAGCTGTGCTTCTTATCATATTCTGTTTTCAGCTCCTGCAGTTGCCAGCAAACTGGAGGGGGTGGACAGAATCCAGAATGTCTTGCTCCTCAGGCTGGAATCCTGAACATGCTTCCCTTGCAGAAAGTCGCCTTTGCCCTCAATGGGTCTTTTGAGCAGGCACATACAGGGCTGGCTATTAAACATGGTTTCCCTGTGATCCCAGACCCTATGAGTGTCCCTATTTTCCGCGGACAGACCTGGATTTACAGAAGCTGTCCTGCTTTCTGATTTGATCCTGGAATGTCCTGCTTTTCCTGAGGACGTCCCTGTTTTCGTTGGAGAAATGTTGGAGGGTATGGAGTTATGCCACCCCCGTGTCAAGGAGATAAGTAATTATGCAACCTTTATAAATAAAATAATAAAATAAAGTAAAATAAAGTAAAATAATTCCTTCCAATAGCACCTTAGAGACCAACTAAGTTTGTTATTGGTATGAGCTTTCATGTGCATGCCCACTTCTTCAGATACACTGAAACAGAAGTCACCAGACCCTTATATATAGTTCCAGTTCCAGATAGGTAGCCGTGTTGGTCTGCCATAGTCAAAACAAAAAAAAATTCCTTCCAGTAGCACCTTAAAGACCAACTAAGTCAGTTCTTGGTATGAGCTTTCTGTGTATCTGAAGAAGTGTGCATGCACACGAAAGCTCATACCAAGAACTGACTTAGTTGGTCTTTAAGGTGCTACTGGAAGGAATTTTTCTTATATATAGTGAGAGGGTGGGGAGGGGTATTACTCAGAAGTATGGTGGGAATGGGTGATTGGCTGATAGGTGTGGTAAACCTGTTGACGACTGTCACTGACTACAGTGGTACCTCGGGTTACAGACGCTTCAGGTTACAGATGCTTCAGGTTACAGACTCTGCTAACCCAGAAATAGTGCCTCGGGTTAAGAACTTTGCTTCAGGATGGGAACAGAAATCGTGCTCTGGCGGCGCAGCAGCAGTGGGAGGCCCCGTTAGCTAAAGTGGTGCTTCAGGTTAAGAACAGTTTCAGGTTAAGAACGGACCTCCAAAACGAATTAAGTTCTTAACCCGAGGTACCACTGTACCTACCTGTAACTATACAACCTATATAGAAAACATCTGAGGCCAGCTCTGTATAGGGAAGTTTTTAAATGTTTAAAAATGGGTGTGCATCTGGGGTACATCTGCCATGGACCCCAACAGAGGCCCCGGTCCAGTCGCCACTGTGATGCCGCAGAGACAGCCTGCAGAGAGAGAGCAGTGCGGGTGCAAGGTTACATCATGACACCACGCGTGCCACTTTGCATCCAAAGTCTGGGGCCCAAGTAGGTTCCTCTGACGTGGCCTCATCCTGATTCCAGGATGAGGGTGGGTGGCCTAGTAATGTAAAGAAAATAAATTCCACTCTGGAGTACGGCTCAGTATTCTACCACTGCTTCCAAACTAGAAGACCTTCAATACCCCCAACCTTCCTTTATTTGTGCCTTTCCGGTCCTTTTTTTCACCATCATTAAATTGTTTCTGAATATGGGACATTCTGCTCAAGGCTTAGCGGCGTCATTTCTTTTTAATGTTATCACCTCTTTTTTAAAATGAAGAATAAAAATAAACCCAAAACGTTCTTTATTAGCGCTACAAACCCAAAGTTTGGATCACTGCATTCCGTCATGCAACTTTGTCCCCAAAACACAGCTATTCCCTGTTCTCTCTTGCAGCTCCTGTTATCCCAGCCGTGGGCAATGAAACGCCGCGGTCTCTGTCCTCTCCCCACACAAGATCCAGAGCCTGCCTCTTTCTCTAGGCTGAACAGGAAACAAAGACTGAATGGGGCACAGTCAAAGCCGTTCCTTAATCCGGGGAAATTCTGTTTGAGAATGGGGGAAATGTCTTATCCCAGAATAATTTGCCAATGGCCTGGAGGAAATGTGGGCAGAAGCCAGCCTTTCTCATCTGGTGGTCTGGTGTTAAAATTATCCTGATTCGAATCCCTGTGGTCCGCCAATGTGTTTTTAATTTACGAAACAAGAGAGCATATGAACACTTAAAACCATGAAGGCATGACGAGTTTATGTTCAGGGATCCCATTTTGCTTAGGGATAGATGACACTCTCAACTTCTGTCCTCGATGACGAATGAAAAAGGACATGGGTTTGCACAAGAATTTTCTATGCTAATTTGTAGGTGCAAATTCAGGAATAATGACTGTAATTTTAACAGAAATGCAATACTTTTCAGCCTAGTGTGGAAGACTGTGGGTAGTATTCAGCTACCTTGTCCTGCCAGTGCAAGGATTTGTCTCTGAGCAATGGGACTTCTCTCCTCTATTCTCTCTGCATATGCCCCCCACTCTCCCCAAATCTACCCCAAATTGTTGGGGGAAACCCTTATAGCAGATTTAGGGAGGGGAATAGGGGAAGGAGAGAAAAAGAGGATAAATCTTTGTGCTGATGGAACATTCATACAATGATATGTTGGCTAAAAACCTGTGAGCAGGTAGCTTGTGCACCTGCTCTGTCTGCTGTCCAGGTTCAGTGTTTTACGAATTTGACACCCAGCTGTTTTTGGACTGCAACTCCCATCATCCCTGACCATGGGTCCTGCTAGCTAGGGATGATGGGAGTTGTAGTCCAACAACTGATGGGGACCCAGATTTGAGAAACACTGTCTGTTGATGGGCAACTCCAAGACCCCTGTTGTGTTCTTTATCTTTAAACCAGATCTAGACAGATACACAATTTTTTTAAAAAAGCAAAAACATTCTAAAACAGATTAAAACAATTAAAAACAATTGCAATTTCTTTTTTTAAAAAAAGTTTAAAAGCAGTTATGGTTAGAAAATATTCTTCCATCCAATTATCTTCTGGGTTGCCAAGAATATTTATTACTTATTGAATTAGTGAGCATGCGAAAATGAATTGTATTAGAGAGAATTGCTTGCCAAAAATGTGCCGGCTAAGCAAAACGTTATACTAAAAAATGTGTATCTTAGGGAAAATGCACACCGAAACGCCAACAAATTTTCATGAGGACTTGTTTTTATTATAAAACAGAAAAATCAACAAATGAATGTAAAAAATGTGGCAAAGTTGAATGTAAGACTGGAAAAATGGGAAAGCAAAAAGGGACTGATCCACCCATCCCTAAAAGAATGGTATTGCTTGTCTCCTTGCTTGCACATGAGTTGCAGCATGCCTGTGATTTAGCAAGCTAATAATAAAAATAATAATAATAATTTATTTGTACCCCGTCCATCTGCCTGGGTTGCCTCAGCCACTCTTGGCAACTTCCAACAGAATATACAAAACCACAACAGAACATGGCACATTAAAAGCTTCTTGAAACAGAGCTTCTTTCTGATGTTTACAGAAGGCCCTATAATAATTTATCTCCTTGGCATCTGATGGGTGCCATTCCATAGGGTGGGTGCCAGTGCTGAGAAGACCTCTGCCTGGTTCCTTGTAACCTCACTTCTCGCAGTGAGGGAACCGCTAGAAGGGCCATGGAGCTGGACCTCAGTGTCCGGGCTGAACGATGGGGGTGGAGACGCTCCTTCAGGTATACAGGGCTGAGGCCATTTAGGACTCTAAAGGTCACCACAACACTTTGAATTGTGTTCGGAAATGTACTGGGAGCCAGTGTAGGTCTTTTAGGACCGGTATTATGTGGTCCCAGTTGCTGCTCCCAGTCACCAGTTGTAGTTTCCGAGTCACCATCAAAGGTAGCCCCAAATGGAGCACATTGCAGTAGTCCAAGCGGGAGATAACCAGGGCATGTACCACTCTGGCGAGACAGTCTACGGGGCAGGTAGGGTCTCAGCCTGCGTACCAGGTGGAGCTGGTAGACAGTAGCCATGGACACAGAGTTGACCTGCACCTTAGAGCAGGGGATTTTCAGAGGGATTTGGTCAGTCCTGCTCTCCTCCTGGATTCCAGCTGGGGTGATAACTCTGGCGGTATCATGCAATGACTTACCAGGGGAGGAAATGAATGAGCTGGAGGCTGAAGGAAGCAGGGCTGACGGCCTGAGCTGCCTGGCTTGATTGGCAAAGGCTGATATCCCTCGAGCTGGAATCCCATGGGTGACATCAGGCGAGATAAAGGGAGCCTGCGAGGGCTCCGAGCTGGCAGCTTGTTGGGGGCTGACTCATGCCGTCACCTTTATCGGCGCACCAGCCCTGGCGGAGAAGGCGATCTTTGATCACTCCTCATTCATCATCCTGCCTCGCCGTGTTCTCCTGGGCTAAGCTACAAGGATCGGAAGTTGAGGGATCAGGAGGACGCCAACCCAGCTAGCTGAGGCAGGCCTGCTCTTTAGGTAACCCATTGTCTCCCAGAGACGGTTACACCCACGGGGCTCTCAGAGGTTCACGTGGGGAAGAGTCAAGAGTTCATCTCCAAGCCGGCTGAAAAGAGCTGTGAGGATTTTTAAAAACATTGGAACATAGGAAGAGTCCTGCTGCATCAGGCCAAAGGACCATCTCGTCCAGCATTCTCCTCTCACAATGGACAGCTATATGCCTCTAGGAACTCCCCAGGCAGGACTTCAGCTAAACAGCACTCTACCCACCTGCAAACTCACAGCAATTGGCACAATTCCTGTGGCTGTGGAGGTATCCACTGCGGCTAGTAGCCATTGGTCATCTTGCACCCCATATGCACCCACTTAAAACTCACAGAACTCCTAGAATCATAGAGTTTGCAAGTGACCCTGAAGATCATCCAGTCTACCCCCTGCAATGAAGGAATATGCAGCTGCCCCTTAAGGGGATCAAACCTGCAGCCTTGAGCTATCCATGACCGCTTCAGGTGGTGGAACTGGCCCTGTTATAGGTGCCGCATTATCTCCATTCCACATTTGTAAGAACTTGATGTTTCAGTATGAGCACCTGAACTTTGGAACTCCCTGCCTAGTGATAGCAGGCAGGGGCCTTCACTATCCTCTTTTCAGCCCCTGCTAAAAACATTTCTGTTTAAGATAAGCCTACCCAGATGTTCAGAAAGCTGGTGCGAGATTTAATCTGTTTTTGGTCTCCTTTCCGAAAGCCTTGTTGTTAATTTCCCTTAGCGATCGTTTTATTGTTTTATCTTTTTGCGAACTGCCAAGAGGCTTGCTAGAAAAAACCCCGCAACTGAGCGGGCTATAAATTCTGTGAAATAAATAAATAAGTGAAATATAAAGCCCATCCTGCATTTATGAAACCAAATTCTATAAATAAGCAACCATAACATAAGCTGGTTAGACCTATGAAAAGGTGCTGTCTGTCATTCCAGCTCTGTGCTGTTAAAAAATAGAACTGTATTCAAAAGTATTTAACTTCACAAGCCTGAGCAGGCTACTCAGAAGCCCGTGTGTTGCTGAGAAAATAATGTTTCCGCTTACACAGTATTAAGACCCGATTTATACACCATGTAGGCAACAGGGAAAGCATACACTTCCCATGCAGGTCCAGTCATGTTTCAATCCACCTCCACATAGAATCATAGAATTGCAGAGTTGGAAGGGACCCTGTGGATCATCTAGTCCAACCCCCTACAATGCAGGAATATCCAGCTGTCCCGTATGGGGATCAAACCTGCGACCTTGGCATTATCAGACCATGCTCTAGCCAACTGAGCTATCCACAAGTGCTGCCCTATTCGTGTGTTGATATTGACATGCCAGCAATCAAGAGCCATAGTGAGGGCACCTCGGGCATGTTGATGCCAACACATAAGGATATCAGAAGAGTCTGGCCGCTGGATCAGGCCAATGGGAAATCTCTGCCTGGATGAGCTTAGGCAACCAGCGATGTCCTTTTGGCCCTTGACTCAGCTGCTGTTGTCGGCATGGGGCATTCCCAGGTGGATGCTATTTTCAGGTGTGATTCAGTCGCAGATGGGCAAATTCAAGTTGCACAAGGGAAGCTGATTTGGAGCTCTTGTGCAACACTTTTGCTTCCTCCACCACCCCAACTCATCCTGCACACTCTTTCTTTAGGCAGACTGCGGGGACCCACTTCATGAAGCCCACAGCACTACCAGTCTGAGTGGCTTTCTCCCCTCTTTAGCAGGGAGTGGCCATTGCCCGCGTCTGTGGGGAGAGAGAGGGCTCTTTTCTGAGATGGGAGGGAGCCAGAACTGGTCTTCACATCCAGCTGGAGGGGTGGAGAAGGAAGGAATCAGGAATAGAAACTCTACTCCCATTTTCATGGAGGTCAAGGGCAGTCTCTGGCCACTTCCTCCTTTATCATTCTATGAACTCCCCCAAAACTGGGCTTTTTGCAACAAGGAAAGTGACAGGGAGATGTACTGGAAACCGTTTGTTGACGCAACGTGATCTGACCTCCTTGCAAACAAACAGGAACAAATGGTCATCGAACCGCCTTTCAAGCTTTGTGCAAACAAATTGGGATGAATGCTCAAGGAACAGATCACCTGGAAGTGACCCAAGAACTGCGGATTGGTATCGTAGGGTGATTTCTGGCCAGACCGGCTCTGCAAGCAAGCATACTCCTGTCTCATCCTGTGCAGGGGTAGGGAAGAGTAGCACCTTCTGAGCTGGGAGACCTTCTAGAAGCAATCCCAGGCCTTTGGAAGTGAGGCCGCCACAAGCTCTGGGCCTCCTTCTCCCACAGGGCCCCTAGAAGCAGCAGGTAGTGACCTGGGACTGTCCTACCATGGCTGCTACTTGTTGCCCACATCTCTTTGCATCAGGAGTTACATCACAGCTCTCAGCCGCCAGCACCTGCGCTGACCTAGATTAGGCGAACCTTGTTTTGTCGTCTGTTTCCCACGCGAGAGCTGAGGAAACCAATATATATTTTGCCCCAGAGTTAATGTCAGGTTAATTGGCTGGCTCTGTAATTTTGTGGGGATGGGGGTTGGTGGGGAGGGAGAAGAAGAGGCTGGCAGGGAAGGAACCACATGAGCCCAGTGGCACAGTGGGGGGGACTGGGAGACCGTGGCCCTGGACACATTTTTTGCCAGATGCCCCCATGACAGGCTCACTCATCATAGCCTGGCTCCGGCAAGCAAAGGAGCTGCAGAGACCTCGCACAACAGCCCAACACCGCCAGCTGTAGCTCCACCCTGGGTCAAGCCTGTTCAGGGGCAGAGAGAGAAAACTAGGCAGCAATGCTGCCACCCACTCTCCTGGGCTCACAAGGAAACTGCCAAGGAAACTTCTTTGCACCTGGCTGCAGTTCTGCTCCTGGGTGCACCCCAAATGCACTTTGCAAGGCGAACCACAGTGGGCTCCCTCCACGCCTGCCAACTAGCATATGCTCCACCGTTGCAAATGTGCCAGCAGGCAAGCAACGGCACATGAGATAAGTGAGGCTGTTTCTTGGGAGTGGGAGACATTTTCAGCCCAAGGCAGCCTGCCTGTTGAAACTCTGTCCATTCCTGAGACCCATAAAGAGATGGATGTGTTTGTAGGGGTGGGGGCAGGAGCTCTATCCCAGCCTTTCTCAACCTGTGGGTCCCCAGATGTTTGTTGGACTACAACTCCCATCACCCCTAGCTAGCAAGGCCAGAGCTCAGGGATGATGGGAGTTGTAGTCCAACAACATCTGGGGACTCACAGGTTGGGAACCACTGCTTATCCCAGCAGGCTCGTGAGGGGGGTTTTCTCAAACGTCCAGGAAGCAGGAGGAGGCAGCCGAGCATCGCTGGGGCAAGGCTTGGTCCGGTCCTCCTAAACAGATGTTTCCCTTGCAGCTCGGCTGGCCGTTTACTCAAGAAGGAGAGAAAGACGCTTGTTCAGCAAAGCCAGGCGGTCTGTCTTTGTGCAGCCAAGCATGCCACAGGGCTGCTCTGCCTCGCGCCAGGGTGCCAGTGGCAGGCAAGGATCTCTGGAGATCAGGGCCCTGGCCTTGGAGCAAGTCTGATGCCGCAGAGACCTCCGAGGGCACCAGGAGAGGGCACTGGATTTCTGATTCCTGATGACAGGAAGCTGAGATGTGATCCCCTAGGAAACTGCCTCATGCTGACTCGGCCCCGTAGGTCTGTCCAGAAGGGATGATTGGAAATTGAGTGGGACACAGAGGAAGAGACTTGGAGAGCTGAGTTCTTGAAGTGCTTAAGCTCTTGCATGGTTTGGTATTTCAAATGGCACCCTGTGCAAGGCCAAAATTCAGTGCCCCCCCTTCCCTACTGCTTAAAGTGAAGGAAGGGAATGGTAGGGGAGACGATGCCGGAGGGGTGTAGGAAGAACACCCTGAGACAGGCGAGCAGTTTTGAGTCTACCCAGTAGATGGGAGTGGTGACATGCACACCTGGGCAGGTGCATCCACACACAGACACACACACACACACACACAATAGCAGCAGCTTGGCAGGGAATCCTGCACTAGCCTAGGGCAACACAAGCTGTCACCTGCTGGTCTGCCTTCTTTCTCCCTGATGTCTGTGGATTCCGAGCTCTGCAGAGGACTGCAGATATCTGCATCACAACAGCATCCCCTTGCCTTCAAGTTTGCTCGCAGTGGGTAGTCAAAGACTGACAGTAACCGAAATGTCATGTTCTTCTTTGGCCTGCCAGGAAGGGTGTTTGGAGTTGCAGGTCAGAAGGCTTGTAATCAAGCAAGGACATGACTACCAATGCAATCCTTGCAAATGCACATATATGCCCCCAGAGACATAGAGAAGTGTTCTGTTGCAGCTGATGGGGTAGGTTGTGGTGCGTGTGTGTGTGTGGTGCCCACAACATTTGGCTTACAGGTGTGTGCACAGACCCCTCCAAGGTTGGTTTCCTCAGTTTCGAAGGATGACTGTGAATAATTTCTTTCCTGGGACCCAGTAACGCTGAAGGTCACTGCATGGCTGGCATTTAACTGTTCAGCAGAGGCCAGAGGGTGTTAAGCAGTCCACTGACCTGAGTCTTGGTGCTGCCGTCCTCTGGGCAATCCCACCTACTCTAATCCTCAGCTCAACCATGGATGGAAGAATGGAGCCCCCTCTCTTGCTTTGCCAAGTTTTACATGAATGGTGGGATACTGCAAGAGAGGGTCATGCTGCTTTGAGCTTGACTCAAAGTGAGACTTCTCCCAAAGCTGTGTACATGGTGACTTTGTACTATCTTCAGGCAATGGATAGGAAGCCAACCTGTGCAGCAATTTCCAATGACCCTCACAAGTCCAAAGTTCCTATGAACTCAGTTCTTGTCCTCGGTCAGGGTGGGAACCTGTGGCTCTCCAGATGTTGTTGGACTACAATTCCCATTATCCATGGACCCTGGCCGTGGGCCATGCTGGAAGACCATGAACCTTTGGAGGGCCACAGATTCTCCACTGCTATGTGATGATGCTCTGTATGGATTGCACTGTATCTCCTTGTATGTTCTTCAGGCCTGCTGTGACCTCACAGGCTTGCTGGACATTGTCATGCTTAGGTGACCTCATGGTGTTCCTCAGTGGCCCATCTAGGCTGAAGCCTGATTGACTAATAAAGGGTGTTGCAAGAGCCAAGAAGGAAGAAATCTTCTCTCCAGATGTGCACACACCTGGCTGGGGCCTTTGTTCTTGACTATGCCCTGTCCAGCTGGGGTCCTTCATCCTTTCTTCAGCTGCTTCTTGGAACTGTCCATTGTAGCATTTTCTTGTAGCCTCCTGTGCCAGATTTTTCTCCCTAAAGCAGTTGAGGATCTCTTGCGTCAAGTAGCGGGAGACTGGGAGCTTGTACCTGGAGCTCTGATTCTGAAAGGGCTTTTAGCCGTGCAGTTCACGAATGTTTGACTTAAGCACCATACTTTAGGAGCCTGGCACTGATCCTGTGCCAATCACCATTCATCAGGTTCAACTGCAGTTTCTGCTAATTGAGGTCTATGGAGCTATATCATTTCCCTTTTGATGGTCTTCCAGGGAGCTGAAAATATGCATCCTGCAGGATGTTTTGGAGCAATCCCTTTGAATTAAATTAAAGCAATAGTTCCTAAGGGACTTGCTGTGCCACAGACCTATCTATATTACAAGCTTATATCAATTTTATACCTCTTTAATTATCCTCCTCCCTGCCAGTCCCATCACATCAGAAGCAAATTTGTGTAGTTTCCATTGTCTCATTTCAGGCATTCTAGTGAAGCTGTGGATGAAAGAGTGTTCAGAGATCGGTTTGTATACATGCTTCCCATCCCATATCAAAATTATCCACAGAGGGCATAGTTAAACTATGGAACTCACTGCCACAAGAGGCAGTGATGGCTTCCAACCCAAGAGGATTGAGCAGATCTGTGGAGGTGGCTATTGATGGTTACTAGCCAGGATGGCAAAGCTCTGCCTCCAAGGCTGGAGGCAGTAAGGGCTCTGAATACCAGTTTCTGGAAACCACAGGAGGGGAGAGTTGCTCTTGTGCTCAAATCCTGCTTGCTGGTTTCTCACAGGTATCTGGTTGGCCACTGTGAGAACAGGATTCTGGACTCGATGGGCTATTGGCCTGATCCTGCAGGCTCTCCTTATGCTCTTACATTCCCTGAGTTTTCTTTGCACCACGTTCTGTTCTAGCGATCCAATTCTAAACAGGTTTCTAAGGCTTAATTTGGATGACTGACCATGCACACTTTGTTCCTGCCACTGCTTTCCATTCCTTTCTTTCTCAGCCATGTCTCCTCCGAGTAAGCCGTGTGCATGAGTGATTGTGCTCCAGCTGAAGCAAAGGCAGATCTAGGGGAGTGCAAACAGTTCAGTCGCACCTGGTGTGGAGCTTCTGGGGCGTTGCAGCAGGCGCCAAAACTATGATGTCCAATGGAAGGCAAGAGGCTGGGGAGTGTGTGTGCTGGATTTTGGCATTGCATGGGACACTACTTAAATTCAGATGCCAAGGTCCACCACTGGCATGAGGCCATGTCTACAAATGCATTTCTTTCAGTTAGTAAGAAACACCTCTGTTGTCCTTGAAATATTGTGCACAGGCACCAGCTATTAGTTTATCTATTAGAAAGTGGCTAGCTATCATATAATTTAACTAGGTACCAATTAGAAAACTAGATAACATGTGTAACTAGCTTACATGTTCTACGGTTGCTTCCAGACAACATGTTCACTGAGCATTCATCCTGATTTTCTTGCAGAAAGTTTGCAGGGAGGTAATACAATGTCCACTGGAAGGACAGATTGTGAAGCTGAGGCTCCAATACTTTGGCCACCTCATGAGAAGAGAAGACTCCCTGGAAAAGACCCTGATGTTGGGAAAGATAGAGGGCACAAGGAGAAGGGACGACAGAGGATGAGATGGTTGGACAGTGTTCTCGAAGCTACAAACATGAGTCTGACCAAACTGCGGGAGGCAGTGGAAGACAGGAGTGCCTGGCATGCTCTGGTCCATGGGGTCACGAAGAGTCGGACACGACTAAACGACTAAATAACAACAATACAATGTCCTCTGTTTATTGAGCATTCATCCTAATTTCTTTGCAGATACATTATACTCTTGCATCAAGCAATTACTATTCTACACTTTCCTATGCATTTTACTATCACTTTCCTTCCTGTAAAAAGTTGGATTAAAAAAAGAAAGAAAATTTGTTGTACAAGAGGACCAAATCCATTTCAATGGTGCAACCTGAATTTGCTGGTATACAGTACAAGTGAACCTCATCTGCAAAACAGTGAAAGCAGACTACCGGTAAATTATTTCTAGCTTTCTAACACTGATCTATCTTCCAGCTGAAAGCAATCCCTAGCTGGCTAGCACTTATCTGATTCCCCAGTTGTTGTTGTTTTGTTATGATATAAAGAGGGTCCCTCTGAGTGTGCGTATATATTCTGCAACACATCATTGATGCAATCTTTAGTGGTTAATTTTACTGGATCGTCCACAAACCATTCTGCTTTATTTGTTGTTCTGCAATGGCTTCCCCACTACATACCCTCCAACACTGATCCAATGAAAATAAGGTTGTCCCATTCCATAATTATAATTTTACTATTTATACTGCATTGCTCCACCCGCCCTGGAAAGCTTCCAACATATATAAAAATTAATAAAACGTTTAAAAAATACAGGATTACCTTCAGACGGCTTGGGGGTCAGATAACTCCATACCCTCCAACACTTCTGCAATGAAAATAGGGACATCCTAAGGAAACAGGGACACGGGTGGCGCTGTGGGTTAAACCACAGAGCCTAGGACTTGCTGATCAGAAGTTCGAATCCCTGTGACGGGGTGAGCTCCCGTTGCTCGGTCCCTGCTCCTGCCAACCTAGCAGTTCGAAAGCACGTCAAAGTGCAAGTAGATAAATAGGTACTGCTCTGGCAGGAAGGTAAACAGCGTTTCCGTGCGCTGCTCTGGTTTGCCAGAAGCGGCTTAGTCATGCTGGCCACATGACCTGGAAGCTGTACGCCGGCTCCCTCAGCCAATGAAGCGAGATGAGCGCCGCAACCCCACGACTGGACCAAATGGTCAGGGGTCCCTTTATCTTTTAAGGAAACGTGAGGCATTCCAGGATCAAATCAGAAACTGCGATGGCTTCTCCTAAATCAGGGACATCCCTGGAAATTAGGGGCGCTTGGAGGGTCTACCAGTGTAATTGCATTCTTGGCATCTGGATTGGTAAACTTGCACTATCTTGCACCAAAAAAAGCAGGAGGGGGGAAACCCTGGAACATGTGTGGTATGAAAAGTTGCAGGGTTTCAGCAGGAAGTTACAGGACATGCACAGATGGGAAACAAAGCAGTGCATGTCTGCCTGGAAGCTTTTGCAGGCATGGTTTTCAAAGCAAAACTACATATAATCGTCCTGTTACCATCATGAGCACCAGTAACCCCAAATGCACAGTGATCAGGACATCTGGAGCAGGACCCCAAGTTTTATTCGTACAGCAACATCTACATACTGACTCAGCAGACTGCCAACCTCCTCTCTCTCAAGTCTCCCTGCATTGGCATCACCTAGCTGGCAAGCTGGAGAAGGTTTAGCCTGGGCAAGTGCCAGCATGCAGACCAAGAAGTCCGAATTATATACATGACATTTCAAGGTTGGTAAAGAAAGAAAGAAAGAAAGAAATTAATGGCTGTGCATAATATGCACACATATGCTTCTTGTTAACGAAAAGGAATGTTGATGTGATGGCACACATGAATTTGTGCTGGGGGTGGGGGAATGTGATGCACACCCTCCAACATTTCTCTGATGAAAATAGGGATGTCTTATTCAACAACAATAACAACATTTATACCCTGCCCATCTGACTGTGTTGCCCCAGTCACACTGGGCAGCTTCCTACATATATAAAATAATAATAAAATATTAAATATTAAAAAAATGTCCCCATACAGGGCTGCCTTCAGGTGTCTTCTAAAGGCTGTATAGTTACTTATCTCCTTGGCTCAAAGGTTGCATAACTCCGTACCCTCCAACATTTCTCTGATGAAGATTGGAATGTCCTAACAAAAAGCAGGACATTCTGGGATCAAATCAGAAACAGGGATGGCTTCGGTAAACCTGGGACTGTCCCTGGAAAATAGGGACACTTGGAGGGTCTGTATGATGTGTCCAGTGATTTGTCCAGTGTGCATGACTGCACATGACTTGGGTAAAAGAGGGGGGATTCCCACCCCACAAGTGAATGTAATGAGCAGAAAGAGCAAAATCCACCTCCGTAAGCAAGCTTTCCAAATCCCAGGAACCCAAGGCAGGAAAGGCCTTTTATGAAAGTGCGGATTATAAATCAATCAATCAATAGCATAAGGCTTGTGGTGTCAGGAAGGTGGGTGTGGCTTGGCCGAAAAATGTCCTCACCGGCCCAATGGACTGGTCTGGTGGAGCCTAGTTAGGCCTGGAGGTCAGAGATGCCCCACGGCTGCTCTGGGGTTTCAGGCAGAAGTGGTCCTCAGGCCTGCTAACCGTCTGTCAAATTTTTAACCAAAGATGCCAGAGATCGATTCTCGCACTTCTGTGAAGAATGCGCTCTGCCTCCAAGCTATGTGCCTTCCTTACAATTCTTGCCATTCTGGAAACCAGCGAATGGAGGATATTCCCTTCCAGGGTGTCTGCTAGAGTTATGAACAGTTACACGCACCACACATGCACCAACACACACCAGGGCTTTCCTAGATGGTGGCTGGCTGAAGTCGAGGGAGACTTGGATCTGTGCCTCCCTGCTTTTGCCAACTGTAAGCCAAGCTTGGTGAAAACACCCAACCACTCCCACCATCCTGGAAGTAATCCTTCCAGAATGGAGGTTTATTTGCTCAGCAATGAAAACATCGAATTGCATACCTCAGCATTTAAACACGCCCCACCGGATTTGCTCACACCCCTCCTGGTCTCGTTTGTGTAAGATTCAGGCTGCGTACACAAACAACCGCCACTCCCTCCTACGGGGATCAAGGAGTCAATTTGTTCCCCAGACCCTTGCCACCCCCATCTCTCGGTGGGCTGATGCGCCCATCACACAAGCAAAACACAAACACCCCCCCCCATTTGGCATGGAGGCCTTCTGAACCCAAGCAGAGGACCTTGACTGGCAGTCAACCTGCCCCATCCAGTTGTGGAGAAACAGAGTGACTCATGACAAACAGGTCATGGTTTCAATAGGTTTGTCTTTCTTTCTAAACACCGCGAACAAAGAGCGTTTCCCCTTCCTCCCCCGGCCTGAGCTGGCACTGTCACCCTGCTCAGAAACCCACACTCAAGAGGCACTGGCGGAAACCACAGAGACACAGGGGAGAAGTCACATTGACAGGAATCCATGGAAGTCTAGACATTGGCCGAGGGGAACTCTGGACTCCATGACTCTGAACCATGTCACCCGGTGCGATAGAAGAGGGGAAATGGGCGGGCTTGAGGTGCTTCTCCACGCAGCGCATCAACTGTGGGACTCACTCCCACAGGAAGCAGCAATGACGGCTCCCAACTTAGAGGGCTTCCAAAGTTGATGGGACAAATTCGTGGCACAGAAGGTTATCAATGGCCATGACCCACAATGGCTCTGCTCTGCGTCCATGGTGGGGAGGCATGTTTCTGGTGAAAGCACAATAAGATGGGCCATTAAAAGGTAAAGGTAAAGGACCCCTGGATGGTTAAGTCCAGTCAAAGGGGTTGTGGGGCTCATCTCGCTTTCAGGATGAGGGAGTTGGTGTTTGTCCACAGACAGCTTTCCGGGACATGTGGCCAGCCTGACTAAACCATTTCTGGCACAACGGGACACCGTGACAGAAGCCAGAGTGCACAAAAATGCCACAGCAGCACCTATTTATCTACTTGCACTGGTGTGCTTTCAAACTGCTAGGTTGGCAGGAGCTGGGACAGAGCAATGGGAGCTCACCCTGTCACGGGGATTCAAACCGCCGACCTGCTGATTCAAGAGGCCCAGTGGTTTAGGCCACAGAGCCACCTGCGTCCCATTGGCCTGATCCAGCAGAGCTGTTTTTATGTGACGATGATTCAGATAAGGATTTTTGTGTTGGTGGTGGTAGTGGTGTGTGTGTTTGTGTTTGTGTGTGTGTACTGGTCTCCTTTCGTATGCTTCTGTTTGACTTTAAGCAGTATTGGAAATTGTTTTGTTTTTGTTTTTTATGAGCTCTGAAACCCACACCTCTCCCACGCTCAGGGATTGCCCCAATTCAAGCCCCCCCCCCAACACATTTTGCACGTTGAATCATTAATTGGTTCAGAGAAAGGAAGCTCGTTAGTAGCCTCCAGTGAGTCAAGGCTGTGTGTGGGAAGGAAGAAACCAGGGAAGTCAAATCTCACACAGCTGCTCAAAGAAATGGGAAATATATTTTTTAATAAAAATGGGTGGGAGGGGGGTGGGAAGAGAGAGATGCTTTCAACTTTTCCTTAGGGGTTTCAGGGTCTGATTCTGTCTTCCAGAGAGTCTTGAATGGCTAGGATATTGGTGGCGGCAGGAGGAATCTGAGCAGGAGCTGGAACTGCCAAAGGCATCCACAGCACACCTCATTGCGTGCCAAAATGAAAACACACACACACACACACACACACACACACACACCCCTGCCTGTTGGAGCGCTGGTGTCTTGTGGCAAAAGGGTGTGCCTCCTTACCAGCAGTGGACTGTCTCCATTGGATGAGCCTCTTGCCTCTCCACTGCATCTTCCAGTGGCCCCAAAGGTAGGGCCAGTGGTGGCTGGTGCCCAATGGTAGGGACGGGGCAAAAGGGCAGGAGGACAACAGGAGGGGGAGACAGAGAGCCAGTGCCAGGCAGAGCCAATGAATTCTAGTTTTGTCTTCTTCCATCTCCTCCTTCCTGCTGTATTCGACAGAAGGGCAAAACTGTGATTGAGACGGAGGAAGGCGACAGGCAGTGCCACCCCATGGATTGGAAGCAAGCAAGAAGGAGTAAGAGCTCCTTCGTTGAAATGCCCCCTGTCTCTTGAGGATCTGTCCTACCCCCACCCCCACCCCAATTCCTCATAAGTATGTATCTGACAAAGAGTGAGCCAGCAGTAAATCACACCATTCTAAGTTGGAGTTAACTCTTTATGAGCAAAAACACGATCTGCACATACAGTGGTACCTCGGGTTACAGATGCTTCAGGTTACAGACGCTTCAGGTTACAGATTCCACTAACCCAGAAATAGTACCTCGGATTAAGAACTTTGCTTCAGGATGAGAACAGAAATTGTGCTCCATTAGGCCCCATTAGCTAAAGTGGTACCTCAGGTTATGAACAGTTTCAGGTTAAGAACGGACCTCCAGAACGAATTAAGTACATAACCTGAGGTACCACTGTACTTGGCAGAGTGTCAGGCCTCTGAGCACAGTGGCTCCTCCCCTGTAGGTCTTGCCCCCCACAGACATCCAAGCCCCTCCTTTCCAGGGCTTTCTCCAAGCAATCAGAGACTGCGCCTGTCTGCAGCCTGTCCGTTTCAGCCCTCTTCTGGTTCTGGCAGACAGGGTGGAGGGAGAGCATGTCACAGCAGGAGGGGGAGACCCCTGTGCCTCTTCCTCAGCAGGACTTATCTCTGCCTCTTGGGCTCCCTCCTCTTCTGCTTCTGGACTTCTCTCTGTCACAGACTCCCGCTGCTCACTAAGTCCTGTTGCCTCTTCAGCTTCCAGCACCTCCTCTCCCCAGTCTTCTCCCTCTGTCCACCCATCATTGCCCGCCACCACTCCCCGGGCTCTGGGCCTTCTTCCCTTTGGGGTTCGCCAGCTGGTTCCACCCACCATTCCTCTGCGTCCAACCAGTCCATGATGGTATCGTTGTTCCACAACGGAATGAACCATAGGTGGGGACCTTCAGGCCCAGTGCCCAAATGCAGCCCACCAGGCCTCTCTCACTGGTTCTGCTCCACACCTTCCCCCAGTTTATTTTGCCTGGCTGGAAAGTGTCTTTTTTGAACTCCAACCATGCTTGCCTGGATAGAGAGAGGTCAGTTGTAGAAACTGCTGGCATTTGTCTACTGGAGTGACATCCATCTAACTCTGGCATGCACTACCCGAAAGAAACACCACCCTCAGGCAGATAAAAGTTCCCCAACTCTGGAACAAACCACTGCCAGTGTTCCAGTGCTGATGCCTCTCATACACTGCATGCGTTGGGTAGAGGTTGATGGCTGTGCTGCACCCCTGGGCAGCTTTGCTGCTTTTGATCTTTGCTCCGATCTGTAGGGGCAAGTGGGTGGCTCCTGGTGTCCAGTTCCTGGAAGCAGCCAGCCCCAGGTGAGGCACGGATCAGGTTTTGCTTTTCTGGGAAGGGTTACCCACCTGTCTCTTTCAGGTTGTTTTGTCTGCGCCTTGCCCATCCTCGTCTGTGTCACATTCCTGGGCTGCCGTGCTGAGGTGGGTCCAGGCAGGAGCAAAGCAGTCCTTGCCTGCCTCGCCCCACTGGCTTGCAATGCTTCAGAGAGAGAAGGAGGCTATTTGGGGTCACCTTGCTTCAGCTGTGTGCAGCTGCATCTGTTCATTCATTCATTCATTCATCCATCCATTCATTAAATTTGTTTACCATCCGACACCCAGAGATCTCAGGGCAGTTCACAACGTAGGATGACAACGAGGGCCAGGGCCTTTTCAGTACTGGCCCCGACTTAGTGGAACGCTCTGTCACAAGAGACTAGGGCCCTGCGGGACTTGACATCTTTCCACGGGGCCTGCAAGACAGAGCTGTTCCGCCTGGCCTTTGGTTTGGACTCAGTCTGACCCTTATGTTTCCCTCCCCTTATGGTCTTGATCTATCGGCTACTTTTAAAATGAGGCTGCATTTTAAATTGCATTTTAACCTGTATTTAAAATTGGTCCCCCCCCCCCATTTTACTGTAATTTTACTGGTGTTAACTGCCCTGAGCCCAGCTCTGGCCGGGGAGGGTGGGGTATAAATAAAATTTATCATCATCATCATCATTAATAGAAACAACACAAAATACAAAGTTAAAATAAGAACAAAAACAAACCAATAATCCCCACCACCACATACACAACACAGTTGAAAGGGCATTGGGTGTCAATCAGCCAAACTCCTGGTTGAAGACGCCTGGCACTTAAAGGTGTATAATGAAAGTGCCAGGTGAACCTTCCTAGGGAGAGCTTTCCACAAATGGGGAGCCACTGCAGAAAAGGCCTGTTCTTGTGTTGCCACCCTCACGTGGAGGAGGCACATGAAGGATGATCTCGGCATCCGGGTAGGTTCATATGGAGAAGGGCAGTCCTTGAGGCATTGTGGTCGTGATCCATTTAAGAAGAAGAAGAAGAGTTTGGATTTGATATCCCGCTTTATCACTACCCGAAGGAGTCTTAAAGCGGCTAACATTCTCCTTTCCCTTCCTCCCCCACAACAAACACTCTGTGAGGTGAGTGGGGCTGAGAGACTTCAGAGAAGTGTGACTGGCCCAAGGTCACCCAGCAGCTGCAGGTGGAGGAGCGGAGAAGCGAACCCGGTTCCCCAGATTACAAGTCCACTGCTCTTAACCACTACACCACACTGGCTCTATAGCCAGACTTTTTAGGTGAAAACCAGCACTTTGAATTTGGCCTGGAAACTAATCGTCAGCCAGTACAGTCGGACCAGGATCAGTATAATATGCTCAAACAGTCTTGCTCCAGTGAGCAACCTGGCCACAGAATTCTGCACCAGCTGAAGTTTCCGAACCATCTTGAGAGGCAGCCGTACATATAATGTGTTGCAATAATAATAATAATAATAATAATAATAATAATAATAATTTTCATTTATACCCCACCCTCCATGGCCAAGACCAGGCTCAGGAAGGCTAACACCAAATATACAATACATTAAAAACACAAAATCAAACGTTTGATTAAAACACAGCTTAAAATCACAGTAAAATCAAAATAAAATTAAGTGGCAACCCAGTTAATCTAATCTAAGGACTTGAAAGAATGCATTTCATAATAAGAAATGCATACAAACACACTGATGGTGCAGTAATAAGGAGAACTGTGCTTCAGACTGCAAAAATAAGAAAGGAAAAGTGAAATTGACAGATTTAAGTCTTGTCAGCCTTATCAGCTGCATACAGCCAGACTTGAAATGTTGATGCCTATATACTGAATTGGTGCATGGGACCTTCCCATGCATAGTGTGGTGAATGCTCCAACTTCGTAGTTTTGTTTTCCAAGGTGGAAAAGAACAACTTGTTTCCAACGACCCAATTTCAACATGTGCAGAACTGTGTCCCCATCTTTAAGCATCCATATACTTTATCTTTTGCTGAAACTTACGGCCGCACACTCCCATCCTGTCTAGGGTGATTTAATCTCCCCACAATATTTCTGGCTGTGGGCCTGTATGCCTGTCGAAAAGACATGAGAAATGTTGTTTCAAATATATATATTTATAATAAGCTGTTTGGGAAGTCTGGATGGAGTCTGAGTTGTGGAGGTATCGAAACCATCTCCTGGGATCTGATGTAGCACTTGGGTTTGTCAAGATGGCATTTTCCCAGGCTCCTGGCTCAGCCCTGAAATACACACCAGCGCGACTGCAAGGAGCGTCGCAGGAAAAGGCAAGGGGCCTTTCTCAAAGGAGGTCGGGGGAAAGGCCTGCAGCTCATCAGTGGCAGGGCAGAGCTCTTTTGCAGGCAGAAGATCCCAGGTTCGGTCCCTGGCATTTAGTAGTCTTTTAAAAGTTCACTTAGAAAAGTCGTGTTTGGTTAAGTGACCATTGTTTAGTGGGGAGGGCTCTGGTAAACTCTGGCCTAATTCACACAAACACACACAACAGATGGGGCAGCCAAATTATTCCTGGGCAGGACCACTTTGGAATGCTGATGCAGACAGGGGACTAAACTGCCTGGAACCTGTCCCAGTGCTAAATCAGGGTTTCTATTCTGGGCCTTGAGGAATGCCGTTGTTTAAATTTGATTAGAGGGGATTCCTGGAGTTAAGGTCACAGAAACAGAGGACAGAGTATAGCTCCATCTAGTCCAGCTTTCTGTTCAACTATGGTTTCCCATCAAGGCAAAGATTTCCACTTGCGCAACAGGACGCCCTCCGTTGCACACAGGCCGCCTCCTCCCCAAATCTGCTCTGTTGGCTTGTGGGAAGCCATAAACAGGATTTGCACAAAACAGAATGACACTGCGGCACCAAGGAGCCTGCGTTGGCCTTGTTTGGACCTGTGCAGACAGACAGCTGTCGCATGAGTGGGGCCCATCCAGAAGGGGACGTGTCTCATGCGTAGCACCCTGTTGTTCATAGGAAACTGGTGCTAAATCATTCATGCTACGTTGGGTACAACTAGTGCTTTTTCTCTGATGCTACAAAGTGGTACACAGTACCTGCAACCCCCCCAAATCAGAGCCTCACGCCTCCTCCCCAAAGCCCCGGTTTCTGCTCAGCTTAGGGAGGGAGGCATGATGCTCTGGCAGGGTCTAAGAGCCCTCCCTTGTGCGGTGAGTACCAGCAACTTTTTTCCTAGGGGGAAAAAAAGCATTGGGTACAATGCCCTGTTTTCTCACAGTGCTCAGCTGGATGCTTGCAGGAAGACCTTAAGTGAGGCTTGGAGGCAATAGCTCTCACCTGTCATTGCTCCCCAGGAACTGGCATTCCAAAACCAGCTGGAGAACCCCCACGAGAGGAAGGCTCGGAGCCCAGGAAGTGGTGGTGGGCAATGATGGGTGGACAGAGGGAGAAGACTGGGGAGAGGAGGTGCTGGAAGCTGAAGAGGTAACAGAAGTTCTGTTTTGTTGATATGCTTAATAGCCAGCCATTGATCAGCCTCTCCTCCATATCTTGCGGTTGCCACTCTTCTGGGCTGAACTTCCTCCTTGTGATCCTCCCTTGAAATCGAGGCTGTTCTACACAGACTTTTCACGGAGGTTTAGGTCCCGTTGAATTCAGCAAGGCTTACTTTTGAGAAGATGGACACAGGATTATGCTGTAAACCTCTGTGTGGGGATGGATGCATTTTTGTCTCCCGGCTTACCTGCATGTGTAAATAGCTTGTAGGCCAATTATGGGTTTTTTTAAAAATATTGTATCTTTAGCATGAAGAGCAAACACCTCCTTGGCATTTATTAAAAGAGTGCAGGACTGTTGCAGAGTAAATGAAATGAATCCAGCACACAGAAGATGGATTAAGAGCCTTTCACAATGCACAGTGCCAGGCTTCAGAAGTAATCTTCGGTATGAGGATAGAAATGTTATGAGCAGGGCCCTGTTTTCAGGGTGCAGGATCAGGTGAGGGAATCACATGGCTGAAATAATGAGAGGGCCTGCAGCTGCCACGCTGAGATCCTTCCCACCACCTTCCCTGGGAAGAAGGTATTTGCATCTGGCTGGCAATTAATTATTGCAAACCAAGGCCACGCTTTAGGAATGGTTAAGCCACCAGCTCTTACAAAGCAACAGGAGCACACCCCACCTTTTGCAATGAAGCATTAACTATGCTCTGGACTTCACCAGTCAAACCCCCATTTGCTAGATTTAATAAGCCAGGAGGGAAAGGGTTCACGAGGGCATGCAGTCAGGCATCTATAGCCACCAACACCTTGAGCTTCTCATCTGGCTGCATCAGGTGAAAGCAATCCTGCAACACATCACCTCTGCTTGGGTTCGTTGCTTGAAACTGCAATCGGTCAAGTCAAGGTCACTCTGAAGTCAAGCAACTTATCCTCGGAATGTGTAGCCACATTCTGTGGCTCCTCAAATGCTCCAGAGATCGAAACCTTCAGATGGTCTGAAATAACTCAGCCGGCTGGCTACTAGAGGATGCAATCCAAGTTGTGAAATGCACACGGTAGATGCAGTTGTATGCACCACAGTGGCATAGCATAGGGGACCACAGGGGTGGTTACTTTGGGTGCAAAATTGTTAGGGGCACAAAATTTCAACACCCAGTGTTGCCTCAATACAGCTGGGCACTTCTGTCACTGGGCTCCATTGAAAACAGCTTCTCCATGTGAACCAGGAAGTGACCTCTCCAGAAAACGGAACAAGTCTTCTTTCCTTATCTCTCCGTCTGTGATCTCCTGGGTGACGTGGATGCCGTGGATGCCGTTAGGCACTGAATGTGCATGCGAGGTATGCGAGGAGGAAAACACATTCCCCCCATTGCCAACCTTCTCCTATTTCTTCTGTCTTGGCAAATGTGGGGCTAGGATTCCACGTGTGTTAATTTAACATCTAGTTTGGCCCCCCTCTGTTGCTGAAGGCCTTTTCAAATGTACCTGCACCAAATGCACAAAAACTGATGCATGAGCAGATTAAGGCAACTGAAGACGGTTGCGTCCAACTCCAAACTAAACCCCTTGCATGCAGGTTGAAATTTCTCCCTTTGGTCCAGAGCTTTTGGTAAGGAATGCATATTATTTTGAGGGGCTTGGCAAGAAAGGTAAACATTGTGCCCACCAGACCTCTCTGCTTCCTCATCCTCCAGCTTCGCAGACGTCAACAGATGTTATCAATGTGCTCATGAGCCTGTTTCTCCCTCTTAGGGCCTAGCACCTTGGCATTTTAAACGTGAAATGAGATTCTCAGGAGCCTGGATCCTGGCTCCCGTGCCAATCCCATCCCTGCACAATGCAGCTGCAGAATGCACGCACAGCCCAGCCTTTGATGAAGCAATTAACCTAATCGACCTCTTTTATTAGTAGTAGTATTTGGCTCTGCGGCCCGTGGGAATCTTGCAAAGCTTGGGGCTGTTTATGCACAGATCCACCGACAAGCTGTCTGGGGCAAAAAGGGATGATTTGCGCGAGAGGCCCAGCAGAGGGGAGCTCCCCGTCCACCCAAGAGGGTGGCCAAAAATAAAATAAAATGCATCATGAGCACATAGGTATGGGGGGGGGGGCAGGGGGAGAGAAGCAGCCCTCCTTGTGAGTGAAGGAAGGGAGGCAAAGTGTGCCTGGAGGTCAGACGTCTTGCCAGTTTGAAAGGGAGATGTAGAGACTAGCAGAGAGCACTTTCCCAGAGGGAGGTTAGCGCTTGCCTTCCAGTGCCAAATGGAAAAAGATGCCGCATTTCAGGCCTGAAGGAGAGGCGGGCGTGGGGTGGGGAGGAAGTGCCTGCTCTGTGCTTGGGGTTTTATTTTTTACCACCTGGATGATATTTATGGGTCAGGCCTGGCTTTGACCAGGTTCCTTCTCCCCCTCGCAGGGCTCCATTAGCACAGGAACCCTTGCCAAAGCCAGACAGGGGAAGGGACCAGGGACCCAGATCTCCTTTCAGAGTTTTATGCTATGCAATGGCTCAGGTCAATGCCTGGGAGTTGTGGTTTAGGTTTTTAGCATCTCTCCGGTTCCTCGTTATCCCACTCCCCCCTGTAGTTGGTTTCTGTTGTGTTGTTTTCCCTCCACCGAAGATATGGCAGAGATGCAATTCAGACGTCGCTTTCATTTTAGCCACAGACACATACTTTTAATCCAGTGTGACTACTTGAAATGTGTGCCCTGCTTGACAACAGAGGGTCCTCCTGTTTTTTTAACAACCTGCAAGCAGGAAAGAAACATTTTGTGTCTGCTTCTCCCACAACATCACTCCTCCTGTTCCTGTCACACACAAACACCACACCCGTCAGGAGTGCAGTTAGGTAATTTTAGACTTAATGGTCTTTTGCAAGGGATTTGAAATGGCAATGGGTGTTCTTTCACTTTCCCCAAAAAACATATTAAGCAAGATGGGTGACACCTGGCTTGAGAGCAGTACATGTGAAAAGGATCTAGGAGTCTTGGTTGACCACAAACTTGACATGAGCCAACAGTGTGACGCGGCAGCTAAAAAAGCCAATGTAATTCTGGGCTGCATCAATAGGAGTATAGCATCTAGATCAAGGGAAGTAATAGTGCCACTGTATTCTGCTCTGGTCAGACCTCACCTGGAGTACTGTGTCCAGTTCTGGGCACCACAGTTCAAGAAGGACACTGAGAAACTGGAACGTGTCCAGAGGAGGGCAACCAAAATGGTCAAAGGCATGGAAACGATGTCATATGAGGAACGGCTAAGGGAGCTGGGCATGTTTAGCCTGGAGAAGAGGAGGTTAAGGGGTGATATGATAGCCATGTTCAAATATATAAAAGGATGTCACATAGAGGAGGGAGAAAGGTTGTTTTCTGCTGCTCCAGAGAAGCGGACACGGAGCAATGGATCCAAACTACAAGAAAGAAGATTCCACCTAAACATTAGGAAGAACTTCCTGACAGTAAGAGCTGTTTGACAGTGGAATTTGCTGCCAAGGAGTGTGATGGAGTCTCCTTCTTTGGAGGTCTTTAAGCAGAGACTTGACAACCATATGTCAGGAGTGCTCTGATGGTGTTTCCTGCTTGGCAGGGGGTTGGACTCGATGGCCCTTGTGGTCTCTTCCAACTCTATGATTCTATGATTCTAGGTCCTGTAGTGTCTGGGGCCTTGCTGCCGAGTTGCATTAGGGATCTCTGCCCCAAATTCCAACTGCAATGGCACCATTGTCTCCTCCTGCAGCTGGGATGTTTGTGTGTGTCTTGTTCTGAGTCTCAGTATTGTCTGTACTGACCAACAGCGACAAAGGGCATAAGAAGAGCCGGCTAGATCAAGCCAGTGGCCCATCTAGTCCAGAGTCCCATTCTCACAGTGGCCAGCCAGACGCCTGTGGGAAACCTTCAAGCAGGACCCGAGAACAAGAGCAACTCTCCTCTTCTGTCGTTTCCAGGGTGGCTAGTAGCCATTATCATAGAATCACAGAATTGTAGAGTTCGAAGGGGCCCCGGGGGTCATTTAGTCCAACCCCCTGCAATGCAGGAATCTCAGCTAAAGCATCCATGCAAGATGGCCGCCCAACCTCTGCTTGAAAACCTCCAAGGAAGGAGAGTCCAAGACCTCCCGAGGGAGACCGTTCCACTATCAAACAACTCTTACTGCCAGAAGGTTCTTCCTGATGTTTAGTCAGAATCTCCTTTTCTTGTCATTTGAAGCCGTTGGTTGCCTTGTTCTCCATGAATTTGCCCAACTCTCTTTTGAAGCCATCCACGCGGCTGGCCATCACTGCTTCCTGTGGCAGTAAGTTCCACAGTTTAACTATGCACTGCCCTTTCTTTTCTCTGTCCTGCATCTCCCAACATTCAGCTTCACTGAATGTCCCTAGTTCTAGTTCCATGACAGGGAGAAAAACGTTTCTCTATTCACTTTTTCCATGCCAGTGTAATAAAAAAATTAAGTTCTTATATATATATATATATATATATATATATATATATATATATATATATAATAAATGTGATGTATGTATGATGTATGGAGGGGTGGTCTTGAGTTCCAGGGAAGGCAATTTAAAATGTCTATATAAGGACAGGCACACCTTGGTTCTGGGTCCTCCTCCTTCTCCAGTATGTGAAGGGAGCACCCTGTTGCAACAGTTCAATAAAGATCAGGCTTACTAGCTGCTTTGCTTCTCAATATTCTCTGGTTGGCCTCTGTTATTTTCTCCTACCGATGGAGAACCTACAAAGAGCTCTAGTGTCCCCCATAAGGGAATAAGAGCAGATTTACAACACCAGGCATCATTTTATAAACTTCTATAATCTCCTACGTGACTTTTCCCTGAACGAAAAGCTCCCAAATGCTGCTTCCTTTCCTTACAAACTCTCCAAGGTCTCAAAGCTGGAGATTTCCCCAAGCCCTACACTGGACTTGCCAATGCCTCTTGCCTGAAACCTTGGAGAGGCACTGCCAGTTAGAAAAAGCAATATTTAGCTAGATGGACTAATAGTTTAACACTGTGTAAGGAAGCTTCCAGTGTTCCTATGCCCCCTTGCCCCCGCTGCCTTTCATCTGTTGTTTCCATATGTCATTGTAAGCTCCTCAGGGCAGGGACCTTTCCTCCGGAACTCTTCAAAGCACTGAAGGAATAGCAGCAGCAAGAAAAAACACCCTTCTTTCCTTCCTTGCTTATGTATTTCAGTGTCCTTCCTGCTCATTTAATGGAAGAAGGTGATTGAGAAGCAAATATCAATAAGGCACGGTCAATATGTTTTGAAAACACATTGGGAAGAGGACAATGATCCGACAATGAAGATGAATTAGAATGAGCATTTTGATCCCTTGCTCTCCTTTTTAATCACCAAATGATGGTGGGCTCTGTTTACCTCCCCCCCCTTCAAGCTCACCAGCTGGAATCTTAAAAGTCTGAGCCTAAGGTTGCTGACTAATCCTGTGGGTCCAATAAATATATAATAATAGGTGCCTTGCTGTTTTTATTGTAATTATTGGTATGGCTGCAATTGATTTTATATGTGCATACAGTTTCAATTCAAGGTAAATTTTAATGATTGTTTTCTCTATGTTTTTAGGGGTTCCTATTTTTACCCGTAAGCAGCCTTGAGTCCCATCAGGGGGGAAAGCAGGGTATAAATAAGAGTTTGGACTTTATATCCCGCCTTTCACTCCCCTTCAGGAGTCTCAAAGCGGCTAACATTCTCCTTTCCCTTCCTCCCCCACAACAAACACTCTGTGAGGTGAGTGGGGCTGAGAGACTTCAGAGAAGTGTGCCTAGCCCAAGGTCACCCAGCAGCTGCATGAGGAGGAGCGGGGAAGCGAACCCGGTTCACCAGATTACGAGTCCACCACTCTTAACCACTACACCACGCTAGCTCTCATATAATATATAAGTATATTATAATAATAATAATAATAATAATAATAATAATAATAATAGAAGAAGAAGAAGAAAAAGAAGAAGTAGAAGTATATAATAATAACAATACAAAAGGGGAAAGTAAGGATGGCCACTAATTTGGATGGCTTTGAAAGAGGATTAGACAAATTCATAGAGGAGAGAGCTATTGATGGCTAGTAGCCATGATAGGACGTCCCTATTTTCACTGGAGAAACGTTGGTGGGGAATAGGATGTCCCTATTTTCACCAGAGGGTATGTGATGGCTATGCCCTGTCTCCACAGCTGGAGGCAATGGTTCTGAATACTATCTGCTGGAAAATGCAAGAAAGGAGAGTTGCTCTTATGTTCAAATCCTGTTTGCAGGTTTCCCACAGGCATCTGGTTGGCCACACTGAGAACAGGATGCTGGACCAGATGGGCCCCCTTTGGCCTGACCCACAGCCGGGCTCTCCTTATGTTCATCAGCATCCGGATTTGAAGGAGTCAAGGAGAGGAACAGCAATAGGAGGGACAGGAAGGACAAGCCTCTGGCACAAGTCGGAACCAAAGTGTCCCAGGAGTGGGTGCCTGGAGGGAAGCAGTTCTGTGGAACGCCAGCGGAGGAATGAAGCCTAGGGTGGCGCTGGTGGCCATTTTGAGACTGGCCAGAGAAAGAGTTGAGCTGGTTGCACAAAGCTTGCGTTATTGCAGTCTCCAGGCTCCTATGGCATTATTTCGTAATGGCTGCAACAGGAAACGTTTTATAAATAGAATATGTGGGGATTGACCAACTCTGGGGTGGGGAAGCTGCTTCAGCCGGGCGGGGGGCACATTCCCTTCTGCGGACACATGCCAGCAGTGGGTGAGGCCAGGAGCAAAAGTAGGTGGGGAGACAAACGCAACATTGCATTTATTTATTTATTTGAAATAGCCATAAATTTCAGTGTCCTAAGAAGCATAGCAAGGCAGCATACAAGGTAAAAACACATTACGATAACAGCATCTGTAAAAAACAAAAAACAAAAAACCAGCAACAGCGTATCAATAAACTGGTTGGTTGAGGAACCTGTTGTGACGTGGGGTTTGTGATTTCAGCTCTCTTGACATAATATGCTGGAGACAGTTCTCTAGTAACACTTCTTTATTAAAGCAAACAAGACTGAGACTTGAGGAGGGGAGAGCTACATTTATAGGGACAGGGAACAAGCTAGAAAGGATACACTTTGGAGGGAACAATATCAGGCAATCACAGTCCTGCCTTTTGGAGGCAACCAATAAGACAGAGGATCCAAATACAGCAGCTTAAATGAACCAATAGTAGCTGTACCCTCTGGAACCAAAAGGCAGTTACTTTACCCTAATGCAATACAGACAATAATAATACAGATATAAAATCCTTTGACTCAATACACAACAGAACCAAAAAGACAAAGTTCCAAAGAAGTGTCAGAACAACAGTTTATGCTTTCAGAAGAGTTTATGAAACTCTTCTGAAAGCAGGAATGACATCTGCTGGACTTCTAGTGGCAAGGAGCTCCCCAGGGCTGGGCCCACCACACAAAAGGCTAGTTCCCTGGTGAAGGCTGACTGAATCTCTTGGGGGAAAGTGCTCTCTTGGCAAAGGACTACCAAATGTTGCCATGGGGCTCTGCCTCCACAGCTGGAGGCATCCATGCTTCCAAGTACCAATTGCTCGGTATCCAGTTAGCCACTGTGAGAACAGGATGCTGAACTGGATGGGAGATTGGCCTGATACAGCTGGTCTCTCCTGATGTTTGTATGCTCCTGTGAGCAAGTCTGGCCTCCGCATTCGTCACTCGTTGCAACTTCTACCTTTGTGTAGCAGCCAGTTTCTGCACAAACACGTGCAGCCTCTCTGCCTTCCATCCAGGTGAGCAAAAGGCATTATTGGAGTTCAAGGGTACATCCCAGTCAGAAAAAAATGCTCAAGGATGGTGGGAAACAGAGCAGGTGAGAGGCATGTCCTGCAGACCCTCCAAGTGTCCCTATTTTCCAGGGACAGTTCCGGATTTACAGAAGCCGTCCCGGTTTCCCACTTGATCCTGGAATGTCCCACATATTCCTTAGGACGCCCCTATTTTCATCAGAGAAATGTTGGAAGGTGTGGACTAGGATGTCCCTGTTTTCATCAGAGAAATGTTGGAAGGTATGGACTAGGATGTCCCTATTTCCGTCAGAGAAATGTTGGAGGGTATGTTCCTGGAGAGAGAAAGACTGTGATGTCAGGAGAGTCCTGACAGCCAGAGAGAGAGAGAGAGAGGCTTGGAGAGAGGCATTTGACCCCGGCATCAAATATTCCTCATCCTGGACTAACTGCTCCAGCTAAGAAATGTGCAGGAAGGACAAGAAGTGTTAAGAGATGGGTGAGAAATAACAGAAACACTATTGGGATATGGGAGTTGCCCAGCCAGAAGTCTGAAGTCCACCATCTGGCCAAGGTTTCCGTTTCTAAGAAGCCGCTTAACAAAGCCTTCTACCAGGCCTGAAGCCATAGGTACCATCCTCTTTCTTCTGTGAAGCATTTTAGTGAATAGAGCCTGCTATGGATAGATAGATAGATAGATAGATAGATAGATAGATAGATAGATAGATAGATAAATTTATTGTCATTGTCCGTATATACACAGTATACACAACACTTGCCGTCGCTCAGATAATCCCTTCACAGGTTCTGGAATGAGCACACACCTGCCCTCAACCACCCACCTCCAGTCGGCCACTCGATTTGCGGTGAATCATCAAAGGAGCCTCCGAGTTCAATAAAAAAGGTAATAACGGGCAGTTGCAACTTCCTGCATCTCATAAACTGACAAAACGTCACTTTGGGACAGAGACTTATGAGAAACAAGTTTCTCAACGTCTTCCTTGGAACAGCGAGTTCCAGAAGGTGAGCAAGGAGAGGCTGCGGGGAGAGGATGCTTAGGAAACAACCAGGAACGGATTCAAGCAGGAACTGGAGATAAGCCGCTAAATCTCAGAAGACCACAGAGTAATAATTAAGATTAACGTTCTCGAGGGGTGGATTTGTCCCAGAAACTAACAGGTGCCACTCAGCTATACAAACGGTGGATTTTCCAGAAGAGAAAGAAAGAAGCTAATGGGTTTTTTTTCTCTCTCTTCTTCTTTCAAAGCCCCAACCCAGAACTTCTCTAACATGCTTGAAGAGGCAGAACTGCACAGGGACAATATAAAAAGATAAAAGGCAGACTCTCTCTCTCCAAACGAACCCCCGTAGTGTGAAGGAGGGCAGAAGAGATGCCAGGATTTTATTTTTAAAAAAATAAAAAGCAGTCTGATTGGAAAGCAGAAAAGGATGTCTAAGCCAAGCAGGTACCTGTCGCCCAGTATAAATCCATCTTTGAAGGCTGATAACAAGAGTTATAAAATGATGGCAGTTAATGATAAGTGATTATCAGTGGACTTAACTAAAGGTAAAGGTAAAGGTACCCCTGCCCGTACGGGCCAGTCTTGACAGACTCTGGGGTTGTGCGCCCATCTCACTCAAGAGGCCGGGGGCCAGCGCTGTCCGCAGACACTTCCGGGTCACGTGGCCAGCGTGACATCGCTGCTCTGGCGAGCCAGAGCCGCACACGGAAACGCCGTTTACCTTCCCGCTGGTAAGCGGTCCCTATTTATCTACTTGCACCCGGAGGTGCTTTCGAACTGCTAGGTTGGCAGGCGCTGGGACCGAGCAGCGGGAGCGCACCCCGCCGCAGGGATTCGAACCACCGACCTTTCGATCGGCAAGTCCTAGGCGCTGAGGCTTTAACCCACAGCGCCACCTGCGTCCCGTGGACTTAACTAGCCAATGGCAAAATAGAATCCAAAGGCACCAGTGCTTGCCACTGATTGCAGGCTTGGGAGGAGATCCAGCAGCAAAGCCCATCTTTGAGTTTCACATGCATAGAGGAGGGCCAAGGTTTTCAGCCCTGCCTGCCTCTTGGAGGTGACTGTAGGGCAAGCAGGGACTCAAAGGTGGTGATGTCTGTCTTACCGCCATGACACCTGGAAGTTGCATTGAGTTGCTGTCATGTGCCTAGCCCTGAATGATGGAAGCTCCAGAGTCTGGAGAAGCTGTTGTGTTCAGATCTTCCTTGTTGGTTTCCCATGGGCATCTGGTTGGTCAACTCTGAGAACAGGATCCCAGGCTAGATGGGCTTTGGCCAGATCCAGCAGGCCTTCTCTGTTTTGGGTGCTGTCATTATTAATTCATTTAATTTATATCCAGCCTTTCCTCCAAGCTTAACATCTATGTGTCAACATGGATGTTTCGATGTTGGTTAGAGCATGATGCTGATAACACCAAGACTGCAGGTTCAGTCCCCATACGGGACAGCTGCAGATTCCTGCATTGCAGAAGTTTGGACCAGATGATCCTCAGGGTCCCTTCCAACTCAACAATTCTATGATTTCATTCCCACAACAACCCTGTGAGGTAGGTTAGGTCAAAAGCCAGCGATTGGTCCAAGGTCACACTTCATGGCTGCATGGCGAGTTGAACCTTGGCCTCCCAGGTCGTTGTCCAACGCTCTAACCATTACACCACACATCTTTCTTAAACCTATGCTGCCCAGTATTCCCAGATGGTCTCCCATCCAAGTACTAGCCTCACTGACTTCATGTGAGATCAGGTGATGTGTTCAAGTGCTCCAGGGAACAACCTTAGCATGAGAAGGGGGCATTGCACATTCATCTCTTTATTCATCAGTGAACATGGTCGGGTATGAAACAGTCTGGGGGTTCAGCGGAGGAGGAGCCTGGTCACTTCCCGCTGCAACTGGCTGCTTCCATTGAAGTGTGTCCACATATTCAGAAGATATAGCTTCTATACTGTGGTGCACACAAGGGTTCTCTCTCACCTGATTCCCCAAATTGGGAAGGTTCCAATCTATTCAGTTTGTTAGCGCTCCATAGGGTTCTCTCACCCAGTGAGTTAATGCCTAATGTAAGACTTCTCCAGAGTAGGGAGGGGGGGGAAATCATAGATTTGGAAAGGACCACAAGGGTCATTAAGTCCAACCCAAACTCACAACCTTGAGAGTCACAGTCTCACACTCTACTGACTAAGCTATCTGAGTCTCAAGCCTGTGTCCATCCAGACATGGTTGGACTCCAGCAACTACCAGCCAGCATAGCCAGCGGTCCACAATGATGCGAGTTGTAGTTCAGCCACATCCGGAGGGCAGCAGTTTCCTCAACCTTGCGCTAGAAGCATCCTGGGACACAGGTTGCTTTCTTGGCCACGGCAGTGCATCACACCCAGCCAGATGTTTTCAGGGAGAGAGCATGCGCAGTGAAGCAGAAGCCGCTTTTCCTGTTGCATGTCTCCATACAGATGCAGCATGCCTCTGGATATCAAAAGTGGCTAATGTTGTGGGCTCCCCACCAGCACACATCAGCCAATAACCACCCCTTTCCCAGCTGGGAAAATGATTGGATGCATAAACCCCAAAGGACTGACCCACCCACATGCTTCTGGGACTCACCCACATTTTGCAGTGCTGTGACATTTAACTGCAGGGAAATGTATGGGTGCATGTGCAATGGGGACCTATGTCACACCGATGAACAGGGCAACTGGATTTTTCCAGGGAGCAAACCCTACCTGAAGAAATTTAAAGCCACTTCCATAAGGGCAACCGTTACCTTTGCTCTAGCCACAAGCTATCTGCACTGTCAGCTTTCTGGTCCCAGGTAGAAGGGAGGGCTGTTTTGAAAGCCACCACTTTGTTTAAAAGAGCAGGCAAATAAACAAAGGATGTTTTCCCGCATTTCTGAGTTGGCGTTAAAGCACTTCAGTGAGGATGTGAATAGGTTCCTCACAGCAATTGGGAGCAGGAAGTCCTCCAGGTAATTGTCTGGTCCTTGAGGTGATCAAAGTGTAAACAAAACAATTACATTGAGGAATCTAAACATCTTCCTTCCCTTTTCTGTTCTCCTTTCCTCGCTGCTGGAGACCCTGAAGAGAAGCAGACTCTTGTCAGGTAATTAAAACAGGAGGGATTGTCCTTGGCTGAGGTGTCAAAGAGGAAGTCCTCGACAGAGTGTGAAAGAGCTCATTCCCGCCTCCTCGGTTTAAGGGATGGAGTGCAAACAAATAAATGACTGGGACTCTTCTGTTGTCCCCAAAATCTTTTATTCACCCCATTGCCTTTAATGCCTGAGATGCCACGGCTGGAAAACTCAGGTTGTGTGTGTGCAATTGGGCAAGGAGGGGATGGAATGTGGGGTTTTTTTTTGACTCTCTCTTATAGAATCATAGAGGACAAGGGTGGCACTGTGGGTTAAACCACAGAGCCTAGGGCTTGCTGATCAGGACGGGGTGAGCTCCCATTGCTCGATCCCTGCTCCTGCCAACCTAGCAGTTCAAAAGCACGTCAAAGTGCAAGTAGATAAATAGGTACCACTCTGGCGGGAAGGTAAACAGCATTTCCGTGCGCTGCTCTGGTTCGCCAGAAGCGGCTTAGTCATGCTGGCCACATGACCCGGAAGCTGTACACCGGCTTCCTTGGCCAGTAAAGCGAGATGAGCGCCACAACCCCAGAGTTGTCTGCGACTGGACCTAACGGTCAGGGGTCCCTTTACCTTTTACTTATAGAATCATAGAACTGTAGAAGTCAGAAGGGACCCCGGGGTCATCTAGTCCAACCCCCCAGCAATGCAGGAATCAGAGCTAAACCCTCCATGACAGATGGCGCTCCAACCTGTGCTTATAAAAACCTCCGCTCTTGGAAGATGTGATAAATAAAAAAGGATTAGACAAATGTGTGGAAGATAAGGCTATCCATAGGCGTGTTCACAGATCATACTTTCACAGAAATGCTTGTAGATATGTAGAGAAAACTTGCACCTGTGTAGAGTGTAATGTGTGAACAATCCCAATGGCTATGAGCCTTGATGATTATGGTCCCTGTTGGACTAGCCGGGCTGTTGGCCCAGTCCTGAAGGGCACTTAGCTGCCAATCATCCAAAAACTGGCAGAATTTGATGTTTCGAAAACGGACCCCACAAGGTGGGAGGAAGCTACCGAGGGAGGGCTAATGATGGAGTGACAATGTCAGGTGGGAAAAGGGGTTGAGCACGTCTCCCTTTGTTGCATCTCTGCTTGAAAACTGGCCCCTCCTAATGGAATCTTATCAAAAACAAAAACAGGAAAAGGTTTCATGGCACAAGTTTTTGTGTAGGCTGTAGTTAATGTTTGAATTTAGATTATGACAATGTAAACACTTTTAAGGTAATAATAAGGAAGGAAGGAAGGAAGGAAGGAAGGAAGGAAGGAAGGAAGGAAGGAAGGAAGGAAGGAAGGAAGGAAGATATGAATATCTTCAGAGGAGACCTTAAGATGGAAACCAGGGGATTTGGTTTAGTGGGGAACCTTAAGCCTGATTCTGTGTAGGGAAAGGGCTTGTGTCCATGTAACACTCTTAAGAAATGGCTGCTAAGTATCCTTGTTTTGCATTTCCAAGTCTTAGTAAGCATAGTGGGGAATAAGCAAGCAGGAAGGAAGAGGCAGGTGTGAGCGTAAAAGCTGAGGTGAGAAGCCTTTCAGTTGGATGAAACAAATGGAAACCCAAACAGCTCCATGCAAGTCAACAAGTAGTCCTGGAACACTTGAAAAATAAAATAAAGTCATCACACAGCAAAACTGGCCCTTGATGTGAGGAGAACAATCCAAACTCATGGCTGAGGAATGCCGTTGTGGGCGCACTCAGGTTTGCACAGGTGCACAGTGATGATGACGCCAAACGGGGGGGGGGCAGGAGGGGGTGAGTACACACTCTGCCCGTCTGGCTCCGTAGAGCGTGTGCCAAACATGCAAGCAGCCCTCTTTTCTGAAGTGGTTTCTCGTCTACTCAGGGTGGCGAAGAGGCAGATTAAGACACTCCAGTAAAGGATTACTCAGGTTTTGTTTAACAATCCCAAGGACTCTTGGGCTAACCCCTTTTTCAACTCGCGCCGGAGGATGCCGGGACCATGATTCAAGACTGATGCATTGGCAGCGAAACTTCTTGACCTCCTGGGGGGGCTGCCAGGGACATTCTCAGCACCAAACCATGTTCTGATGAGGGACATGTCCTCTGTGCATGAGGTGGGAGGCATGGCTCGCTTGGCGGAGCGCACACTCAACTCAGCGCACATGACTGAATCACAGAATTGTAGAGTCGGAAGAGACCCCAAGGGTTGTCCAGTCTAACCCCCTGCAATGCAGGAATCTTTTGTCCAGCGTGGGGCTCAAACCCACGACCCTGAGATTAAGAGCCTCATGCTCTACCGACTGAGCTATCCCAATAGCCTGAGCCTGGTTCGCCCCATTTGCAGTGGAAAAGATGTCAAGGTGCAGGTTGCAGGCACACAATAACATCCAAAGCTACCTTCAACCAAGGAAGGCTTTTGGTCCATCTCACTTAACTCTGCCCACACTTACCGGCAGCCGCTCTGCAGGATTTTCAGACAGGATACTTATCAGCCCTTCCGGGAGATCGGTGGTGGCTGAAGGGGCAGACAGAGAAGAAGGCAGGGAGGTGGAGGCAGAACCAATGGAGTAAAATCTAGTACCTTCTGAATGCCAAGCAGATGTTCTGCTGCTGAGCTAAGGTTATTTATCATCATCATATTATTGTTGTTGTTGTTATTGTTTAAAAGAGATTAGAACTGAATAACAAACAAAACACAGATCCATTGGCCATCTGTCAACAATTCTGTTGCCTATTGGAGGTGCCCCACGCGGAAGGCACTTTCCCTTATTTTGTTTGGTGGGAGCAGTCAGAGGAGGACCTCTGAAGATCTCAAATGCTCTGGCAGATACAGCTGTGTGGACAAGCTCTCAAAGCAGAGAACTCAACTGACGGGGCTGCATTTTCAGCGACCTTATAAATGCTCTGATTTCAGCTTGCATTCTCCACCCTCACGGGTTTGATTGCAGAACAGCCATTTTGGGTGAATGGAGCTGCTTTCAAATGCTTCCCGGGGTTTCATTATGATCAACTGCCTTCCCCGCTTTCCAAATCCGTAAGAAAAAAAATCTCAGAATGGCCTCCCTCCAGTACTCAACAGGGCAAACCTTTTCTTTTAATGCTTTTTTACTGCTCACCCCAACACCGTCTTTGTACCCAATAAATCTGCAGACCTGGCTGAGAAACAAAAAAGAGAGTGGCCAATTCTATTAAAGGCACATCAGTAATTTGTTCCTGCCAGTCAGAAAAGACTTGTTTCTGTAGGTTGCAAATGGTTTTTGTGTGTGAATCCCAGGAAGATTTAAAACTCTATTCTTGGATATATTCAAGATCAGATAGTAGAAAAACGTGCAACTTAATAGCATTTTTCCCCAGGCTACTTTTAATACCGCATCATAGAGACATTGTCCAGGGGTGAACAGGCTTCAGGCTTACATTAGAACCTAAGAAGAACTTGCTGGATCAGACCCATCTAGTCCAGCATCTTGTTCTCACAGTGACCAACCAGATTCCCTAATGGGATATCCACAAGCAAGACCTGAGCAGAAGAGAACTCTCCTCTACTGTGCGGTGACGTAGCATGGAATGTGTGTGGCCCACAGGGGCGGTTACCTCGGGTGTGAAATTGTTAGGGGTGCAAAATTTCAACACCCAGTGCTGCCTCAATACAGCTGTGCCCTTCTATCACTGGGCTCCATTGAAAACGGCTTCTCCATGAAACAATGGAACGACTCTTCTTATTTCTGCATTTGCGATCTCCTGGGTGATGGGGATGCCGTTAGGCAGTTGAATGTGCATGCATACTTCGTCCGTTTCCCTCCCTCTCCATGCAGCCCCGGGCATTGGCAACCCACGCTACACCACTGCTCATGTGGCTTCCACCGACTGGTGTTGGCAAGCCTTGTTGCCTCCAGCTGTGGAGGCAGAGCAGAGCCATCAAGGCTTGCAGGATCAGTCTCTTTCAGAGAACCCCAGGACTCCTGGATGATTCTCAGGGAGGGCTCTTCAAGGAGAAGACCTGTGATGAGGGTCAAGCTTTGGTGAAAGACGGCTTGCTTGCCCCACTACTCAGGGTTGTCCCTGGGGTGTCCCTGGGATGTGGGTCTGTTCATGTGATGAGAGCTCTGTGCTTGGAGGTACCGGTGCCTGACAGACAATCTGGCGAGCCCTGCTGCTTCCTGTCCTTCTGCTGAGGCTTTTCAACTCTTCCCTTCCTAGAGCAAAGCATAGAGAAAGGAGGTGGTGGCCCAAAAACAGCTGCAAAAGAAACAATTCAAGTGGGAAGGGGTGGGGAAGAGAGAGGAGCCTCCATCGCTGCCATCAGGATAGAGTATGTACAGCACAAGGGATGGCAGAGGCAGGGTGGGAAGATTAAGTGTGTGTGTGTTTTGAGGGTGCCGGCTGGGGCTGATAGGAGTTGCAGTCCAAAGCAGCTGGAGGGCACCAGCTTGGCAAAGGCTGCAGCGCAGGACACGAAGTGCAACCTGAAAGCGTGACCCCTGGGAAACTCTGGCTTATGACAATAGTTCCACAGTTCGTACAATGAGTGATCTAGTGAGAAATAAAGGAATAATTCCCCCCTCCCCACTAGTAACCATAAAACAGGCACCAGGGAGAGGCTGCTTTTGCACATAACTGGAGGAATGGGACGACTCCTTCCCGTCCCCAAATATTATGATCAGTCAGGCCGGGGGAGCGCGAGTCTTTTCCCAAATGGAAATTTAATTGGGCGCATCTCCATCCTGCAGATTCTTATTTTAGGCTTTCCAAAAGCCTTTAAAAGCCGCAAGGCCAGTGATAAATAAAGTCATGTGTGGCGTCTCCATCTGTTGCCAAGATGAGCTCTCCTTGTGAAAGCAATAACCAAACAGGGTGGCAGGGAGAAGGGTCTGACCTTTCTAACAGAGATTTGGTGTGAGGCCTGGGTGGCTTAGGAAGAAAAATGGGGAGAGGGAAACAATCCGAAATGTCCTCTGAGCCTTTGACTGGGGGCTTACTTACCTTCTGCACTGCCACACTGCTCAACTATCCTGATTTGAACCCCAGAATTACATCCTGGCTTCTGATTGGATCCTTGAATGTCCCGGGTTTTGGTCTGGTGCTCTGAAGTGAGTCAGCTAGCTCATTCCAGGGCACTGGACCAAAAGATGCTCAATTTTTGGTCTTGCGCTAGCAGGCAAATGAGGACCAGGAAAAAAAACTAGCATTCTTATTTTGATCAGCAGGATGTTGTAGGATATGGCCTTCTGTTTTGAGGCACGGGTCCATGCTTTAAAGCTCAACTTTTTTTTTTTTGCTTCCCTGCAAAAACCCACTCTTTAAATCTGAAGTGCAACAAACAGCTGTTTGGGTTTCCCATGGATTGCCATTTGCTCCAATTCTGCTTGAAAGAGCAGGTTTTCATGGGGATAGCTCTGGAGCAAGAGAGAGAGCGCTTGGACGCAGAGCTTTACAGTATGCACCATGCCTGGAAAGTGTGGAAGAAAGGTAAATTTGGATAAGCACTGAATGGGATGCTGGGGCAGCAGGCTCAGAGGTCATGGATGCTCTGTGGGAGATGCCACGGCAATGCAAGAAACTCAGGTGAAAGTCAAAGCCACGGTGGAGTCGGGCCTCAGGTGGTAGAAGAAGGAATGGCTTCTCCTCTCCAGCAATGTCCAGCCTTGGCAAGCTTTTGACGGGCGGCTAGGAGAAGCCAGCTCTGTTGGACTGCTCCCTCCATCAGCTGTCTCTTAGCAATAGCCACTCCACCAGGCTGCAGCAGAGCAAGCATTGCAGTAAAATAAACTTGTGTGAAGAAACGGCTCTGCCATACATTAAAAGAGTCCATTGCAGGAGGGTGAACTCTGGTACCAGACAGAAACACCCGGCTCTTCCCTCGCTCATTTACCCTCATAGCGACCCTATGACATAGATTATTTGATGAGACACAGTGACTGACCCCAGGTCACCTGATAAGTGGTCACTTTGCTTCCTGGCTGAGCAGGGATTTGAACTCAGGTCTCCCAGGTCCTTGTATGACCCTCTAACCACTACACCATACCTCTATGTCTTTGTCCACCCTCTCCATCTCTCTGCCCATATCCTGACACATCACTGCCTGTGACCTTTGCTCAAACGGTTCAGCAATCCTTGTCAGCCGCAACTCTGCACTTTCTTTCTTCTTGCCCCCTCGTGATTAGAATTCCCTCTTCAAGGACCTGTTGCCTTAAAAATTAATTACTACAGATACAAAAATTACAGATGCAAATACATATGCAAAACCATGCAAGATTTAATCTTCTTCAACAAAGAGAAGTGCAAAATTGTAAAAGCACAGAGTTAAAGAAAAAGGGGTAATTACCATAATGCTGTCACAATGTTCCTGATAGGATCTGCAGTTCAGCATTGCCCTGCATTTTATGACACTTGCACACCATAAAAGGACTCCATGGGTGTGCACGCACCATACGCAGCACATTCAAAGCACATTCGCTTCCCCACAAAGAACCCTGGGAATTGTAGTTCACCCCACCCAGTGCTACAGTTCCCAGCACCCTTAGCATAGGACGGTTCCAAAGGTTATTTGGGAATGCACTTTGACTGAGCTTTCGAGGTATGGTCTGTGCACGCAGACCATCTCTGAACCAAAAAATGTATCTATCTCCTACCTTTAGAAGAAGACCTCGATGTCTTCTGGAATGGGTCTCCTGATATGAACCTATCCAGACCCTTAGGTCTTCATTTTAGGCCTTCAGCAGAGGCTTGGGGGATGATTACAAGGGAAAGGGCCCTTTCAGTGCCTTCCTCAGTGAAGTCTGCTTGGCACCTTCATTGGCATCTTTTTGGTAGCAGGTAAAAATGTACCTTTCCCTCCAAGCTTTCGGTGGATGTTGATGGTGTTATTTGCTGTTAGTTTTGCTGCTGAAGCACTCTGCTAGTTATATTGCGAAGGTTGCTTTACATGCATGTGTATTTTAACCCAAGTGCATGTACTTTTGTGTAAATGTGTTTTATTTTATGTTACAATGTGTTGTTGTTGTTTTTACTTATGCTGATGCTCTCAGATATGCTGCACATTGCTGGGAGACAGAGAACAAGTGACTAACAAGTTCAGCAATGAACTAACTACAGTAATATGTAGAGCACACATTTAGCAGATGGTGAGTAGCTAACCAGTACACCTGCTTGAGTGCTAATTGCTGGACGAGGGCCACATAAAGACCTCTGCTGCTCTCCCCCTCTTAGGGTCCTTAAACCAGAATTGACCAGGCAAAATTTTAAGCTGAGGATGTCTTCGAATACAGGGCTGTCCTCTACCATGCCCTCAAATGGAAGGCTCTCCTCTTCCCCCCTTCCCAATAACCCCCCCAATATAACAACAATAACTGGGTTAACTCTATTCTAGTTAGAGAATACAATTTCCACCAAAAACATTACATTGCCTTTGTAGTTTCGTTTCAAGCATTTTCTTGAGACATTAAAGGTGACTATAGCCTTTCCAAGGACAAATTTGAGCGGTTGGTGGGAGAGAATGGTTATCTTCTTCCTTTGTACAGTGGTGTAGCGTGGGGGCAGGGGGGCTGTGGCCCTGGGCACAAATTTATGAGGGGGAGCAACCAGGTGCCCCTATGACAGGCTCCATCGTTGAGGCCAGAGCCATGGGAAGGCAAGCCATGCCAGGGTTGGGCCTTTGGGGCTGGGGAGACAGCGGTGCCTCTTTCTCCTGGTGGCTGGCAAAGGGACATCTGCCCATGCCCCCTCCTCAGGCCAGCCAAGAGGGAGGGAGGAGGAGGGTGGTGGTGCCCACTGAGGAAGAGGAAAGTTAGAAAGTGCTTCCAGAGCCATGTGTGCTGCCCAGAGCACATTGCTGCAAGGACAGGAGGGTGAGGCAACACAGCGACAACCCTTCATGTTTCTCTGCCTTATATCTGCTCCCAGGTTGGGACTCGTTTGCAAGGAGAGATTCCCTTGATTAGATGCTGGCCACCACTGCCTGGTCCACCAGGGGGCACAACACTTGCCCTGCCCTGGGTGCCAGCAACCCATGCTATGTCCCTGCTTACATATGGGGGGGAAAAGGAGACCAGGTTTCTACAAATGTATCTCCCTTTGGAACACCTTTAGCTGCCCTTCTAAGACCAGTTAGTCACTTAGTTCAAAGGCAGTCTATCTTGGAGTGCTGGATTCCGGGGTAAACTACCAGGGACCTCATCACTGTGAGCACCTGGAGGCATCTATTGGAGAGCTTGCTGAAAGGTTGGTCCGATTGTGGGAAGCCCTTCAGATCCCCTTCCACATGTTGTTGATCAAGGTGGGGGTCTTGTGTTTTTCCTCCTGCCTCTGCTTGCAGCTGCTTGCCCTCCTTCCCTGGACTCAGATGTTTTGGGTTTGGCTCCCTCCCCCCAACCCGCCTCCTGCTCTTTCAAACCCCTGCTCCCCCATCTCATCTCCTGGGTTGGGGTGTTTGCAAGGCCAACTCCTGATTCTTTCCAGCTGTGCTCGGCCTAAGCGGCTGACACAGTTCCTGAAGACTCTCCCTGCCAAGAAACAGGAATGTCAGCCAAGAGTTAGCAGCGAGCGCACGGAGAAAGCCAAAACCCCTCCGCCAATTAATCCCAAATCTTCCTCTTCTTGTCAGGGGGAAGAGACTGCAGGGAGAGGTACGTGTTTGCGTTCCCAGCTAAGACCTGGTCTCTCAGGAACCAGAGGCCAGTTCGGCCAAAGCACACGGTGTGGGAACTGGGAACGGCTGAGCCCGATGCTCTTCCCAAACAGAGGGGAAAGCTACCTCAGGTCAAAGAAAGCCCTGTTTATTCTCTGGACGGACACCTGTGTTGATAGAAAGAGTCCAGGCAGGATGGGAGGGTCTCTTCCCACTGGCTGCTTTCTCTATCATCCCTTGATAATGGTCAAGGTCTCTATCCAACGCCAAAGGTAAATGGTCTTTCCAACCCATTTGCAAGGAAGGACATCACACAGCCTCCAATTTTGCGCTCCGTCTTGAGGGCAACAAAAGCGGAGCATCGGATCATCTATGGCTCATACCCTCCTAGTGTCCTGCTTCCCGTCCTGGAATTAAGGAAGGCACCCTAGCTTCTGATTTGATCCCAGAATGTCCCTGTTTCCCCCACCAGTGCTGCTGCCACCAAGCTCAGGGAGGAGAATGAGCTGACATTTGTCCTGAGTGGCTGTAGTGGTGCAGGAGGATCCCATTGCCACTGCTGACCTTCTCCCTTGGGCAGCTCATAGCAGGGAGGAGGAGGAGGAGGAGGAGGAGAGGCTGCTGCCACAGAAGCCCAGCCCTGTGTGATGTGCCATCTCTGCGATGCACACAAAGAGCAGGACCGCCCTGGGCAAGAAGAAAGGGGGAAGGGAGGGGAGCGCAAGGAGTTATTATTATTATTAGTAGTAGTATTTTAAACTGCTTTGTGTGTCTGCATCTAATCTGTCCCTTTTCTAAAATTTATTTATTGGCATATATTTTCATTTCATTCAGCTAATTCTCCACTGGCCTCCTCACTGGCCCAAGTAGGACCAATTCAGCCAGCTAGCCCTGGGGATTATCTAATTGATTTTTGATTTTTATTGTTATTCATGTTTTTATACTGTATTTTCTGCTGCTTTTATAATCAAGTGTTTTAAATTTGTTGTTAGCCGCCCTGAGCCCGGTTTCTGAACCGGGAAGGGCCGGGCAGAAATAAAAAATTATTATTATTTATTATTATTTAAAATCTACCAAAGCAGGATTAAGGGTTTTTCTCAGGAGGGTGGAGGCTACATCCCATTGGTGTAGTAGTGGGGCTACTTGCCCTTCTTCTGATAGGTAATAAGAGGTAATAGTAGGTAATGCTCTGCGGGGGGGGGGGGGTGACACATTAAACGGAGGGTCAAGGAGGGTCAATTCGGGGGGGGGGGATGAGAAATGCCCCTATTTTCATCTGAGGAATGTTGGAGGGTATGACAGCAAAGGTGTTCGCTGGGTACAGATCCTTGGGTAGCCCAAATAGCCGCATGTGTACAGAAGAAGGAGGTGTCATCAGGGGTAAAAGAACTCCAAAGTCTGCAGATGTACAAAAATGAAAAGAAACTATGAAAAACACACACACACAGCAGCTGAATTGGAAATGAAGCAATGGAATGGAGTATCTGGGAAGAAGACAGGGCTAATAAAGCAGATTGATGTGCGGACATCCCAGTATAAACCCGCAAGACAATGCACTATTATTGCATCAATGACACCTTGCAGAACAGCCCTGAAAACAAGCACCATTCTGGAGGGGCCCAAAGGCATTAAAGGGGTTTTCCAAACTGCTTGTTCATCTGTGCTCTGTGGCTTTCATGCAGCGCCTAGTGCGCGGCACCGACTCATCTCAGCGCGCATGGAATCGGCCCGAGCCGAACTGCCGGCGACGGGACTGTTAACAGCGGCGCTGGTCTTTCTGCTTGCTAATCACTTGGCGCAGCCTTTTCGGGATGCAACGCGCTTGAGAACCTTATCTCTGGCGCGGAGCCTGAGCCAGCCAGCCCTGCGAAGGTGGTTTGGGGAGGAAGGACCAGCCAAACCGGTTGCCAGTGACCCAGTTCCAGGCTGTCTGCTCCCACAGCAGCAGAAGTCAGGGCACAGGAGATCTGGGGCTGAGCCAAATTGCTAGCAGGTGGGTTGCGTGGCTCAAGCTCACTTATTCCAAGCCGTGGCGCAGAAGGTCTCATTATGGATGAAAGCAGGCCAGGTGGTGTGACCCACCAGATGCCTTGGGGGGGCAGCCTTGGCCTCAGGCAGTTCCCATGCTCCTCATGGCAGAGGGTGGAAAAGTATGCCAGTGGAGAGCTGCTCTCTGGAAGAAGACAACAACAACCCAAGCGGCAAAACAAACAAACAACCCCTCGCTGGATTAGAGAAAACAGCACCCAAGTAGCTTAGAGGCCTTGAGGAACATGTTCAAACAGCCCCAGCTGTTGCCGCTGCCCTTGCCAGCTCCCGGAGGCCCATTTAACCATGTGGTGTCCAAATGGTGAGAGGCAGAAGTCTGATCTTTGGAGGCACATTGGATTTTGTAGATGTGATTCCCAGCAACTGGGAGCACAGCCATGGCCACTGGCCATTGATGGTCCTCTTCTCCATTCAAGTTGGTGGCCATCACTGCCTCATGTGGGAGTGAGTTCCATAGTCTAACTGTGTGCTTCATGACAAAGTCCTTCCTTTTGATTATCCTCAATCTTCCAACATTGTGTGTCCCCCTGTTCTGGTTTTATGAGAAAGATTTTAATCAGGACAGATAAAAAGACAGGATGCTCGACTAGATGGGCCACTGGCCAGATCCAGCAGACAATTCCGATTTTCTTATGTTACTGTGCCTGTGTGATAGCACAGTTGGTAGAGCAAGAGGCTCTTAATCTGAAAGTCGTGGGTTTGAGACCCACCTTGGGCAAAAGGATACAGTGGTACATCGGGTTAAGAACTTAATTTGTTCTGGAGGCCCGTTCTTAACCTGAGACTGTTCTTAACCCGAGGTACTATTTCTGGGTTAGTGGAGTCTGTAACCTGAAGTGTCTGTAACCTGAAGCATCTATAACCCAAGGTACCACTGTACCTGGATTGCAGGTAGGGGCTGGACTAGATGAATCTTGTGGTCCCTTCCAACTATGATTCTACTCTCCACACTGTGCCCCCTTTGATAGACTGGTTGACTTATCTGCATTCAATCCCTGGGCTATTTTAAGCGGAACAAGTTCCCAGTCCTCATAGATGGGGGGTAGTCACTGGCAAAAGGGGCAGTTTCTGTGTTTTAAAAGCTGTAAGCTACAGCTGAAACAAATGTGCGGCCAGGTTTTGGACAGGGCAGCGTGAAGCAGAAGAAGAGGGAACCACTCCATGACAAATCCTCCTACATCAAACCTACAGGCACAAACGTATACTACAAATCTAGAGGGTTCCAGTTCAAATGTTGAGGTGAGGGAGTAGCATTCACAACGGCAGATGTTTCTTCGATGTGTAAACGAATGACAATAATTCAGGGTGACTGTCAAGCCGCTAATTACCGAATGTCAGCATGTTAAGACATCGTCGCAAGCCTACCAACTCTGCTGCTGACAGTTGTTCTCCTACTGCACCACAAGGCAGGGGGAATGGAAAAAACGGGAGCCTGCCTGCTCTGCCGCTGAAAGCTGAGGTCTTATGGAAGCCGCAGGGATGCAAAATATGCAGAATTGTAGAGAGGGGGGACCCCAGGGGTCATCTAGTCCCTCCCCCTGCAGGGCAGGAATCTCAATGTTTACTATCTCAGATTCAGTCCCTGGCATCTCCAGGCTAGGGCTGGGAGAGAAAACTTTCTCAAACTCTGGAGAGTCATTGCTAGTAACTGAAGAGAATATGGGGTTAGACAGACCAATGGTCTGACTCAGGAGAAGGCAGATTCCTGTGTTAAGAACATAAGAAGAGCCAGTGCTGGTTTTGACCTATAAAACCTTTTTTTAAAAAAATGTTTTTATTGAACAAATTTAACAAATCAAATTATAAATCAATTTAACCAATTACATCACCCCCCTTCCCTCCCTCTGCCACCCTCCAAAGACATCCCTCAGCTCCCCTCTCTGATTTGTTTATACATATTATTCTCTGCATGTTGTAAAGTTGTACATATCACTGCCTTATCTGTCATATTTTTTACCAATAAATTTGTGGGTGTTTATTCAAAACCTGCTAAGGGGTCCAAATCCTTTTCTTGTCTTTTTAAATAGTTTGTAAATAATTCCCATTCTTCTTTAAAGTCACGGTTGTCCTTCTCACTCAGGCAATTTATGTGTTAACTTTGCCAACTCCGCATAACTCAGGTTTTGACCTATAAAACCTTAAATATTTCAGGACCGCAATACGTTAAGGACCACCTCTGACTTTACCCAGAAGGCCCTTCTTCGTGTGCCTCCTCTGCCAGAGGTCCAGAGTGCAGAAACATGTGGCATGCTCTCCCCAGGGAGGTTTGCTTGGCACCATCATTACATACCTTTAGGCGCCAGGCGAAATCATTTCTCTGTAACTAGGCCTTTGGCATTTAAGTATCTGTGGCCTTTTAGAGGTCCAACTTTCTATCTCCTGGCCTGTGCATAGTTCCCATAACTGTTTTTGAAAGGGACAGGGGCTATCAATGTCTTTGGAGCTCCACCTTTGGGGTTTCTTTTGAGATTCCCTCTTTCTGTTTCCAGCAGTTCCCGAGAGCTTTGCAGAAACTCAAACAATCCCATCCTTTGTTTTCCCCTCCTTAAGCCCTAAACAGGAGATTAAGGGGGAAACCAGCAGCACTAATAACTCCTTTGCTGGGGGGTGAAGAAAAGGGGAGAGCAAGCAGAGAAAGTGAGTGAACATGGATCCCTTGGAGACGGGGCCTAGAGGGAAACAAACACATCCCAATCTCTTCTCTCACATCACCTCTCTGTCTCCTCTTCTCCAGGTTAAACGTACCCAACTCCCTTAACCATTTCTCGGTAGGCTTGCGTTTCCAAACACAGTTCTGTGCTGCACACACACACATAACTTCTGCTGAATCCAGGCTACTATTGTCAGTTCCGGTGCTTAGCTATGGAGCAAAATAATACAGAAACAAGTGCCTCTGATCACGTGAAAAGGATCTAGGGGTCTTAGTAGACCACAAGCTTAACATGAGTCAACAGTGTGAGGCGCAGCAAAAAAGAGTCAACGCTGTTCTAGGCTGCATCAACAGAAGTCTAGTGTCCAGGTCAAGGGAAGTCATGGTACCACTCTATTCTGCCTTGGTCGGACCACACCTGGAAGACTGTGTCCAATTCAGGGCACCAAGATTTAAAGGAGGATATTGACAAGCTGGAAAGTGTGCAGAGGAGGGCAACCAAGATGATCAAGGGTCAGGAAACCAAGCCTTATGAGGAATGGTTGAAGGAGCTGGGTATATTTAGCCTGGAAAAGAGGAGGCTGAGAGGAAGTATGATGACCATCTTCAATAGCTGACCATCTTCGGGAAGAACTTTGTGACAGTCAGAGCTGTTTGACAGTAGAAAAGACTGCAGGGGGTTAGATTAGATGACCCTCAGGGTCCCTTCCATCTCTACAATTCTATGATTCTATGTGCAAAGTGAATTTCCTTAGCCACCAAGCACCCATGCTCCAATCAGCCAACTGCCAGGACAACTGACATTTTGACAGGTCAGAGGTACGATCCTCCAGGATGCAGTTCACCCCAAGTTTCCCTGGAGAAATCTTTCCCCTGTACATCTATCAGATTCAAGTCCTCTCCCGCCCCTCCATTTCAATAAACACACACTTGCTCCAGAGCTCCGCAAATTTCTTAAATAATTTAATTGAAAAAAGCATTTCTTTAAAAAATATTTCTACAAATGCAACTGCACCTTTTCTTTTCTTCCCCCCTCTTCTTCAACATTAAATACATCTCAATATATATACTTAGATATATATATGTATATGTACCTATATATAAAAGTTGCAGATACAGTACACGAGAATCAGCAAGGGTGCAACACCTCTGCACAGACAACTTCCAATAGTCACTGAAGCCAAACTCGGTGCAAGCCAAGCTATTGCAGCTGGTGGGGGCAGTGGGGTGGGCAGAAACATCTTGGGATGGGGAGGGGGGGAGGGGAGGGCAGTGAGCAGGTGGCCTGCAAAAAGCGTGTGAGAGCCCTCATAATGCAACAGGAGCAGGGCACAAGTAGACGGCACAGGCCAGCTCACCTGCTGACCTCCATCCCTGTCCACTGCACCTTGGAGGGCTGCAGGTAAGCCTCTGATAGTATCAGTCAGGGATCCACGGGTACTACAAGTATCCTGGTTGGATGCCTATCCTGAGAAGTAACAGGAAGCGGAAACAGGTGCTGGCGAGACAAATGGAAGGATCAGGTGTTAACAAGGCACACCCCTTGCCCGCTGTAATAAAAACCTGATTTTAGCACCAATCTGCAAAATGGGTGGAGACCTTGTGTTGCATTGCCTCTATGTTTTTTTGCTATTAAGAAATAACGTACACTAGAGTGAAAGGAGAAATTTGGCATTGGCCTTGGAGAATTACCAAAGATGGAAACGAGACACGATAAAATGATAGTGGCAAAACGTTGCAGGAGGTGCATGGAACTGCTGGAAAGTCGCGACTCCTGGCCGCTAAGTATTAAAGTAGCTCCTTTTGCTCCCATCCCTCCCCCCAAGTTTCCCAGCCTCTTAGCAAAAAATTAAAAATGAAGCCCTTGCATGTCTCTACAGTCCAGGAGGGTCTGACACTTGCTTTTCTCTTCTTTTTAAAGCAAAGCAACCAAACAAACCACTTTCCGTGACTCACAGCGTTGTTGCTTGATTGTCACAATGTGGAGTTTCCCCATCTTTTCCTCCTGTGTCTCAGGTTACCAGAAACGAAAGCCAGGCTGCCCCCAGAGACCCATGCCACATAGATTCCTGCCTTGGATGTTCTCAGAAGCCCTTAGAGAGAGAACTACTTAAGGGAGAACCAGCACAAGAGTAGCTGCCTGTGGAGGAGGCGTCTGAAAGACAGACAAGAGGAGATGGAGGAGGGAAAGCCGGCAGGCAACTTGGGATGCCTCAGAGGCAGCGGAAGAAGGGACACCAGAACATATACCGTATTTTTTGCTCTATAAGACTTTTTCCCTCCTAAAAAGTAAGGGGAAATGTGTGTGCGTCTTATGGAGCGAATGCAGGCTGCGCAGCTATCCCAGAAGCCAGAACAGCAAGAGGGATTGCTGCTTTCACTGCGCAGCGATCCCTCTTGCTGTTCTGGCTTCTGAGAGTCAGAATATTTTTTTTCTTGTTTTCCTCCTCCAAAAACTAGGTGCGTCTTGTGGTCGGGTGCGTCTTATAGAGCGAAAAATACGGTATACTGAGTCACAACTGGTCCATCAAACTCAGTATTGTCAACACTGGCTGGCAGCAGCTTTCTCCGGGGTTTCAGGAAGGGGCTCTCTCCCAGTCCAATCCAGAGGTATTGCCAGGACTTGAACCCTGGACATTCTGCATGCAAGGCAGCTGCTCTAGCTCTGAGCTACGGCCCTTTCCCAAGGGGAAACTCAGTTTATTCTGCCATGTAGCAGTTTCCAGAGACAGGATGAGGCTACTTCCGAGGTTTATTATCACTTTTATATATTATTTATACCCCACCTTTTCCCCAACAGGGGCTCAAGGCGGCTTGCAGATAAAATAAGAACAGCTAAGCAGATTTGGGACTGAAGATCTGGGATCAGTCAACGTGGAAGCAAGCACCGGCAGGCTCACGCGAGCAGCCCTTTGACTCAGGAGCAATTGATGGGCAGGCTTAGACAGCAGTGCTTCCTCAAGGGAGGAAATGAGGTTATTGGCACTCTGTCTCACCCTGACACCAAACCAAGGCTGTGCTCCAGCACTGGAGTGGGAAACCCATTTTTTGTCAGGGTGGGGTCGGTGGCCTACAGCAGAATCAGAACAGGCAGGAACTGTCCCCCCTGCTCCTTCGTTTTCTGCCAGCTTCTCTCTCTCTGCCACCCGCTTCTCTGCCTTCCTTGCTGCTCGCATGAAATTAGACTGAGGGCTGACCATCCCTGCTCCAGGAGCTGAGGCACACCACAAACTGAGATGCCCAGCGGCTTGGCAAAGCACCAAATAAAGGCACCATGTGGAGGAAAGAGGTGGGGACAGGAAGCCCAGAAGAACCTGCAGAGGTTCAGGTGTTTAAAATCCATGGGGAAAACTCCCACTGGCCTTAGCCAGGACCTTCAAAGCCCTATGATTGAAATCAGCTTAGCACATGGATGGAGACCCTGTAGTCCTCCAGACATTACCAAATGACAACCCCCAGCATCCCTGACCATTGGCTCTTCTGGCTGGCGTGGATGGGAACCAGAGTCCAACAACATCTTAAGGACTACAAGTTCCCCATCCCTGGCCTAGAACTTGCTGAACTCCCACTCTGGGGCCTGCAAGTTATATATGGTTTATGCAACCAGAAGAATTGCCCATGGGCACCTCACCTTCCTGCCTTGAGACAAAGCCACGTTCTCAGGGGGCTTCAGTGTTTCCCCATCACTCTCTCTTCTTCTCTGCCCTTTCTCAAACTTTCCTTTGCAAGCACAAGGACTAGGGGGTTATTATTCCTGAACTGTGGTTTGTTTGAGGGACACACAAAGGAACATGATGCATGCAAGCTTCTGTATTAATGAAAGATGCTGTCGATGGGTCTTTGCAAGATGGGCAGGCATGAGGGAGAACGGAAGGGGTAAAATGTGTGTCGCACGCCTGCCTCTTCTATCTCAGGTAGAGCTGAAAGTTGTCTGCTTCAGGTAGTCAAGTTTGCAAATTCCTGACCTCAGAAACGGGGGTGGAGGGCTGGCTCAGGAAGTGTTGATGCCTGAGGTGGAATGGTGGAATTGCTGGTGCACACGAATCTGTTTGTTGTGACAGAGTTCAAGCCAAAGGTTCAGGTTGCAATCCCCATCTTAACACACAAGAAACCAGCATTATAACTTAAAATCGGCACACTTTATGGAACAGAGAGTGAAGGCACAGCTACAAGACCATTTCAAGAACTTTGTGCTTCAGTGTTAAGATGGGCTCCACCTTTTTCATACAAGCAGAAGACAGGGTCCCATATTCTGGGAAGAGGAAATCATTAGTTGTTTAAAAAAATCGTATTCTACACCCAGGTAACCCACATTCCTGCACCCTTCTGTGACCTGATGCACACATTTCCTTTCATTCTATAGCACAGATAATGCTTCTCCTAATCATTCGTAGACAAGGCCTGCACTAAAAAAATTGAAGAGTAGAAGCCCTTGCCCGACTTCTGAGGTTTTTGAATGGCACAAACCTTCTGCTAGCAAGTCCCCCTCCACAGCCTTGAGGATTAGAAACTAAACAACAACAAATGCAAAACAAAACAAACAGAAATCCAGGCTGTTGAATTCAACACGATTCCAAATTACAATGTTTGTGCAACGGCAGAAAATAAGAGTCTGGTCTATAGCTCCCTCTCCCTCTCTCTCCCTGTGAGCAAGAGAAAGAAGGTATCTTTAATAAAGAAAACATGTTCACTAAACCATACAATGAAAAACAGGTACGCAAGTTGTGTGCAAATTTCACTCTTCTTGGTAACTATGCCTGCATGCCAGAGTGGAGGCCTCCAGATGTTGCTGGACTCCAACTCCCATCAGCCCATCCTGCACAGCACATGGTCAGGGGATGATGGGAGTTGTAGTCCAACACCAATTGGAGGACCACAGGCTTCTCCATCCGGGATGTATGCGGAGGTCTTACTTTCATTTTAAGGTCCCTGCCCTATATAGCAAACCATACTGTTAAGAATAGGGTAGAGAACATCTTTGTGATTCTTGAACCTTTCCTTGAAGGGGGACTCATAGTTGTGGCAGCAGGTCTTTGTCCAGTGGGCCATTTTGCAAGATGGAGGGACTGATGGGGAAACCATGTCACAGACCTAGGCAATGGCAGGACTTGCCGGGCACTTGCCACTGGCTTGTCCACACTTCTCCTTGTCGTGCTTGCCACCCGCGACCCTTCTGAATATGGCTGCATTTACACACGAAAAATCCTATGCGTGTGTGCCAAAAGCTCTGAGATACGCTCTGAGAACCGATCACACATTTCTGAACTATGTACATAGGACTAACTTCCTGCATGTAAGACATAATGTACAGTAATTTGGACAGGCTGTTCCCACACAGAGGCATGAAGAAGCATGATAGACCAGATTGGCATTGTCTACACTGACCCTTGAAGGCAGAGGCTGATGTCTTGCGGTTGCCTAGCAACAGCAAAGTGCTTCCTTCTAGGCCTTATGACTCACCAAGCTGAACAGGGCCTACCTACTATATATAGTTGCCAGGAATTTGATAACTCTTGCCTTCCATCTTTTTGCCTTATCGAGGGTCTAGTAGGTTGGTTGCAATATATGGCTGCTCAGTATTTAGTTGGGGTGTGTGTCTCAAACTAATAGGGGCCTGCTTCCTTCTGTCCCTAGCAAAGTAAGAGGCTGGGCCTGAGGTGGGGACAAAGGAGTCCACGTTGGCAAGGTGGCAAAGATTATGAGTAGGAGAAAACCAAGACCAGCTTTTCCCAAACAAACCTCAGGAAAGTTTTGCCTCTATGTTGGATTTAAGGAAATGAGGAACTAGGCCCAAAGTGGAACAAATTGTGGGCAAGGAAGACCTGTTGCTAAGTAGCCCTGAGCTCCCCAAGGTTGGGCCATGATGTTCCTCAAGCTATCTTCAAGCCACTTAACCATCCTTCTTCAGGCGAGTTTCCCAAACTTAAGTCACCAGCTGTTTGGGGACTACATCTCCCATCATCCCTAGCTAGCAGGACCAGTGGTCAGGGATGAGAGTCCAAAAAGAGCTGGAGATCCGTTTGGGAAAGCCTGTTCTTCAGGGAGGCCGTACCCAGAGGTTGTAAAGGGTGGGGGGGAAGATATTGTTTCAAAGCTGGGCTGGGTCCTGGAAAACTGTGTGGTGATGGAAGGAATCCTAGAGACTCCAGCGAGGAGACAAGATTATGAGCAGGCTTAATTGGCTAATTAGTGGAAAATTAAAAACAGGGCTGCATCTGGAAACCACACAAAGCATACTCAAGCTCCACTGAAGCATGGTTAGGTCGGCAAGTATGCGCGCTCGTGGTGCCAGAGGCACCTCAGCTTTCATTTTTCAAAAGGGCCACTAGTCCTCTTGGCTGCAGAAAAGTGTTTGCAAATGGGCATCGTCTGCTGATGAAGGCTCAGATGCCAGCAGGAAGCCTTTCAGAGACCAGGAGATGGCACTTTGATGATCTGTAGCTGGACCCCATGAATCTCCCTCCTAATCACCTAAGTGCTTCTGCTATCCCTGCAGGACTCTGCATCGTTATATCAGAGCACAGCAAAGGGTATTTGCATACGCAGGGCAGAGAGATGCAAACCTGAAACTTCTGCCTTCTGATTTTGGTGGGATCGTGACCAGCTTTAAAGTGGAGGTTGCCTTCCTTCCCCACAGGGGGAAAAATGGGTGGGGAGGGGTTGAGTGGAAAGTCCAGCAGCCCCTACAGGACCGTCTCTTTCTGCCGAATGGGTAGCCTCAGGCACGTTGATCAGAATGAACCAAAACACAGCCAAGTAATGTGAACCAACCACAGATTATTAGGGTAATGTTAGGGTTGCCATACGTCCGGAATTTCCTGGCTACAGCCTGAAAACTGCAGTCGGAAGCAGTTTCTGGGTGAAAATCGCTAAAATATCCAGGAAAATCTGGATGTATGGCAAGCCATGTTGGCAGTGCTGTTTTGGGTGATTTTCCTTAAAAAATAGCTCAATAACCTCTGGGTGGGTTTTTTTTTTTTTTTTGGCAACCCTAGGTAATGTGTGAGGTAAAAATGCATCTTGGTGGATATAGCAGACAAAAATACATATTAGGGAAAGATGGTTGGCAAAAATGTGCCTGTTAAGGCAACATTGCATAGGGGGGGAAATGTGCTTATTGGGAGAAATTTGCACTGAAATCCTGCTGATGAATTCTCATGAGGATTTTCGTTTTTAAGAGAATGCAAACCAATGAAGAAATGTGGAGATCTGAACTCAAGCCTGCGAAACTGAAATGACCATCCCTGCTGCAGAGGCTGTGGATTGTTCTGGATGTGCTCTAGCTGTAAACCTCAGCCCTCTCTCACTGACATGCTCAAGTAGTGAGCTCCCTAGGAAAGAGAATAGCCACTCAGAGAACAGCTCTGGGCGACTGATCGAGCCTGCTCTCTTTCCAGTAGGCCTGACGAAAAAGGTTTTATTGTCTGCTCTGAGTTACTTGGGAGACAAACCAAAGGTTTCATCCTTGTTCCGAGTTACTTGTTGCGGGGGGGGGGGGAGGAAGGGGGAGGCAGAGCAAATTTCCTTGCTATAAATTTGCAATTGTGCCTGTTTCCCAAGGAATTAAGCGGGAATTAAGCTGCCTTGTCCAAAGCAAAATGGTGCAGTAATGGCCGAATTTGGCCCTCCAGCTGTTTTGGGACTACAATTCCCATCATCCTTGATCACTGGTCCTGTTAGCTAGGGATGATGGGAGTTGTAGTCCCAAAACAGCTGGAGGGCCAAGTTTGGCCATCACTGGGTTACAGCTTTGGAGAAGCATCCTGAAGAGAGAGAGAGAGAGAGTGGAGTGGGGGAAAAGGAATTAGACTCATCACCTTTGAAAAACAAATAAGCTCTGGAAGCACACTTTGGGTGAGCTCTGGTGAATCCCTGCTTCCTACAGGATTACGTGGGCAAACCGAAAGGAGTTGCTCTCTTCATAGAATCATGTAGTTGGAAGGGATTCTGGGGGACATCTGGTCAGTGCTGGAGCTTCACACTCCAGCACGGGGGGGAGGGGGGCGGAGAGCAGGTGGGGGTGTGGCACACCGCCTGCAGGGCGTGGCGTGAATCCTGGGGGCGGGGCGCCCAGTGCGGGGGTAGGGCAGCCACGATGGCACCTTGGGGATCGCGCTGCCGGGGGCGGTGCACTCCCCCCGCACTCCTCTTCCTCCGCCAGTGCATCTGGTCCAATGCCCTGCAATGCAGGAAGGGGAGAAGGAAAAGCCATTGGCAAGCCACCTGCCACTGGTCTCCTCTCAAGGCTTCGTTTTGGTGGCAGAATGTTCAGAAACTGCAAGAGTGAAGTGTGTGCCTCTGCGTACGGGCGTGAGTGCGCATTTACCTGACAATGCATCTATGGGATGGCCTCCTCCAACTCATAGGGGTATGGGAATCGGGAGCAACGGCTTGTATCTGAAGGCTTCCAAGGGCAACCTCCCTCGCTCCTCAACTGTCGGCCCCCCTTCTGCATAGGAAGCCATAGGGGGGAATTGCAAAGGGACCCTCCCATCAGTCCCCCCCCCCTAAGCCTAGAGGGCTGTTGCTGCACTGGAGGCCTCTGATGGAGGTGGGATATTAGATTCTGCTAAGCTGTGCTGTCAACCATCAGGCTCAAGGTCCTTGCTGTATCTTAAGGTTTTGCAGCAAACAGCCAGGAAATGAAGCAGTGAAGAAGCATTTTGGGCAGGGATTGGGGGGGACGGACACACACACCCTATGAGCGCTCATGAGGAGGCCGAGCTATGACTCCCATCATCCCTGGCCACTGGTGGGGCCAATTGCGGGATTCCAAAAACACATGGAGGGTCACTCCAACAAGTTCAGATCTGTTTTCAGCTTTCACAGTGTCAACCCAAGGTTGTCCTTGTACAAGGACCAAAAAAAGGAGAATGGAGCAGAGACAAGAGAGATTTGGGCCTCGCCTTGCAGCCACAACTTTCCCATTCCTACCCAGAGCGCCCTCCTCTGTGTTTGCTCCTTGCAGTCCAGAGCAGATGAGGTTCACCCCTTTTCCCTGCCTGCCCTCTGCCATTGCTAACTCCAGGTCCAAAACCAGGGACCACTGTGGCTGGGCAAAGCTGCGCAGGAAGAAGAGAGGCATTGTGGGTAAGGGAGACAGAGGTTAGCTGGACACAGACGCACAAAGCAACTCTGTGATACCAGCAGGGCGGGAGGACATGGGGCCGCACTCTGCAGTTGCCTCTGCCACCCCATTCGCAACGTCCTCCCAACGTCTCGTTGCTTGTAGCCTGCGGCTGGAAGGAAAGCGTGGCCCGCGTCCTTCTGGAGAAAAACTCTGTAATAGAGGAAGGTTGGAAGGGCAGGTGCCTGGCATTTTGTGTGTGTTGTGGGTTCTGTACAGCGGAGAAAGGGAGAGGGGAGAGAGGGAGGGATCGATCGAAGGAAACTCAAGTAAAATTGTTATTGCCTTTATTCGGCCCATGCCTTCTTGCACGGTCCAGACGGCCAGTACACGCACTCGTACACATGCAAGCTCGCCACCTCCGCGAGGGAGCCTCCTGACCCCTCGGCTCAGGGCTGCAGAGGCTTTCGGAAGAAAGCAAAACGAAACGGGGGGGGGGCAATGGGTGGGTGGGAAATAGAGGGAAGTGTTCCAGTCTTTTTGGCAGCAATCATAGCGTGTGTCAAGAAAAGGATCCGCAGAGATGGGCGTGCGGCTGACAGGGCCTGCTCCTTCCTGCATAAAACATGAGGTGGGGAGGAAGTCGTGGCGGGGTGTGTGGAGTGGGGGGGGGGTCTGAGATTGCAAGGCTCCTCCGCTCAGCCTCCCCTTTCTCTCGAATCCTGCTGCCTATCAACGTCCGCCTGTCCGTGTGATCTCTGTGCAAACTCGCGCTGTCGGGTCTCTGGAAACACCCAAGGCTGCGATTGCAAGACGCGGAGCAGGGTCACCCAACTCCTTTGCGTAGAAAACTCGCCGGCGCCACCACCGGCTTTGTAGTTCCAACGTTCAGGGTCCCAAATGGACCGGCCGCCATCTCTCCCTGCAGACACCCCCTGCCAGCCCCGGGGAGCAGAGCTGGCCCTGGCGCAATCGTCTCTGGGCGTGCGGGGAAAACGCCCGGCTGGATGCCCCTTTCCTGGGGAGGAGAGTGGCTCTGGCAGGTGCCTTTTCCATTTGCTTGTTGGCTGGGGTTCCTGTTCCTCTTGGGCAGTGTGGAGTTAGAGGAATCTTCCGCAGCGAGGGCTGAGATGCCCAAAGGTCAACGATGGCACCATTGGAGGGCAGTGGGGAAGGGGCTCAGTGAGGGGGGAGAGCTGGTGCCTCCATCCCCGCCCCATCCATAATGCGCCTTCAATATGAAGGCTCCGCGTTGCTGGCACGCCATTGCGAGCACGCAACAGCGAAATAAAAAATGGGGGGAAGGGGGGAAAGAAGAAAAAGGCAGGGTTTCCTTCAGGCCTCTCCCCCCGCGTGCCGTTAATCCAGCTAGGACCACCCTAGTCCGTCCTGCCAGAGGTCTGTTGACAAGCCAATAGGCTCCACGCAAAAAGATGGGGGTGGAGGGTTGAGGGGTGGAGAGAGAATGACACCTCTCCCCGCCCCACACTCGGGAAGCTGGGCAGCACCACAAACTAGAATCCCAGGGAGGTTCCCCCGTCGGGTCCATTCCAAGCCAGAGTCCTCAGCCGTCAAACCTGAACTGGCAACGTTTGGTTCATTTGTAACCTCATGTCCTGTATGCTGCTCAGAATCTTCTTCTGGTGTCCTGCTAGCGTCACTCCTATCCTGAGCAAGTCCCTGGAAGGACACAGGGAGCAAAGGAGTTAGCAATGCACGGAAAGGGGAACTCCGTTTTTGCGGGGTGTCAGTAAGCGCAGGAAAGGGAGTAAGTGCAGCTGACCCATGGAACTCCCTGCCACCAGATGCATCAATGGGAGGGCTGGTGGTGGAGAGCAGTGTGTTTTTGCTCAGAGGTGTGAGTTGCGTTCAGATCTCTCCCTGGCCATGAACTCACTAGGTGCCCTCCAAAATGATGCAACGTGGGGGGTAATAATAATGACCTATATTAAAACACTGTGGTCAGAATCACCAACACGCAAGGCAAACAGTGTTCTCAAGTGCAATACAATTTTTAAGGCAGAAGTTCCACTGGGCAATCATAAATCTTAGCACAACTTAGCACTGTGCTGGATGGACAAGACTCTATTTTTAGTGGTATGAACTGACTTCCATTTCATGAATTGACTTTTTCAGCCCGCCCCCTTCAGATGACCTTCCTCCTCTCCACTTGACACTTGGGTAGGACTGTGCTTAGTGTCCCTGGACCTTAAGAATACAGAGTCCGTGTTTAAGCAGCCAGCTGGGGATTTTTTATTTATTTTTTTGCTGGGTGGGGAGGCTCTGTGAACAGTCCACACATGGAGGACACCTCCCTGCCCCGGACAGGACCATTCTCGAGCAGCGGTGCCATCAGAGAAGGTCTCTGGGGCAGGCGTCCGGAGGCCCCCACCTAGCAGAACAGAAAGGAGAGCCCTCGATGCAGTGGGGCTGGCTTGGCACATTCCGGAGAGAGTGACTCAGTGTACATGGCCCTCTGCAGAACCCACTCCCACCCCTGCAATAAGACATTTAAATCCAGAGCACCACTGTTCTCAAGCGAAGGCACGGGGGGATTCTGAGTCCCTGGCCTAACAAAGGGCCAATTCAAAGTCTTTCTTTGCTTTTTTTTGGCAGTGGTGAAGTCAGTACAAGAGGATTGACTTGATGGAATGCATGTCCCATGAAGGTCTCAGCAAATACTCAAGTGCCGGCTCGCCACATTTGGCAGTAGCAAGGATCTTTCGACTAGGGGCTGGCACCAGGAGATGGCGAGTTGTGACCCCGGATGATGAATCGTCTACAAGAGACTGTCATCTCCCCACCCACCCACCTACCCACCCCTGCCCGGTAGGGTGGTGAGAATTTCATTCAACAGTCCAAATTCAAGGAATGAAGAGAGGCTCTCTGGACACAGAAGACAGCATGATGGAGGTCAGGTGTGGATAATCAAAACCCAAAAATGTTGAAGGGAAATGTAGGGTTAGGCAAAGGCTCCACCTGGGGCAACACTCACATTTAAAGGAGTCGCGACTTCCCCGAAAGAATCCTGGGAAGTGTAGTTTGTTAAGGTCATTGAGGGTTGCTAGGAGACCCCTGTTCCCAGGACTACAATTCCCAGAGTTCCCTGCGCAGAAGGACTGCCTGTTAAACCACTCTGGGAATTGTGGTTCTGGGAAGTGAACGGGGTTTTTCTAACTGTTCTCAGAACCCTTTAAAAACTCCTGGAGTTCTTTTAGGGGAAGCCCTGGCTGTTTAAAGGGGTCTTACGGTGCTTTAAATGTATGGTGTGAATGTAGCCATAGTCCAGCGTCGGACAGTGGCCAGGCAGTTACTGGTGCTTAAAAGCTGCAAACACAGGGTACAAAATAAATTGGACAATTCCGGGAGTCTAATGTCAAAAGGGGATGGCGGGAGCCAGATTTTCAGAGCGCAAGGGAGTGGGCTTTAGAGCCCCACACCGTCTCCGCCCTTCCATAGGATTGGTAGAGCAATGCGTAATAAACAGACATATTAAAATGGGCATGATTTTGAGAGGTCACAGAATCAAGGAGCTGGGAGGGGTCTTAGAGGCCACATAGTCCCTGGCAGGAGGCTATCACGCTTCTGCTTCTGCAGGCCCAGCAAAGGAGAGATCACAGCCGCTTCCCAAGGTTGTCTGTCCCCTTCTTAAGATGCCATAACCATTGGGGTGCTTCTCCTAAAGTTTCACCCAAATCCACTTCCTTGCCATTTCCCACCCCTGGAAAGATGTCTGTTTCCCATGATGCAGAGCTTTTAAAGAGGAGAAGAATACTCAGCCTACTGCAAGAACTTTAGTCGGGTGCAGTCCGCTTTTGAAATATTATTATTATTATTATTATTATTATTATTATTATTATTATTATTATATACAGTGCTACCTCTGGATGCGAATGGGATCCGTTCCAGAGCCCTGTACGCATCCTGAAGCGAACGCAACCTGTGTCTGCGTGGGTCGCGATTTGCCGCATCTGTGCATGCGCGTGACGTCATTTTGAGCACCTGCGCATGTGCGAGCAGCGAAACCCGGACATAATGCGTTCTGTTACTTCCGGGTCACCGCGGAGTGCAACCCGGAAACTCTCAACCCGGAACTACTTGAACCCGAGATGTGACTGTACTTGACTCCTTGCTGCCCACCAATGTGTCTCACACAAACCACGGCTGCATATTCAGGGACGTTGAACAGCTCCGTCCTCTGTGTTCAGGGGCTCTGGGTAGGCACTCTCTTGCTTAACAGCATCAAGAAGTCTCAACTGTATGCCGTGTCCAGCACACTCTGAGCACATCCTAGCCAAAAGCAGGCGTTAGGTTGCCCACCACAAATGGACCAGGGAACTACAAGCCCATCTCTGTTCCCCTGTGGCTTGTAGCATCCCTGGTGAGCATGCTCCAGTCCTCACCTGGCCCCTGAGATCGTAACCAGGTGACATAACGTGCCAATCTTCCCCTGCAACATTGTCTGGCTTAACCGGAAACAGCCTGGTCTCCTGGGGCCGCTGCGTGCTTTGCCCCGCCGCCCCGCCCCCCCTCGTACTTACTCGGCTGTCATTTGGGCGACCAGGTCGAAGGAGGCGAATCCGGCGTTGACAAAGTTCTCCTTGTACCGCCCCATTTTGATGGCGTCGAGCCAGTCGCCCACAGTCGTGAAGGTGGTGTAATCCGGAACGGTGCGGTCCAGGAGGGGCTGGGAAACGCTGCGAAGGATGAGAGAGCCCAGAGGTCAGGCAAGGCTCAGGAGGGGGAGAGCGGGCTGCGTGTGGGGCTGAGCCGCAGGGGGCAGTCCTGGCAGTCCTGTAGCACGCGAGGAGGCTAAAGGCGGCTGTGTGCTTCCCTGTCCACCCTCTTTGCTCGTCGCTCCAGCCCCGGTTGCTGCCCGACTCCAGCCCCCAAGGCCATAGATAGATATATCCGAGGTTTGCTTATTTATTTTTCCTCCATGAGAGCTAGAAACTTGGCACAGTTAGTCCAGACACAGCAGGTTGCCTGTGCTTGGAGAGGGTGAGGGGGCGAACGGCACTGACCCAGATTGCACGCTGGCGATGACCTTCAGGCTGGCCGCGTTGCGGATCAGCTTGTCGAGCGTGTTCACGATCTGCGAGAACTTGGGCCGGAGGTTGCGGTCGCGCACCCAGCAGTCCAGCATGAGCTGGTGCAGCGCCGTGGGGCAGTCCATGGGCGGTGGAAGGCGGTAGTCTTGCTCCACAGCGTTGATCACCTAGTGAGAAACAGGTAAGGGGTCACGTAGGGGCGCTTTTGCTCCTGCACCTCTCCTTCTCCTACACGGGAGGAGGCCGTACTTACATCCTGGTTGGACATATCCCAGTAAGGTCTTTCGCCGTAGGACATCACCTCCCACATGACGATCCCGTAGCTCCACACGTCGCTGGCAGACGTGAACTTGCGGTAGGCGATGGCTTCCGGGGCCGTCCACCGGATCGGGATCTTGCCGCCCTGCGGGAAGAGACACTTGACACCGTTAATTAGCGCCAACCCCTCCAGGAGGGAGATGGGGTCAGTCTGATTATGCCGGGCTAATGAGAGTTGCATTCCAATTTATTTATTTTTAAACTATAATGCATCAGGCTCTCCCAAGTTTTCAGACAAAGGGTCTCTACCCGGAGACACCATTGGGGACTGAACCGGGAAGCCAAGCAGTGGCTCTAACCACTAGGCTATGGTCTCTTCCCAAAGATGGAGACCTTCCACTAGTACTTCCCTCGGCATATTTTTCCGCGCTCTTCTTAATTCTAGTTCTGGCCTCATTGGGGTAACTCTTCCTTCCCCACAGTGTTTCCTTGTAGCGTGCAAGAGGCCCTAGATATCTCTGTGCGGAGAGACCAGTCCTTGGACAAGGCTCCTCTGCCAGGCCTCTGAGAGAAGAGGGACAGGGCATGGCGGCAAGGGTATCACATACCAGCGAGCTGGTGTAGGTGGGGTCCGCGGGGTCGTCCTCCAAGAAGCGCGAGAGCCCAAAGTCGGACACTTTGCACACCAGGTTGCTGTTGACCAAGATGTTGCGGGCCGCCAGGTCCCGGTGCACGTAGTTCATCTCAGACAGGTACTTCATGCCAGCGGCAATGCCGCGAAGCATGCCAACCAGCTGGATCACCGTGAACTGCCCATCATTCAGCTGTTGGTGGAACAAGCAGAGAGGGGTCAGAAAGAATTGCTCCCTTCGACTCAGGTTTGGAAAGATCAGCTCTCCATGTGCTGTTTCCCTGCCTATCCTTAGGAATCTTGCTGTCATGGCCTGGGACTTGGGCTCAGACTCGGAACCAGAGGAGACTCAGTCTGCACCGGATCCTTTGCCTCAGGCATCATCTGAACCAAGTCTGGGGCCTGATCCTGAAGAGTCCCAGTCTGCACAGGTTCCCCTGCAACAAACACCAGCTGGGCCTAGTCAGGGGCCTGAGCCTGCCCTGGCTCCAGATGCAGAAATTACCTTGTTGCCTTCAACTGGGCCATCACTTACAGCTGCTCCACTACCAGTTGGGTCAGGGGAAGCTGAGGCGGCCCCTGGGTCTAGTAACCCACCGATGTCTCCCGAGTTGCAGAGACTGAGGTCTGAGAGAAGGATAGACCTGAGTACTCGCAGGAGGAGTGCTTGCCTTCAGGCAAAACAGGAAGGTGAGGTGCCGGGGGGTCAGGACCGGCTGCTGCCCCTACAAAGATAAGAGGCTGTCGGACCCCGCCCTAAGTTGCGGGAGCAACATTGCTGTGTGCTAGATCCTGCCTGAGATCCTGTACTTGTCCTTGCCTGGTTCCCTGCCTCATGTACTGCCTTGGCCCTGTTGGACTGACTCCTAGCAGAACCTTTGGATTCTGGTCCGGTCCTGGACCGCGTTTCACGGGTTACCCCCGGGCCCAGCACACTTGCCATGGTGCACGTACACACACAAGCAACCTCTGCCAAACATTGGAGCAACACATCCACATTTGATGGGTTGAATATGGCTCAGAATTGGAAAAGACCACGAGGATGACTATATTTATAAAGCTTGAAGAGTTTCTGTTAGGAATGATAGGGGCTGAAATTCGCCCCTCCCAAAAAAAATGTTAAAGTTGTCTATGTATGTACCAACAGCAGCTTGGATTCTATATGTGCAGAAATGGAAGGAAGAAGGTCCAACGATAATGGAGTATGCTGCTGGCAGTTCCCACACTGCAAGAAGCCAAGCTACAGGGAACCAGGCAGAGGGCCTTCTCGGTAGTGGCACCCGCCCTGTGGAACGGTAGTGACACCCTACAGATGTCAAAGAGATAAACAACTACCAAACTTTTAGAAGACATCTGAAGGCAGCCTGTTTAGGGAAGCTTTCAATGTTTAATAGACTATTGTATTTTAATATTCTGTTGAAAGCCGCCCAGAGTGGCTGGAGAAGGGGTATGAATAAATAATAATAATAATAATAATAATAATAATAATAATAATAATAATCTGCTTGAAAAGATCCCAGGAAGCTCTTGAAAGACCAGGGAGTCCTGCTCACCCGCAGGAAGGAGTCGAGGGCACAGTTCTCCATGAACTCCGTGACTATCATGACGGGTCGGCTCTTGGTGACCACCCCCTCCAGGTGAATGATGTTTGGGTGGTCAAACTGCCCCATGATGCTGGCCTCGCTCAGGAAATCTCTCCTCTGCCGGTCCGTGTAGCCCACTTTCAGTGTTTTGATGGCCACAAAGATCTCCCTCCTGCCTGGAAGCTTGAGGCGACCCCGGCAGACTTCTCCGAATTCACCTGCAGGAGGGCAAGATGGTCACATGATGCAAGTGAGTGGCCACACCCACCGAGAGCACGGTCAGACCCCACCCCCTCCTCTTCCCTCGGTGAAAGGGAGGAGCTGGGCTGCCATCAGGTGACTTGCCTGCTCCAATCACCTCCTCGATTTTCACGCACGAAATGTCGATTTCCTTGGCAAACTCCCGGACGGCTTCATTGGGGTCCTCATAAGTGAAAGGGTCAATATAAACCTTCATCCCTGGAGTGACTGCAAGGACAGAGAAGCGATGGATAAGGACCCATGCTTTTATCACAATAGATAGACATATCTGGGGCTCATTTAAGTTTGACTCGCCTAGGTTCTTGATTATCCCTAAGATTAAAGGTAAAGGTAAAAGTACCCCTGCCCGTACGGACCAGTTTTGACAAACTCTAGGGTTGTGTGCCCATCTCACTCTATAGGCCGGGGGCCAGCGCTGTCTGCAGACACTTCCGGGTCACGTGGCCAGCGTGACAAAGCTGCATCTGGCGAGCCAGTGCAGCACACGGAAACGCCGTTTACCTTCCTGCTGGTAAGCGGTCCCTATTTATCTACTTGCACCCGGCGTGCTTTCGAACTGCTAGGTTGGCAGGCGCTGGGACCGAACGACGGGAGCGCACCCCGCCGCGGGGATTCGAACCGCCGACCATGCGATCAGCAAGTCCTAGGCGCTGAGGTTTTACCCACAGCGCCACCCGCATCCCATCCCTGAGATTAGAATCATATAATTATAGAATTGTGGAGTTGGAAAGGACCACGAGGGTCATCTAGTCCAACCCCCTGCAAGGCGGGATTCTTTTTGCCCAATGTAGGTCTAGTGGCAAATTATGCAATTATTTTTCTTTTTAAACTAAAAAGGTGGTTTTTACATGCCTTCAATTCAGTGACACCCGTAAAGGAAAATCCTGTTCTGAATACTATGGACAGTTTTTCCTTATTACAATGAGGGCTGGAAACTTGTAATCTCTTTTGTCAAAAAGGAATGCAAAGGTTCTTGGGGTTGGAAGAATGCCGCCAGGAATTGCCATAAGGAAGCACAGTTGTGAGGATACATGATCCTCACCGCTATGTACCACCTTTCCATGGGAGAAAGAGGACGAAGAGCAACAAGGGTGACTGCCTCCTTTGGGGCTGCTGAGCACACACAGGCATGCAGGCATCTCTGGGAAATAAATGCAAGCTTGAGAAAGCAGAACCCACAAAAACAATCTTCACATGCCTGTGTGACTCAGGTGCTCATGCCACCCCTGGCTTGATACTCACTGTATTGCTGCAGCTTCTCCGTATACTCCGAGTCTGTGTTGTTTTGTTGCTTCCTGCCCAAAGAGAAAAGAAGGCATCAAACAGCCTGCAACATTACCCGCCTCCTGGTCATCTTTCCACCAAAACCTGAGCACTGGAACACTGAACACCATTGCACACAGAGAGCCGAAATCTATTCCACCCATCCTCTTGGTCTGTTATCTATCATTGCACAGTTAGTATCATCCATGCACAGATAATAGCTGGAGAATATTCAGTCAGCCCTGGGATACCATGAAGGCAGGGTGCTATAAAGGGCTTCTGTGCTTAAGCTACATTCATTGCACCTCTAATTGAAGGGCCACAGTCTGCACTTTCCGCATTCTGTTTCCCTCTGACCTCGCAGCTTATAATTCCCCTTTCCCTCCGTGGATATACAGATATCTATACAGACATGGACAACTGAGAATTGCACACCATGCATCTGATGAAGTGGAATCAAGTCCACGAAAGTTGGTGAGATGGGGGAACCTGCGGTTCTTCTAGAAGCCGTCAAACTGCAACGACTATCAGCCCTAACCAGCATGACCCCTGCAGTGTTAGAAACTCATATACAGTGGAACCTCGACTTACATACGCCTCGTCTCACGGACGATCCAAGTTGCATTCACGGCGAACCCAGAAGTAAACACTGGGTTTGCCACGATTCACACATGCGGCTTCTGCCACCTGCGCATGTGCAGAAGCGCACTACCACCGAATGCGCACATGCACAAGATGCCTCTTCTAGCATCCCATTTTGACCAGCGGATGGACCTCCGGAATGGATGATGTCCGTAAGTAGAGGTTCCACTGTATATATATATAAGGTGATCACCAAATAGCACCTTAAGCCATGGTTGAGGTCGCTACAATGGAATGTCTAGGCACCTCCCCCCACCCCTGATGAGATCTTTATTGTTGTTGGTTTCATTTCTATACCACTTTATATTTTAAAGAACAAATCTCAAAACAGTTTACAATACATCAAAGCATCAAATAAAGCAGTCCAGAATAAGGCAAATGCAAGCTTCGGGGAAAATACTTCAAATCTTTCCATAAGTGACGTCTTGCTTTCCCCATCTGCCAACCTGGCATTCAGAGATCTCCATGCAGTCGCAATGGGACTCGCACCAGTCGCAAAATGCGCCTTGCGACTGGCTAATTTCCAGCACTGGATCCATGCTCAGGGACAATGCGAAATGGGAGTCCAACAACTTCTAGAAAGGCGAAGTCTCCCTGTCCCCGACTTAAGTCATAATCAATCGGTCTTGGAGGTGCCGCAAGACTTTTGCTTGTTCATGCAAGCCAGGGATAGACAACGTGGTGCCCTCTGGACCCTGTGGATTACCACCCCTGACCACCGGCCATGCTGGGAGTTGAGTGTCTAGCAACATCTGGAGGAATGGGGGCCATAGTCCAAAACATCTGGACAGCACCACAAATTGGCTACCACCAATATAGGCAGATCCAATCCTTGACAGAATGAATAGTCACCCCCCTCCCCAGAGCTCAGGCTCTCCCTTGTCCCCGCCGGTACCTGAAGCAGACAATGGCTATCACCACGACCGCGATCACGAAGACGAGGCCTGCGGTAGCCGAGCCCACGATAAGAGGCAGTTCCTGGAAGCTCTTGCTACTGGAGCCTGTTAGGAGAGGAAGAAAAGGGAGGAAGAGTGTTGGAAGGTGGGAGTGGAGAAGGAAGGGAGATGCTTGGACGGCAGAAGCCTGTGGGGAAGGGAGGGGAAGGTGCAGAGCTCATACCATCCTCCACTGGCGTCCGAAACTCCATGGGGAGGCTGTACATCCCATAGCCAGCCACCGTACGAGCCCGGACCTGCACTATGTAGGCAGAGTTGGACTTCAGCCCTTCCAGGCGCACGTTGTTCTTCTGGCTGGTGACGGTGTTGGCGATGCCGTCACTCTGCTCTTGCTGCAGTGAAAGAGAAAAGGGGCATCTCAGGGTCACATCCAGCCCTTCCCCGACTTGGATGGTTTAAAAAGAGGATTAGACTAATTCATGGAGGAACGGCAATCAAAGGCTACTAGCCCTGATGGCTGTCTTCTGCTTCCACAGTAGGAGGCAGCAATGCTTATGAAGACCAGTTGCTGGAAACCGCAGGAAGGTAGAGTTGCTCTTGTGCTCGAATCCTGCTTGCAGGTTTCCCACAGGCATCTGGTTGGCCACTGTGAGAACAGGATGCTGGACTAAATGGGCCATTGGACTTATCCAACAAGCTCTTCTTGTGTTTCTAACACCTAGAGGGCCAAAGGTTCCCCACACCTGCTTTAGGCGGCTCTACAGGAAGGGACAGGAACGCGGGTGGCACTGTGGGTTAAACCACAGAGCCTAGGACTTGTCGATCAGAAGGTTGGCAGTTCGAATCCCCACAACAGGATGAGCTCCCGTTGCTCGGTCCCTGCTCCTGCCAACCTAGCAGTTCAAAAGCACGTCAAAGTGCAAGTAGATAAATAGGTACCGCTCTGGCGGGAAGGTAAACGACGTTTCCGTGCGCTGCTCTGGTTCGCCAGAAGCGGCTTAGTCATGCTGGCCACATGACCCGGAAGCTGCATGCCGGCTCCCTCGGCCAATAAAGCAAGATGAGCGCCACAACTCCAGAGTCGGCCACAACTGGACCTAATGGTCAGGGTCCCTTTACCTTTACAAGAAAGGGACACGCAGAGCGAAGGCATTCAAGGTCACCCCAGAATTCTCCTTTGCACAACTTTCTAGTGGTTTTCTCTACAGAAAGGCAGCCTGGGAAAGCTGTGCATTGATAAGATACTTCTTCCATGAAATAACCTGCATTCTCTCCTCCTTATCATAGCTAATTGTCATTATTTGTTGCTGCTGTCATTAACCGTTGCTCTGTACAGCACCTCTCATTGCTAAAGTGTTTTGTTATATATGGAGTAGAATCCAGCACCCTCCAGATGATGATGTTCCCCAACTCCCACCGTCCATATTCCCCCATCTCTGCAGCAATCATCACAACCACCCCTGTCAAGTATGCCAGCATCACCCCAGCCCGCTACCTTGCAGGCAGGGCGGCGGCACAAACAGCAAGATTTGAACGGAGGTCTTCCTGTTTGGCCGGTAGAATTCAGCACACTAATTCCCCTCTCAGCGGGAAAAGAAGTGCGCCGAGCGTTTGTCAAGCTGAAGTGTGCCCGCCACGTCCCTGCCAGAGGATTAGCTTTACCTTCTCAAAGTACTTTATCTCGTAGTCCAGGATGATCCCATTGGGCTGTTTCGGAGGCTCCCAGGAAAGAGTCATGCTGCTTCCCGTGCTGCCGTGCAGATGCATTGTGGGAACTGCTGAAGGAGCTGTGGAGGGGGGGGGGGAGAAGAAGCATCAGTCTCCCTCCTTATCAGCAGAAATAACAACTGATTCGGCTCCCCTGACAGACAACTCGAGGGATGAACATGTGAGTCGCTGAGGTCCTCAATGCAACACCCAAAGACACCTTGGTGCCTCTGTCCCCCCCCCCCCCATATTTCTCTTGGGGTCCATCAGGGCTCCCCATCACTCCTGATTTTCAAAACGCCTTTCATAAAGATTGTTATTGTCTCTCTCTTTTTAAGGAGCCAGCAGCAGCTGGGCTAGCAGGCTTCCAGCTTCCTTTCCTTTCTCTATGGCAGCGGTTCTCAACCTGTGGGTCCCCAGATGTTGTTGGACTACAACTCCCATCATCCCTGAGCTCTGGCCTTGCTAGATACGGGTGATGGGAGTTGTAGCTCTACAACATCTGGGGACCCACAGGTTGAGAAAGGCTGCTCTAGCATCTTCTGGGCCTGATTTGGGTGCTCAAAGGAAAGAAAGCAGCCTGGTCTTCCAGCTCCCATCCAAAACATTCAAGTAAGGGGGGGGGAGGCAAACCTGCAGGTGCTTTGTAAGTTTGAGGAATAGCCATTTCCTTGGATGCATTATTTTTTTCTGAAGATGGGGGCCACCCTGGTGCTTTTGGGGTGCTTTCCCTGTATTTTGGGCAGTTGGTTTTTTTTGGAAGCCAGGGGTTCACCTGCAATTTTCTTGTTAGGTTGCGTGTGTTTGCGCTGCCTGTTTTGGAGGTGAATTTTGCCTGTCTATTTCACCTGTGTTTTGCTTGTTTTGTGGGGTTACATTTCGGTGTTTTGCAAGTCTGAGAATCACCAGTATTTCTTATGTGAATTGTTTTCTCCAGCATGAATGTTTGATTTTCCAAATGTGTTCCTTGGCCCCAAAAAGGGTGGGGCTCCTTGGCCAGATTTCTACTGCCATTTTCTAAGATTTCCAGGACTCAAATAAAGCTGGAGGCACAACGAAGCATTCGCAAGACCACTAAAAATGGCTCAAATCCACTGGAGAGCCAACTGGCGTTCCATTCGCTGTGTCAAACAGGTCACTGTGAAAGGCATGATAGGCGCCAACGTGTCTGCTAAGCCACTGGAATGCAGGGCCTGAGCTGGAAGATCCAGTCCATCATCCAGAACGGAAACCCTTTTCGCTTCCTCTATTGCATATCCCAACAGAGGCAGCCTTCTGGAAAGGTCGGTAGCCCTTCATCAAGCTCCACCAGCAATTTCCCACTGGTCACATCGGAACAGCTGTCTTTGGGGCAACATGGAATGATGCCCACTATCAGGGCTGGCTCAATACATTTTGGCACCTGAGGCAAACCACAAAATGGCACCCCCTTGCCAGGGAAGAAGAGGGGAGTGAATATCTACGCCATGAGCAGGGGGGGGGGGGAGATGAAAATCAACATTGGTAACAGAGGGTGGGAGGAGATCAGCAGTGCCTCCTATTCACCGAGAGGCCGCTGTGGAGGCAGCATTTGGGAAGAGGGTTGCTGAGGAGACAGCAGGTCTGGCAGCAGAAGTGAGCAATGTGTTCTTGGATCCCCGGGGATCTTGCTGCCTGTGGCATTTGCTTCACCTTGTCTCATGGGAGAGCTGGCCCTGGCCATCCTGACTCCACAACAGGAGCCCCCAATCTTTGGAGGTCAGTGGACCCACATTTGTATTTCTGAATGAGTGCTGGAGCCACTCATCTGGACACTTCCCTTCCTCGTATCACTCTCCCCCCGTCCCAAGAGATCTGAGTAAAAGCCAGCTCCAGGAGAATCGATCTGAGCCTGGAAAAGGGCATAGAGATGGATGAAGAAGTCGGAAAGAACATCTCTCTTCCAAACTTCCTTCAGCTCTAGAAAGGTGGATCCAAGGTCTGGGGAGCCTGGAAGGCCATCACACTGGCTCATTTCATCAAAGGAGGGGAAATGCGTACAAACTCATTAAAAACAAACAAGCCTCGGGCAAGATTTTAGAAACAAAGGACGTAGTTACCGTAAGGCTCCTTCCCAATTCTTTAAGCAAGAACCACCAACACCATTTACGTTCTCTACAACAGCAACCTTAAATCCTTGGCTAGATGCACAACCAGATGCCCAACACACTTACAGGAATCCATGGCAGCTCCAGGACTCCAAGTTCAAGGCCTGTTTGGCATGAAAGGGCCTCAGCCCCAGAGGTTCCTGCTTCACCGCTGGCTCGGCAGAGATTGCCAGGGAGAGCCTAGGCAGCTGCCCTCCCTTTCCCATGAAGCACTCACCTGCCTGGTTGGTGGTGATGTTGACAGAGGCAAACTGGGGGTTCTGGAGGCTCTTGCTTGAGACTCCGTTGACGGCCTGGATCTCGAAGGTGTACTGTGTGTGAGCCATGAGGTTGCTGATGTAAATGTGCCTCTCGGTCAGGCCGAGTTGGCGGGGGACAAACTCCACGTTGTCGTCGCAGCGCATGCACAGCCGGCGCTCCACGCTGCACTTCTTGCAGATGACGTTGTAGAGCAGGTCGTCCCGGCCCCCAGAGTCGCGGGGCTCACTCCACTCCAGCACCAGGGATGTTTCGTTCACATTGGATATGACGTTGCGCGGGGCCGACGGGACACCTGCCACGGGATCAAAAGAGGCTCAAGTCCCCGAAAGACTTACCCTCAAAGCTGGGCTTTCCCCAGAGCCTTTCGCCACCCCTCTCCAAAAATAAAATAAAACGTTGCTCAGCATTTACAAAAAAGGCGCATGAGTCTTTGACGAGTTTTGCATACAAGTTTCTCTAGTCATCTTTACAGCCACCTTGTATTGGAGGAAGCAGAGGTAACGCTTTTAGGCGTGGCGGTTTGAGTGGGTACAATGCAAATGTACCCTTTTCTCTCCCGAACTAAGCTCTGAAAAAAAGAAGACTGGTTCTGCAAGTCTGCAGCATGGTTTAGTCCGAGACAGGGTAAAGCTGGCTGCAGAGGGCACCGATTGGCTAGCACCTGTGACATCAGAAACCGCTGGCTGGGTAGAACGGAGGTTCCTGGCAGGAAGGTTGCTATTGCTCACGGAGAGGGAGATAGGGAAGGAAATTGGTGTGGGGCATAAACACTGGCTGAGGTACAGGATTGGTTCTGCTGGTGCATTTAAACCACCAGGTAGCCTCCCGGCTACCTTTCCTTCCAGTAAGCAACAGCATCCCAAAGCTAGTGTAGAGGCTCCACCCCCCCCCCCAAAAGCCATTTCTGTGTGGCGTCACCAGCATACCTCTTTTCCCATCTTCCCAATTCCCAAAGCAGCTTTGCAAATCTTTTGTGAATTGTTAGTTTCGTCAACAAAGCAATGGGCGGAAGTATAAATGCACTCATGTGCTACCTTAGAGGTTCATCTCATTGGCCTTGGTACCCTCAAGCTAGAGTGGAATAATAAGCCCAAAATAAACACATTTTGAAGTGAAACCGAAACGCCAAGCAGCAGAAGGGCAGACTTACTGGTGCAGGCACTGTCGGGTGGGTCGGTGTCTGACCGGAAATAGTTGTTCTGGCACATGCAGAGAGTAGCTGCCCCGGAGCTTGTCCGACTGTTGGGAGGGCAAGGGGTGCACCGACTTTCCCCCTGCTTTGACTTGAAGGTGCCCGGTCCACAGGCTGGAAGGGAGGGAAGGAGAGAGAGGAGGAGGGAAGGAAAGAGAGGAGGTCTCAGTTACTGGCACACAACAAGAGATCCAATTTAGCCCCATTACACGCAAACGCAGAGCTGGTACACATCTGCAAAAAACCAAATGGCTTCATATTTCAGCCTACTTTTTTGTTGCAACACCTCACCCAAACGAATGCCCTTGCCAGGCTGGGCAATAACAAGCAAATCCTAAAATTAACAATCACTGTGGCATGTTGGCCACAGCATGGAGCGATGGCTTGCATATTGTTAATCATTATTATTGTCATCCCAGGACAGGCTGCTGCAACAACATGAAAACACAAGGCTGGGATCAGTTAAAGTAATTTATATGCAGAAGAATATGGTGTTGTGAGACACAGACAAGCACACCCTGATCTTTATCTAGATAAATGAACCATCGCAGAGCAAACACTGGTGGTGCAAATTCTGGGTTGCCTGCAGCACCTGAAGTCAGGTTCCTAATAGTGGCTGGAAAAGGGCCTTGGTGGTGATGGCGGTGATCTGTATCTTCCTCTTACCTTTTGAGGGGAGTTTTTAATATTTAATGCTGTATTGTTTTTAACACTCAATTGGAAGCCGCCCAGAGTGGCTGGGGAAACTCAGTCAGATGGGCAGGGTATAAATAATAATAATAATAATAATAATAATAATAATAATAATAATAATAATAATTATATTAGCTGCGACCTGATTCGCAGTCCTAATGGCGGCGACAATTGAAACTCTACTGCTGGGTACCCCCCCCCCAAGTGAGAACATGAAGACCTTGCCCTCGTTCTGAACTAGCTTTGGCCATAGCCAAATCTAACTGGCTACATGGCATCATCATAAAGCCAAATCAGAGCGAGGGCAGTGCTTTCTGTCCACAGCATCACCCCAGCTAGGAGAACCAATGGTGAACGATATTGGGAGTTGCGGTCCAACAACATATAGAGAGCCACACGCTCTCCTGCCTGACATTCAAGGCTGCTCCATTCCTCTCACCCACAGATCTCCCAGAGTCCCCTTCCTTCTTCCTTTTATTTCCAATCACTTCCAATGTCCATGAATGCAGGGAGGACAGCGTTGAAGCGGATGTGGATGAAGATGCCAGCTCCGAGAGAAGTTCAGTGAGGGAGGGCTGTGGCCCTGGGCAAAGTTTGCTTCTCTGTCTCTCCCTCTCTCTCAGATCCAAGTCTCCTGCCCCTTAAATGGGAGTTAGGATACAGCCATGTATCACATGTATACATGTACATGTATACATACACACACACACACACACACACACACACACACACACACACACATGTATGTATGTATACATACATATACATGTACATGTATACATGTCTACATATGTATACATGTATGTATACATGTACCATGTATTCACAGGCATGTGTGAACCCAAAACAGGGGGAGAAATTGCAAAGAACTTTCCAAATTTAAATCATCAGCAGGCCACCCTAACCAAGCTCTTTCTCTTCCACAATGATTTGAACAGTATTGCATTTTTTTATATATATAAACCACCAACTCGGAAGGAGAAATCCATGGAAGTACAATAAAAACATTAAAACGTCGCAAAATAATAATTGAAAAGCCCATAAATTTACACCCCACCGTTCAGCCATGGTCAGCTTCGACTTGGTGGGTGCCTTATGGTGGAATCTGCGTCCTGAGGGCTTTGTGGGAACATCCCCCCCCCCCCAGGCCGTGTGGGAACATTCCCCCCCATCTTTTCTTCCCAGAGCCCCAGAGGCGGGGGTGCCAGGAGACTCCTGCCTGCTGAGTTTCCCCCCACGTCTTCTCAAACTACCGCAGGAATCCCGGGTGAAGCGAGAGCAGCATCTCGCTCTGGGATTCCTGCTGACCTCGGAGCTGCCTCCGTGGACCAGACTGACAGTTGCTGAGCAGTCGGGCTGCGAGAGCCAAGACATTTTTTCCTTTCCACCCTCCAATCCCCGGGGGCCTGGAACAACCGACCACGTCCCAGGCCGTCTTTGCCTGGAGGGCTGACTGAGCCGTTTTCCACACAGCTCCTTTCTTTCCTCTCTCCTGCTCCTGGATTTGGTATTTATTATTGATTATGGTTATGATTACTACTTCAAATAAATATAGGGAAGAAAGAAAAATATGCAAGAATGGGAGAGAACGGGAAAAAAAGGAGAGGGACAGGCCGAAAACACAAACCTTTTGATCTAATAACTTCATGGCTGCCAGCTTTGATTGATTCCCAAACATACGCACCACCTTCTAGCAAGTGAAGCAGTTTCAGGCCCCCCATTTTTAAATATATATATATAGGGAGCCAGGCCCCTCAATGTTCAGAGGGTGTTCAGTTCTGTCCCCTGGCTCCTCACAACGTCAAATGTGACACCAGGAAATGGCACCGGGGCCCCTCAATCAACTTGATTGGGGAAACCCACCCAGATGGGTAGGGTATAAAATAATAATAATAATAATAATAATAATAATAATAATAATAATAATAATAATTTATTATTTGTACCCCGCCCATCTGGCTGGGTTTCCCCAGCCCCTCTGGGCAGCTTCCAACGAAAATGAAAGATGCACTAAAATGTCACATATTAAAAACTTCCCTGAACAGGGCTGCCTTCAGATGTCTTCTGAATGTCAGGTAGATGTTTATCGCTTTGACATCTGAAGGGAGGGTGTTCCACAGGGTGGGCGCCACTACCGAGAAGGCCCTCTGCCTGGTTTCCTGTAACTTGGCCTCTTGCAGTGAGGGAACCGCCAGAAGGCCCTCGGAGCTGGAGCTCAGTGTCCGGGCAGAACGATGGGGGAGGAGACGCTCCTTCAGATATACTGGACCGAGGCTGATTATTATTATTGAATCATAGAACTGTAGAGTTGGAAGGGACCCTGAGCACTATCTAGCCCAACCCCCTGCAATGCAGGAATACGCAGCTGCCCCATGCAGGAATCGAACCTGCGACCTTGCCGTTATCAGCATTGCGCTCTAATCAACCAAGCTATCCACATGGCTCCTCTGTTCTCAACAAAAAACAATGAATGCAGGTTAAAAAATTGGTCCCAATGAATCAATGGAACTGAGACTGGAGAACAAATGGTCGTTGCAGAAAGAGGCTCCCCATGATATACGTACACACACACACACACACACACACACACACACACACACACAGACAGAGTCCCAGATTTGAAATGCACAGAGCTGATCAGAAAACGAGTTGCCAGAATCCTGGACTGCACATCCAAGGGGAGAAGAGAGGACTGGAGTCTTTATTTGATGCTTTCCAACCCACCCAACGCCACATCTAAAACAATTTCATTGACGGAGTGAACTAGCACACCCGGCTAGATCTGAGATAAAAACAGCCGAGTTTGGGATTTTGGAAATGTTCCTGAGTGCATGGGAGTGAATTCACTGCCTTGTTTTACCTTTGGTAGTGAAGGTTGGTGGACACAGGATCCTGCCTTGAACTGAACCAGACCACCAGTCCAACACACTCAGAATTGCCTTTTTAATAGTATTAGTAGTATACCGCCCTTTACCCATAGATCTCAGGGCAGCTCGCAACATAACATTTCAATATAAAAAACACAAAATACATAACAAAAAATATGCCTTCCCTAACTGGCACCAGCTCCTAGTTTGGTTCATATCAAAATAGGAAGTACCTGGGTACTTTATTAAATACTGGGGACAGGGAAAGGAAAGTTATTGTTGACGGAAAGAGATGGCTGTGCAGGGTGGGAAGATAAGAGCTGCAAGGACTAAGCCTTCCATCTCCCCAAGATGGGCTCATTCTCCCCTTGAGTCTATTTGTAGGCTCTCCCTCTCTGCCGCCCTGAGGACGAGATGCTTTCCCCTTGTTTTCCTAAACGTTTAAGCTTCTGCAAAGATGCAGCAGATCCTGCGCTGCAAGTTCCGATTTCAAAACCTGTCGTGCTTTGAAGTGCAGGCTTCCCAGACTCCCATCCTGTGGCCAGAGCAAAAAATCCAACCCACCCAGGGCAGGACATGAGTACACAGCAGTAAACAGGAGGGGTGGAGGAATCCTCCCCACGCGTGGTCAGGCTCAGGGGCCCAGCCCTAGTGCGCCGACCCCGGCAATGACTGCCGAGGCAAAGCCCTCTTCATCCTGCCTAACCACAGAGAAGTGCCACAGGAATTTGGAGTGCGACAGGAAACTGGCAGGACTGCACCGAAACCAGAGTGGGTGGAATCCAGAGGCAGCAAACGCTGTCCTTGCCCTCTTGCCAAGCGCAAATCAGATGAATAATTTCCATATCCCCCTACCCTGCCAGATTTCTGGCAAATATTTAACGGAGCCTTTTGACTTTTCCATGTTCCCTTTCCAGTTGTTTGGTGAGGAAGGAAGGAAAGTGATTAGACCCACAATCCATCATCTCTTCCCAAGCTCCCCTAGACCTCAGCCCTGCTCTAGCTTTGAGGTACATGAATCATGTTTCATGGATAACATAGACCCCAGGCTCTATGTGCAGCCTCCTTGCTTCAGAAATTTATGGCTGCAGCATCTCACCATCCTGTAGTGGCCTGTGCTGCTATCATGTATCTTGCATTTTCATGCCTGGATAGCTCAGTTGGTTAGAGCGTGGCACTGATAATGCCAAGGTTGCAGGTTCAATCCCCGAATGGGACACCTGCATATTCCTGCATCGCGGGGGGTTGGACTAGATGTTCCTCAGGGTCCCTTCCAATTTTACAATTCTGTCATTTCATGATTCTGTAGATCTGAGACCTACAGATGAAGGGTGGTATACAGACAACGACAACAACAAACATCTTGGCTTGTCTGTGCTAGAGAGGTATCCCTTTCTAGAGTTGCACCTTATTTACCCTGGGCTGGGCCCAAATCCCGGAAACGTCTTAATGTGTCAACTTGTATTTGTTTATTTCTTCTTGCTTCCTGGGCACATGATGTCTGCTGAATGTGAGGGAAAGCATTCATGGCATTGACTCACCCTGGATGTGCAAATCGTGGCTTTTCGCCGCATGGTTATTACCCCATTGCAGCTACTACATCTCCCAAAGTGGGTTAGCCAATTACGGCGCAGTAAATGTGGGACAACCTTCAATCCCGAGGAAACAGGGAATTCTTTGTCACAGTGGTGTTGCTGTCAAGGTGCCTTCTTTCCAGATCTGGGCTCCACTGCCCCGAGGAGCCATGGACTGAGAGGGTCCCCAGAATATATGATGGCCTCTGGCATCTGGGGGACTTCAGCACCCAAACACTCCTTTCCGGAAGCCCATTGGTTTCTCTTGACCTTGGAAAGAGGCTGGCCCAGATCTTCTGGATCAGGTCTGGGATCTGCTTGGGCAACAACCAACGCTGACCTTGTCTCCTCTGACCGTCTGCCCAACTTCCCTCAGGCTCTGTTCCCAGCCATTCACGTTTCCTTCTTCCCACCTTGCTGGCATTCCAGACTATTTACAGCCCAGGCTGTCAGCAATAATTAACTTCTGGAATCCATTGCCACAAGATGCAGTCAAGGCCCTGGTGGCTCAGCCAGCTTTTTTTTTAATTTAAAGGATTAGGCAAATTGATGGAGGGCCGTTATGAGTCACAACAATGGAAGAGCCAGCTGCGAGCCAATGGCCAACTGGAGTGGCCAACCGGAGGCTTGTGGGAAACCTGTAGGCAGGATCGGAGCACAAGAGAGCTCTCCCACCTGTGGTTTCCACCAACTGGTATTCCATTGCTGCTTCCAACCGTGGAGGCAGGACATAATAATCATGGCTTGTAACCATCCATAGCCTTGCCCTTCGTGTTATCTTCTTTTGAAGTCATCCAAGAGGATGGCAATCCCTGCCTCCTGTAGGATAAGGTTACCAGACATCCCCGTTTCCCGGATTGACAAATCAGTTCCCTGACAAAATCCATCTATTTAGTAGGAAGTTGAAAAGTGTCCCCGGATTCATTGAAAAATATCTGGTAACCTTACCGTAGGAGCGAGTTCCATAGTTTAAACTATCACTGAGTGAAGAAGGACTTTCTCGCTGGGAATGGAACTTCGATGCTGAAAGGCCTTATGGTCACCAGACCAGAAGCCAGAGGATGGGGAAGGCTCTCTCTCTCTCCCTCCCCACCAGGTCCCAACTGGCCACTACTGGAGACTGTGTGCACTGGGAGACAATGGGTCTTTGACATAAAACAGGAAGGCAATGCTTATGTTTTTAATGCCAGGGTGATTCAGCATTAAAAGTCTAACTGAATTGGGCTTAAGAGTGCTGCCAATGTGTTCCTGAGGACAGTATATAATAGAATAATAGAAGTTGGGAGGGTCATCTAGCCCAATCCCTTGCAATGCAGGAATATCAACTAAGGCATCTATGACAGATGGCCATCTAACCTCTGCTTAAAAAAACTCCAATGAAGGAGACTCCACAGATCTTACTGTCAGACATTACTTCCTGATGCTTAGTCAGAATCTCCTTTATTGTAACTTGAAGCAATTGGTTTGGGTCCTACCCTCTGGATCAGGGAAAAAAACCCCAAGCTTGTCCATCTTCCATGTGACAGCTCTTGAGATATCTGAAGATGGCTCTCATACCTCCTCTGGGTCTCCTCTTTTCCAGGCTAAACATACCCAGCTCCTTGAACCATTCATCATAAGGCTTGGTTTCCAGACCCTTGATCAACTTGGTTGCTCTCCTCTGCACACCTTTCAGCTTGTCAACATCCTTCTTTAACTCATGGTGCCCAGAACTGAACACAGTATTCCAGGTGTGGTCTGACCAGGGCAGAATAGAGTAGTACTCTTACTGCCCTTCATCTGGACACTAGACTTCTATTGATGGAGCCTAGAATAGCATTGGCTTTCTTTGCTGCTGCTGTGTCACATTGTAGACTCATGCTCAGCTTTTGGTCCACTAAGACCCCTAGATCTTTTTCACATGTGCTACTGGTAAGCCAGGTGTCCCCCATCTTATATCTGTGTAGTTTTTTCCTACTGAAATTCATTTTGTTAATTTGGGCCCAGTTTTCAAATCTGTTGAAGTCATTCTGAATCCAGATTCCACCTTCTGCAGCATTAGTCACCCCTCCCAGTTTGGTGTCATCTGCAAATTGGATGGACACCCCCTCAATTCCTCCGCCCAAGTCATTTATAAAGACATTGAACAACAATGGGCCCAGGACAGAACCCAACAGCACCCCACTTGTCACTTTTCCCCATAAGACTTGGCCAGAGCCTTCATACCCAACACAATGTTCTCCAGATGTTGTATGAATCCAACTCCCATTGGCTCCAGCCAGCATAGCCAATGATGAGGGATTATGGGAGTTGTAGTACAACAACATCTGCAGGGCACCACACTGGCCACCCTGGAGCTAAAGGGCAATGAAAATAACTTGATGACAGCACATAAACTAACAAACCACACCCTTTCCTCATTTCCAGTTCATCTGCTTAATGGCTTTGGCCCGGTTTCAGCTAAACACTTGCCCACGGGTAAAATGGATCTATCCTGGGGACCCAGAAGGTCCATGGATAATTATATTCTGCCCTCTCAGTTCCCAAATCATCACCAAGTACTTAAAATTTTGGTACAGTTTGTACATTTTCTAATGAACCTGCGAGGGGGTGGGTTCTCCAGAATTCAGAATATTTTGATAAGCAGTGCTGGGTTTACTGGGAATTCAAAAGAAGAAGATGTGCCACAGGAGTCATCTGTGAGGAGCTGACATTGCTCCATGAAACCAATGGCTGTTGTAAACAGAGTGGGGGCGCAATCAGTCACAGGACAGTGGTGGTAGATGAGACCCTTTTGTTTCCACAATAAAACCAAGAGAAGGAAACGATATTACATTCCTGGGAGCACCAGCGTTTCCACAGATTTTATATGACAGACTCTACACATGAACCTGTGCTTTCCAATTTTTAATGTTAGAAATTTCAATAAATATGTTTTGAAGGGGAACATTGACAGAAACCAGCTTCACTATCACCAGCCAAGACTACAGGTGTCCTGCCTGATTCGTTTTGCTGAGCTGTTGCTTTTTGCTACAAATCTCTCCCTCTCTTTTTGGGTGCGTGTGTGTGTTCTTCAGTACCTTCTCTAAGCAAAACAATTTGCACATGCATTTTATTAAACTGCTTGCAGTTTTGGCAGAAACTGCCTCTGTGTTCTCTTCATAGAAGGAGCTGCCTTAATCTTGAGCCAGACCCACCTAGCGGACCTGCAGCTTCCTCCTCCAAATGGCCACGACTCGCCCCAGCTGGGGACTTGGCCTCCCCAAATCCTAGCACACTGGAAACACTGAGAAATGAATGTGGAACATCACACCTGCATAGCTCAGTTGGCGGAGAATGAGAACTTTAATCTCAGGGTTGTGGGTTCGCATTTATGCAAGGCAAGAGAGGCATTTCACACACCGGCTCAGTTATCAGTACAACACCCCTGCAAAGTAGGCTAGCATTTCCACTCCCTTACGAGAGACTAATGACTTACTAGCAGCCCCCTGCCTTCGCCTCCCATTCCCCGAGAGATTAGGCAGCCCCCCCCCCAGCCATCCCTCCTTGCTTCGCTCACCGGCAGATGACACCAAGTGCCCCTTCTGACTGCAGCCTGTCAGCCCTGTGGGCGACACCCAGCAGAAGCCCCCCCCCCCGCCGTGCGGGCAGCCCCCTAGCCCCCAACCCCTCAAAGCCGCTGCCTGCTCCGTTGGTTGGAACAAGGCGTCTTGTGTGACCCTCTTTTCTGGGGGGTTGATAAATGCCAGGAGGCCACAGCTGTGAGTAGCTGGATCCAAACCCTCAAACAGACTTCCATTCACATCATAATCAACCCCTTTGTTGCAGGCATGGCTGCAAGGATGGGGAGGGGGGGAAGGCTCTATATCTCCCCCTCCCCCCCCCAAAAAAGATTCAAAGTAGATGAATTAATCACAGGCTTTGGGGGCATACGGCTGGTTCCATCACTTTTTTTTTTGTACAAAGGATTCACAACAGCCGTTCCAAGCTGAGGTGGAATTGTTTTTCAGGCTCAATCGGTACAGCATGAGACTCTTGATCCCAGGGTTGTGGGTTCGAACCCCACGTTGGTCAAAAGATTCCAGTATTGCAGGGGGTTTGACTAGATGACCCTCAGGGTCCCATCCAACTCTACCAGTCAGTGATTTTAGGTGTGATATTATCTTGCAGCCCTGATCACAGTGAAAAGGTCAGGGACAAGGGAGTGCTTTGGCTCCCCAGGTAAGCCTTATAGCAGTGCTGCAGTTAACGACAGCTAATGACAACCAGAGTTGCCTCAGGATCATTTCAAAGCCATGCTTAGAGCAGGAATGGGGGACCTTATACAGCTCGGGGGGCACATGGAAATGGTGGGTGGGGCAAGAGGAAAAAGCAGGCAGAGCAACGAGGCGGTTGGAGGATGGATGGCGGCTAATGGATTGAGGTTGAATCCTGACAAGACAGAAGTACTGTTCTTGGGGGACAGGGGGCGGGTGGGTGTGGGGGATTCCCTGGTCCTGAATGGGGTAGCTGTGCCCCAACTGTGCAGCCTGGGAGTCATTTTGGACTCAAAGCTGTCCATGGAGGCGCAGGTCAATTCTGTGTCCAGGGCAGCTGTCTACCAGCTCCATCTGGTACACAGGCTGAGACCCTCCCTGGCCGCGGACTGTCTTGCCAGAGTGGTGCATGCTCTGGTTATCTCCCGCTTGGACTATTGCAATATGCTCTATTTGGGGCTACCTTTGAAGGTGACCTGAAAGCTACAACTAATCCAGAATGCGGCAGCTAGACTGGTGACTGGGGGCAGCCGCCAAGACCACATAACACCCATCTTGAAAGACCTACATTGGCTCCCAGTACGTTTCCGAGCACAATTCAAAGTGTTGGTGTTGACCTTAAAAGCCCTAAACAGCCTTGGCCCAGTATACCTGAAGGAGCATCTCCACCCCCATTGTTCTGCCCAGACATTGAGGTCCAGCGCCAAGGGCCTTCTAGCAGTCCCCTCACTGTGAGAAGCCAAGTTACAGGGAACCAGGCAGAGGGCCTTCTCAGTAGTGGCGCCCACCCTGTGGAATGCCCTCCCACCAAATGTCAAAGAGATAAATAACTACCTGACATTCAGAAGACATATGAAGGCAGCCCTGTTCAGGGAAGTTTTTAATGTGTGACATTTTAGTGTATTTTTTGTCTTTGTTGGAAGCCTCCCAGAGTGGCTGGGGAAACGAGCAAGATGGGTACAAATAAATTATTATTATTATTATTATTATTATTATTATTATTATTATTATTAGAGTTTCATCTCTGTGCAGTATGCTAGCTTCTATGTCTCCCTCTCTCCCCCGGGTATTCTTCAGCCAAGCAAGCAAAAGGCATTATCAGAGTTCAAGGAGCCAGACAAAAAACATTCAAGGAGGGTGCAAAGCAGGGCTGGTAGTTGTTTTTTTTTTTATTATTATTATTATTATTATTATTATTATTATTATTATTATTATTAGCAGTAGTAGCAGTAGTTGATTTTATTTATATTTTGATTTTTCTAAAAAGCTTATTTTAAATTCTACTTTTGTTATCTATCTATCATCTATCTATCATCTATTAAGCTATCAAATTGTAACCGCTTAGAGGTTTTATTTACAATTAAGCAGCATACAACAACTTCTCTTAACAGAAATTAAAATTAACAAGGCAAAAGGGAAGAGTCCTGGGGGGTGGGGGCAAAAAAAAAGAGAGGTCTGGAGGGGCTGCCTTTGCTCCCTGGATAGAAGGTTCCCCAACCCTCCTGAGGAGGGAAGGGCCATAATTGAAGCTCGCCACTCAGGCATAAGCCCACCTTGGCCCAGTCACCATCCCTTAGCCTAACCTACCTCCCAGGGTTGTTGTGATAATGAAATGGGGAGGAGAACCATATACACCACCTTGAGCTCCCGGGAAGATAAAGCTGGTGTATAAATGTAATAAATAATAGCAAGAGTCTGTAACCGGCAGAGAGAGTCAGCTGTATTGACAAGCATGGCCAACCTTGCACCTGCACCATCCCTGGAGAGCGCTGTCCAAAGGAAGCCAAGCCAAACCAAGCACATTACAGTGCCTTAGACATCCACATAGTGCACAGACAGGGAACTGGTGGCCCTGCAGATGTTCCTGGGACGCCATCTCCCAACAGCTCCAGCCAGCACATCTGGGAGGGCCACCATCCCTGATACAGCAGACATGGAGACAATATTCTGCGCACGGAGCAGCCGCGCCAGGAAAGAGGGAGCCAATCCATTAGGATGCTTTGCTAATGCTGCAATTCTCTGGAAAAATCCCACTGGATGACCTAAGTGTTTTATTAGCAAATGTTCCTTGCTGATACGAACCCCTTTCCGCCCATCTCCCAAGTCCCCTGCTGAGTAAGAAATCTGGAACATGAAGCATCCAAGCGGCAATGTGCGCTCAGCCGCGCACCAAGGGGACCTGGCCTCTGCAAAGGAAGAGGTCCATCTAAGCAGCGCATGAGCCAAGCGCTGGGAGATGAAACCCACAACTCAGGATATTTCACTCATTGCTGCAATCCTCATAGGGCTGTCTCAGCACAGAGGCAGCTCTCTTGCCCAACCAGTTGCCCTGAGAAAGCCACTCCCTGGATTGCTTCAGCCTTCAGCTCGTTTGATCAAAGAGTGATGGGATGAGCTGGCCTGATCTCGGGGCAGGGCCCTCGGAGGTTGGCTTCTGAGGCCCAGGCCTGGTTCTCTCTTAGGCGGAAAGTCTCCCTGCAGCTTCAGGCAGCCCATAGATGCTAAAAGGATGGAGAACTCCTCATCCGCATGCAACACACACACAAATCCCAGAACGGAGAAAATGAACGTGCTGGGGACTCCCATTCCTCCTTGCTTCTTAAGGGACTTGGGTAAGAAGCAACGATCAACTTAGAGCTGAGGATGAAGAACCCGAGGACTACAGTTGGCCATGTTGCTAGATGGGAACTGAAGTCCCAACAACACCTGACTAGTAGGGCTGGGCGATAGCAGCTTTTCAACCTCGTGATGTATCACCAGCTGAACATCATGATATAGTAAGGTAAAGGTAAAGGGACCCCTGACCATTAGGTCCAGTCGTGGCCGACTCTCTCCGGGGCTGCGGCGCTCATCTCGCTTTATTGGCCGAGGGAGCCGGCGTATAGCTTCTGGGTCATGTGGCCAGCATGACTAAGCCGCTTCTGGTGAACCAGAGCAGCGCATGGAAACGCTGTTTACCTTCCCACCAGAGTGGTACCTATTTATCTACTTGCACTTTGACATGCTTTCAAACTGCTAGGTTGGTAGGAGCAGGGACAGAGCAACGGGAGCTCGCCCCATCGCAGCGATTTGAACCGCCGACTATACTATGATATAGTAGGGTTGCCTTATTTGAACAACTTTTGGGCCAAGATTGTTGAGCTATTTTTATGGAAATTTGACATCCAAGGATTTGCCAAAAAAACACTTCTGACGTGGGTTGCCATAAACCTGGGAGGAACCAGTTGCATCAACCCTGCCCCCGTGAGACGCCACAGCACTCTAGCCCTCAAACCAGTCCAGGGTGACATATCGGTAAATCAGCCAGGGCTACTGACAAGCTACAGGCTCCCACATCCCTTGTTCACAGCATCAATGTGTATATATTGCCTGAGATGTGGCATTGCAACCCACAGTGGTAGTAACTGCTAATGGAGTGTTCTCAGTTGACTCTTCCCATGAGTCCATGCTGAGCTTTTGTTGATAAATCTGTTTGCTTACCAGAGGCCCAAAGATGGCGTTTGCCTTCCTGGGGTTATAAATTAACCCTTGTCCAGCTGTCAAGTACAGTCATGGAAGTGGAGGTTCTCGTTGGCCTAGTTTTGACAAAGAGTGGTAAATCTGTGTGTGGGCTCTAGTCAGCAGGTTCAGGGTCACCTGGTTGAAAGCTCCACCTCCCCCCCCCAAAAAAAAAAAGTTGTCAAGGAGATGACTGCCAGCTTTGCCTTCTCACTCTTCTCCCTGACTGATTGGTTTTCTGCATGCGGGGGATTTGTGCGCACAGAGGAGCAGTCAACTGTATGTAATCTCTATCTGCCCTACTGCTGGCTGCTCAGCTGAACAGGGAGAATATTACTATGCATTAAAGCCCCCCCCCCCCAAGTAGAGTTGAGCTTGGACATGGCTGCTGTTTGGGAAAAGCAAGTTCTGCATGTAACTGTAAGTGCAGGGTTGCAAACACCCACCTAGTCACCTGTGTTAAAACTTTCTCCAGGCAATGAGGGGTGCTTTGATAAGAGCTGAGTTCCTTCCCTTTATCCCAAAACAGATTAACAACAACAACAACAACAACAACAACAACAACAACAACAACAACAATTTGTACCCCGCCCATCTGGCTGGGTTTCCCCAGCCACTCTGGGCAGCTTCCAACAAGGCTTAAAAATACATCAAAATGTCACACATTAAAAACTTCCCTGAACCAGCAGATATACAGGCAGGCAGGGAATGTTTGCTGCAGATTTGCTTGCAGGCTTTGGTTCCTATGCGCCTTGCAACAGGGACAACCCTACTAGGATCCACGGAGAGCTGGCCACCTTAGGAGGGGTGATGTTGGGTGGAGATAAGGGGCAGCAGAGTTGGAGATAGAGAGGTCCGATCTAAGGCACACACTCCAGCGGGAAGTTCTGGTGCACAAACTTCATTGAAACGAACGAGAGCTGCACTTTCTCTCTCATACAGCTTCTGTTATTTCCCCCATGAGGTAGGAACAGGAGAATTTACTAGTGGGTTGTGCAGTGTATTTATCCACAGGGAAGTACCATTTGGGTCGAGTGCCAAAGTGTTTGGGGCTAGCTCTGCCTTGCAGAGGAGGGGGGGGGGTGTAGAATAAAAGCCTCAACCCAGAGAGAAAAGATTGCTATCTTCCAGGGAGCTGGAAGCTGATGTGAAACAGCCTTATTTTCTTGGGCAGCCTCCCCGCCCCTGAAGCAGAGGCCAGGAAAACAAGATAAGTCTCACGCAGCTGAATGCGGCTTGGGCTTCCCAAACGGCCCTAACCAAGGATCTACTGGGGGAAAGGAATGTCTCCAGCTTCAGCACGTATTTTCCCAAACAGTTGTGTCAATGCTCTCCACCCGGAGAGGTGGGCTAGAGAGCATGGCCCGTCCATCTGGTGGCTAGAATGGGCTCCAAAACTTTTTGGCAGTCAAGACTTTCCTGCTGGGGTATGACACCTGCCCTGCATCGCTTTGAACCGAAATAGACTGACCTTTGGGGCCTCCCCTCGAAACCCACAAAACAGCCTTATACATATTTATGGGCTGAGCTCTGTCCAAGAAGCAGACACCCTTTCGCCATGAATGTTCCAAGCTGCACAGCCTGGTTTGTTTTCAGGCTGCAAAGCACACACGCCAAAGTTTCGCCTATGAACTGAACAGCAAAGTGTGAAGGTGACTAGATCTGTGTTGTGAGTGGTTTTTTAAAAATTTACTTATAATCGGCGTTTGAGACCTTGTACTTGGCTATTCATCTCCTGGGCACTTTCTCAAGTGAACAATGCAGGTGTGATTTTCCTGATTCTGCTAACCACCCATTTGTAGATTTCCATGTTCTGGGATCAATCAACTATTAAGAAAGAGGATCTCAGCTGCAGCAGAGCTAGGGAAGGCCAAGTTAGGAACAAGGAGAGCTGTTCTCATCCTGGGGGGAAACTGGGCAATTAGATGAACCAAAGATTGGTGGGTGGGGAACCTGTGCTCCTGCAGATGTTTATATTTATTGCACAATATTTATAGACTGTTCCTCATATGAAATCCCAGAGATAAAATGCCACTAAAAATACTACGGAATGATCATAAGATGAGCCTGTTGGCCAATTGCCCATCTAGTCTAGCATCCTGTTCTCACAGTGGCTAACCATATGCTGGTGGAAAACAGGTCCTTAAAATGACTGGCTCATCTTAAAAGCTGAAACTGTAGAAGGGGCCTGTAGACACAAAGTGGAATTCCCCGTCAGCCCGTACCAATATGGCCAGTGGTGAGGCATGATAGGAGATGTAGTCCAGTAACATGTGGAGGGCCACAGGTTCCACCATTCCTGATTTACAGAATCTTTAGCTCAGCTGGTAGATCTCAGGGCCGTGGGTTCAAGCCCCGCGGTGGGCAAAAGATTTTGTCATGGTCTGTTCCAACTCTACACTTATCTATGATTCTATGTTAAGTGCCCGTCGCCATCTGTTATAATGACTCTGGGCTCTAACAGCAGAGGAAGAGACCTCCTTGCCAACACCAACACAGTGCCAGCCAGCTTGCCTGTGATTCCGCTAACTCGGCTGCATTTGTTTTATTGTGACAGAATGTGTGGGTGAGCCAGGGCTGTCCCAGTTTGTGCTCAGCAGCGCCCAATTCCATCTGGATGACCTGCCCACGCAGTGATGCAACGCTGCCAGGCAGGCCTATTGGCAAGAGTGGACCTGGGCTGTGCGCAGCTGACGGAGGCCCCGCAACATCTGGCAGCATGGCCTGCCCCGAGGTGCAGGTGTTCAAAAGTAAAAATACAGCAACTTAATGTCGTACCTGCAGGCCGACAGCTACCTGTCTGCGTCTGGCTTCTCTCAGGATGTTTCCATGCAGACATGATTGACAATGTACAACCCTAGAAGGCTGCCTTAGATGTTGCCTAACTTTGACATAAGAAGACAAGAGAATCCTGCTGGATCAGGCCTGTGACCTATCTTGTCCGGCATCCTGGTCTCGCAGGTGCCAACTTGATGCCCGTGGAAAACCTGCAATCAGGATTTGAGCAGAAAAACAGACTCCTCTCCTGTGACTTCAGGAAACGGGTCTTCAGAAGGTCTACTGTCTCCAGCTGTGGAGGCAGACCATAGCCCTGATGGCTAGTACCCATCGACAGTCCTCTCCTAGCTCAGCATTGCCCACACTGAGTGGCAGAAGCTCTCCAAAAGTCTCTCTCAGCTGTGCTTAGAGATGCTGGGGACTGAAGCTGGGGCATTCTGAATGCAGAGAAGCTGTTCAACCACTGAGCTACAGCCCTTGAGATACCCATCCTCTGCCATTGTTATTGTACTGGGATCCAGTATGCTGAGATTTCAAAGAAAGTGGGAAGAGAAGGGAATACCTTGAGTAAAAAGAACTTCCTCCATCTCTAGTTGTCTGCAAATTGCGGGTCCCTTGATTAAAGGCAAATATTTGTTCTCTGACCTTTTTGCATTGTGCAAGAGTTCTGTAACATACTATGTGCAAGGAGATAAAGAACTACACAACTTTTAAAAGACATCTGAAGGCTGTATCAGGAAGTTATAATGTTTGATATTTTATTATGTTTTTATATTTTGCTGGAAGCCGTCCAGAGTTGTTCTTGTTGTTGCTGCTATTTTTTATTATTAATTATCATCATCATTATTATTAACCAGAAATGAAAAACAGTTGTGTACAACTGCAAGAACTTCAGGAACAAGGCTCCTATTGAGTCCAGAACACCCACCGGCAGATGCAATTGCCACAGCTCCTCTGTACAACCCATTGCAGAATATATTAGCCTTCCTTGCTCTGAACACCATCTCATGCAGAAAGCAGCAATCAGCTCGTACTCTTGCACATGTTCTAGAAGTCAGCTGCAAGAGTGAAGCGGGTCCCTCAACTATCAGAAAGCAACACAGGTTTGGTTTTTTATTTATTGGATTTCCCTCTTGCCCTTGCTCCCAAAGGAGCCCCCGAGTCCAGATCATTCCAGTCTATTTAACGAGGTCGCAGCAGGCCAAGAGATAGCCGCTTCAACACCTCTGAATCAGAGCACCTACCGTGCGAAAGCCCACGGAAATGGTTATTCTTTGAGTGTCATCTCAGAAAGGGAGCACTGAAAACAAAAGAAATTGCCACATCTTGCGGCGAACTGAGCTCTCCTTGATCCCCACGTTGCATGCCTAGTGTTGACCCAACCCAACTTGCTCAGGCGACCTGACGGGACCCACAGCACACGGTGGTCTGGCTTGGGGAAGAAACCTCTCTTGCAAAATCTAGACCTCGCCCATGTGACTAAGGGCCAACAAGGCTGGGAGCTTGGCTTCTTTCAAAAACACACACACACAACCACCCTGAAATCGCACACAAAAGTGACTCACATATGGCTCGTCGTTACCGCACAGAACACTTGGCAAGGAGAGGCAGGAGTTATCCAAAGCCCTGAGCAATCCCTGAAGTGCAAGCTTGGCCAAAATGTCGGGGTCCCCTCCTTCCAGCTGGGAGGAGCATCCCCCAAGAGTTCAGGCTGTTTCATCTGCCACATCATTAGCAAAGCTCTTTGCCCCAGCCAGCTCAAACCTCTCTCCTGCACGCCCATCCAGAAGAAGAAGAAGAAGAAGAAGAAGAAGAAGAAACCCACCCCTGTTTTAAATTTTTTTTGGTTCCAGTTACCAATAAGACAAGAAAAATATCTGGGATGCCATCCCGCTTTATGGACCTGGCCAGCTTTCCAGCCTAAGCACCATCATTTTGTATGCCTCAGCAGTGCCTTTTCCAAATCCTCCAGGTCTTCTCTCCTAGCATGGAGGGGAGAGAGAGAGAGCGAGTCCTGGAGATAAATTGAAGCCATCACATCCCTTTGTCCAGAAACCATGCAATTTCGTTAAAGGCAGCAATCAGGTTCGACTGGCAAAAAGCTGTGCTTTATGAACCCTCCAATCCGTCTCCCCTAAGTGCTTGCAGATGGTGTGGAGATGTGTGGCTGAGGTGGCACCTCTCATTCTAGGCTGCTGTTCTGGGTTTTCCCCCCTCTTCCAAGGTGCTTTTGATTTGTGGAGGCATTATCTGTAGGTTGAAGAGTCTAATTCAGTTCCATAGTGGATTCCTCCCCCCCTTTTTTTCCCTCGAGGAAAGCGAGAGAGCGAGAGAGATAGGAAGGACTTGAGGAGCGGAGCTGAGTGTTTGGAGGAACTGGAGAACTGAATTGAGGTCGAGAAGGCAGTCAATTGACACCGTCGTTTTGCCAGAACCAAATCCAAAGGAACCCCTCTCAAAAAATTCACTTAAAAGACAAGCCAGGCCCAAATTGCCCTCATTTTAAACCCCACACAGGGTTTTCACTGCTGATGGTTATTTGCCTCTCGCTGCCTCAGAAACCCAAATACATTGCAAAGGGCTTAATTAGAAATGGGCTTTCGGCGGGGCCCTACCCCAGAGCCTGGGTTCAAAGCCAGGAGGCTCAGCCCAGGCTGAGGCAGAACTGACAACAGCACATCTTCTGAGCATGTAATTTCCAAACCTTGTGAAATCCCAGGAGGCCCTTGCTGGTGTTTTGTTTAGGGTAGGGCTGTTCCTATAAGATCCACAGATCTCCAAGAGCACAGCCCTGAATACCAAAGACCCATGGGTGTGTAATAAACACGAGAAAGCCACACATAATAAATAATTATCTGGACCAAGGATGAGGAGAATAACGTGAAACGGGGGTATATGGGGGTGGGTAGGTAGGGAGCTGAGTCACCGGAGATCAAACCCCTTCATCCCGGCAGAGGTCAGCTTAAAAGGTTTTGCACAGTTTCCGAAAAAGTCAACAAAGCAGGATTCAGATGGATGAGTGTAGATAAGGCAGTCCAAAAGACCATCAATCTTTCTCTCACACATGCATGCAAGGAATACAATTGGTTACGGGGTCTTTGCGCCTTGACCTGCATCCAGTCAATATGGCCTTTGTTTTCTGAAATAACATTTTTACTCCAACCTTCGTCCAAGGAGCTGGGGGGGGGGGGCAATTGGCCTATTCCTCCACCACCTTTTATCCTCCTGAAAAGGTTGTGAGGTAGGTTAGGTGGTGGAAGAAAGAAAGAAAGAAAGAAAGAAAGAAAGAAAGAAAGAAAGAAAGAAGAGAGACCCCAATGCAAATCCATGGGGCTTCGGCCAAGCCCCATCACTTGTGGGTGTTAAACTGGCGTTGTAGAGCTACCTCTTTACCACTGCCTTCAGCAGCTAATTTGATCTGAGTTGCATCACTCCCCCAGTTTTCACCCAATTTTGATTATTTTACATTATGCCGGATTTGGGTTGGTCCTCTTGGCTTTCAGTTAATGTTTTGAGGCTTTTTTGGGGTTGTGTGATTAAACCATTTGCGTAGTCTGCCCTACCCACTGCCCCCATCATGCCCTCTTGGCTGCCCACTTTCTCCCCCCCCCCCCGCCCTCTGCCACTTCGCCGGGCCACCTGCCCCCATTAATAAACTGCCCCACTTTCCCCCACCAGCACATCAGTCTGGGCCAGGCACCATTTGTATGTGGAGAGCTCCCCTATGTTGCTCTCACAAGAACTCTCATAGAGGTCAGGTCCAAAATACAGAGACTGGCACACAGTCAGCCACTGAGCTGCCAATAATTACAATTATTAAAAGGCTGCACATGGGAACCTGCGGATTACAGCCAGAGAAAAATCTCACCAAAATTCCTCCTCTCGGTTACAGACAGCTGCAGTGCCAAGTTTTGCTTGCCCTGGGATTTTTCCCCTAGCTGGAAACATTGATACCTGCTGCTCTTTTCCTCCACCCACATTTCATCTCTTTCTCGGGGTGCAGCAGAGGCTGCAATGCAGAACCTTGGTGAATGTCGGGAGTGAGGCTCCACCTGCCTCTGAATCTTCCTCCACCTTGCTCCAGGTGTCCCACATCATTCCTCCCAACCCAGGCCAGCATCCCAGGCTGACAGCGTAAGTCTCAAATGGCTAGTTTTGATTACAGATTCTTTTGCAGCTCTGCCATCTTTGCTTGTACTCCCCCCGGTTTTATTTTTATTTTTAATAGCATCTTAAAATATATGCTCTCGGTCCTGCTCTCACCAGTTAATTTTTGCATGCATCCTTGAACACTGATTAGTATTTTCCTTCTATCCTAATCCCTTTTGGCTCCTTCGTCTCTTCTAGTTCTTAAGGACAAAACAAAAACCATCAAAACTTTTAAATCCTCCACTCTGAGTTCTGTAGTTTTGCATTCATTAAACTTAGATTTTTAGATGGCAGGCCGGCAAACGGGGAGCAGCCATTATCTCCTGCCTATTGTACAACTCCTACACCTTTAAGGGGTGCTGTCAGAGGGCTGCAACCTGCCATTTGTTCTGATCACCTGTGCTGAGCCAGAATTATCTCCCAAGCAAGCAAGTTCTTACAAATTAACCAAATTGTATATAACCAATTTCTGTATGCTAAGGCAAACAGACCCATTTGGAATAAATCACCAACACAGGTGTGTTTGGGAAACCATGGTAGTAAACCGAAATTTTCAGCGCTAGCGAGTTCTGAATACTTACTTGCAAGGTTGCATTATTTTAGGCGCTGCTCCCCCACCACACCTAATATCAAGCACATGCCTCATTAGGCGTATTTTACTTTTGCATTCCAAAGTCATATTTGCATGAATTAGTCACGTTTGATACACAGCTTGCAATGCGCGTCAACCTGTCAACTAAATAAAACTTTGAGAGCACTTAGCTTAGTAATTTCCAAGCTGTGAGCCAAGCCACACCAACAGGCCACAAGGGAGACCTGCTTGCAGTCAGTGACAATTTTTCTAAAAAAAATAAATGCTCCAGTGAGCGCAAGCACGCTCACCCAGCCAGCCGCAAAGAAGAAGGAGCCTAATGTGTCTCTGCATGGGTCATTTCTTCAGCTTTAGTTCCTTCTCAATTACCCACCAGGAGGAGGGTAATTCTGGCCCATCTCTGCTACTGGTGTGTTTGGTGCAGCTGATCTATCCAGTAGGTAATTTTGCCCCATTTCTGCACCTGGTGAGCTTGAAGCAAACACAGAATTACCTGCTCAAGGAAGAGGCTACTTGTGGTCTGTCTGCACGCTGCAGGCCTGCTTCTTTTCAATCAGGCAAAAAGTCTCATACAGAAACACAGAACGATTAATTCCTCCAAGGAACACATTTCAGTGGACTTTAGAAGCAAATCCGTTCGCTTGCAGGAGTAAATGGTAAGGCAACGAGCAGACGTTTTGGAATCTGGCTACTGCAGGTACACTTGCCTTGCTACCTGACAACCCCGCTTCCCCAATCACCCCATAGTTGCCCACACCAGTAAAAAAAGAGGGGGGGGGGATTATACATCTTCAGACATCATCTGTCATGATACTGTGTTCGCCCGGTGATTAAAAAGGTTTGCACAAATGAACCCAGTGGAGAGAGCCTTATGTGGAGAAAAAGGGGAGCCTGGAAAAACCGCTTCTGCTGCTTTTTACCTTGATAAAAGCCCCATTGACGGCCACGGGCAGGAAGCACAAACATAAACCGTGCACATTCAGTGCATTATCTTCCTTGGCACCAGTATGATTTATTCAACATTTATATGGCATCAAGGCATGCACACAACACAGGCCACACACTATGGAAACATCAACACTGAAGCCTTATCGCGGCGGTAATGAGACGGCAATGATTTCGGAAGGCACAGAGGCCAGAAAAGCTCTCTGGAAGTGCACATCCAGTTTAAACAGTTCTGTCTTGTACCACGCTCACGCGGAACAAAGGCAAACGAGGGTTGGGGAAGGGTGGAAAACTTCTGTAAATGCACACACAGGCCACTTAGCGATTAGCTTATATACTTGAGTTCCTAACATGGGTGGGGGTGAGGGGAGTTGTATAACCTAATATAGAACCGAGAGGGCGCCAGGTTTTATGGATTGGCGGATTCAAGCAACGCTAGGGAACTTCAGGCTGAGAGACTGAGTGCGGCCCTCCAAACCTTTAATTGGCCCTCGGGACTCTGCACCCAGGCCAGGAGGATAGAGAGGACCATGAAAGTGTGCACAGAAACTAGCCTACCTAAAATTCATGTTGCTGCACCCATTTATGTCTCAGATTCCACACATTTCTGGCATGTGGCCCCTTGAAACCTGTCCAGAAAGCAATGCGGCCCCTGGTCTCAAAAGGGTTCCCCAACCCTGCAGGACACGTCAGACCACAGTTATCTGCAGGCGCTGACAGCTGCCTCCATCTCCCATCTGAGGGTCTGTCTCTCCGGTTCCCCCACCTGAAGAACCAAGCCGGGTCCCAGAGGGAAAGCTGTGCGCTAATTAAATAAATGTAAACGAGGCTTGAATGGTGTCAGCACCAGCTCTCCATGCCCAGGTGGCTCCATTGGGCACCAGAGAGGAAAATCCTCTGTCCTCTTGGGAGTGGGATTTCCAGTTACATATTGTTAACAGCTCTGAATGCAGGATCAGGGAAGATGAAAGAGATGCGGGAGATCTTCAAAAGACCAGGAAGTTTAGAAAGGAGTGGAGAAGACCTTGCTGTAAATCCATCTGAGCTGCAATTCAGTTTTATTGTTATTTACTGTGAGGCAGGAGCAACCCCCCTCAGAAGTGCCGGCTGAGAGAGAGGAGGGGAGAAGGGAGAATGGCCAAAACCAAAACCTCCCCTCAAGGATTGGGAACAAAGCCTGGGCCAGTCCATAGCCTTCATAATCCCTGCAAATCACAGGGGTCTAGGATGCAAATGCCATCTTCTTCAGCATCTTCCACAGCACACCTGGCTAGGCTGCAGCCTCAGCCTAAAGTTACCGGTACAAGCATAAAAGTCCCTGATACAGCCGATTGGCTGCTGTTCGCTGTGGAGCGTGCACTTGGTGGCAGACCTGGGTTTTTGAGTGTCTGTGTAACGTGTAAAATAATAACAGACAATTCATTTCAACACAGAAACAGAAGTTTGAAGCTAGTATGTGTATGAGGCATGGGGAACCTCAGGCCGTCCAGATTTGCTGGATTGCAACTCCTCTCAGCCCTGGCCACGTTTGCTGGGGACGATGCAAGCTGTGCGTCAGCAACATTTGGAAGGCCGTGGGTTTCCCAAGTCTCACACCTTGGAAGCTGCAGCAGATCAAACCCTCACAACCAGCTTAACTCCCGCAGGTTTACTATAAGCGAAATAAAAGTTGTCAGAATTCTCTATGGGAAGTAGCCAGGGTGATGCCTCTCCAGTGCAGAACACTGTGAGACACGGAGTATCAGGGGTGGCTCCTTTCTTGCAAAGAAAGAAACAAGGCCAGAGAGGGCAATCTATGATTTTTAACTGGTACTCATAAGCATTCTGCCTCCAACAGTGGTGGCAGAATATAGACACTATGGATCGTAGCCGCCAATTGCCTGATCTGTCCCATGAGAATCTGTCTGATCCTCTTTCGAAGCCACCCAAAAGGCTTTGGACGCAGGACTCAACAGTTCTGGGGGCTAAGTACACACATTACTCCCCCCAGAGACTCCTCAGAAAGGTCATGGGACTCAGGATCAGCAAATGTCTGAAGAACCGGAAGCAGAGAATGGGACCAAATGCTTCCCGAGCCTCTCCGTCTCCCGTCCCCCAGGCGCAGCACCTGGTTTTAAAGACAGCCTGCCGTTCTCCCTCCAGCCCCTCTGCTTCTGGGTGCCTCGCCCCTCAGGCCCCCTTCCCCTTCCAATGTGCTTCCCTGCCCACCCTGCTTTCTGCTAACAGCGCAACAACCCCTCTTTTCCGAGAACCAGTTGGAAGGCTTTCCGAGCCAAGCTGGCGTTTTAACTTACTTGACAGAAGCTGCGGTGTTTATTAACGTTCTATCGCTGATAGCTTTTCTGTGGGCAGAGAAAACCCAAAGCTGCTGACTCCAGGAAGCATGCTATGCACACACCGTTTGCTCAGATGTGGCAACTGAAACCTGCGACTCCACAGTATCATAGCCTGGGGTATTTCATTCTTAACCGCACAACACTTCTGCATCTTCTCCTGCCCCCTGACTGCAGTGCTATTTAAGAAGAGGCTTGTCAGCGGCCAACTACCTGGCTGCATCTGGCTAGAAAGAGCTGCCTCCCAATTGCCAGGCAAGACAGATTTTGCACACAGGAATACAGTCATACAGGATTACAGCTGCTTCAGGTTGCGTTTTTTTTGCGTTATGGACTGCCGAAACCCGGAAGTACCAGAACGGGTTACTTCCGGGTTTCGGCGGTTGTGCATGGGCAGAAGCGCTAAATTGCACTTTGTGCATGCGCAGAAGCGCTGAATCACAACCCCCGCATGCGCAGACGCGGGTTGTGAACACTGCGGGTTGCAAACGTGCATCCCGCACGGATCACGTTCGCAACCCAAGTGTCCGCTGTAGTTTGGTGGCCCTCCCCATGCTACTGACCTCCAACTCACACCATCCCCAGCCAGCCTGCAAGGGTCAGGGCTAATGGAAGTTGCAAGTCCACCACCTGGAGGACCACGGGGGGGGGGGTCCATTTGGAATTAAGGGTACTGTACCAGACAATACTTTCCTTCAGCCTACCTTACAGGGCTGTTGTAAAGGGGACAGGATTGCAATGTACAGTGAACTGATCCTGTTGGAGGAATCTCTTTTATAATAATGAATGGCAAAGTTAACTATCTGGGGTAGTACTACTCTCCACCCCCACTCCCAGTAGGGCTATGCGATTTATTCTTCGCAACGTTGAATTAAAAACCACTGATATTTTACAGTGTGCGGCTAAGAAGACCGCTGGTATCCTCTCCCCCAGGAGTAAACGTTAGGCTTGCGAATTATGATTTCACACGCAAGCCTTTTATGGGAGGATTTTTCGGGACTGCATATAAGCAGAAGATTCACGAATCCCTCTCTTAAAAGAGAGTGGGAAGGAAGAGTGAGTGGAGAGTCAGGTCTATTTCAGATTTACCCAAGGAATATGTGAACATTTTCAAAGTCCCATCACAACTTACAGGAAATCTGGCAAACTTCAAGGCACTGCAAATCCTTAAAATCTGTTTCCATTTACGGACATGAAACCTTCATATGGAAGATCTCCAGCTTTAAAGGCACAAGAAGACACACACATGTACACGCATCTCTTTTTCTTTTCTTTTTCTGTTAAATTACCCAGCGCACAAAGTAGCAAATGAAGATTTGTACTGGATCTGCGCCAAGAACCTGCCTAGATGATGAACTGGATATCGTAGCAAAGTCTACACCTGTCAAAACTTTAGCAGGCGTCCAAAAGGGGCTGAGAGCATGCTGCTGAATCGTTTCTTGCCTTGTCCGACAAAATGGCTGAACACAGCAAGGCAAGATGGCAGAATGCATGGACCCGAACTTACAAATACCGGTATGGTTGGTAATATCTGCCTGGGGCAGGGCCAGGAGACCCCTAAGATACAGGGAGGTAGAAAACAGGAGGAAAGGTCAGACAAACCATAGGGAAGATAGCTTGGCCTATTTTGATCAATCAGACAAAAACGTTAAGACCCAGAGACGTGGGTGGTGCCACCAAACCAGCCAGATTTTTACTCACCAGTAAAAAAATAACATCACAGCAACTAGTATTATGGTGCTTTTACCCATCTCATGACCAGCAACTTGCTTTGTAGTTTCAAATATTCACACATTTTACACCAAGGGTGGGTAACCCTTTCCCTGCCAAAGGTCCATGTTGCCTTGGAATTAATAATATACCGTATTTTTCGCTCTATAAGACGCACCAGACCACAAGACACACCTAGTTTTTGGAGGAGGAAAACAAGAAAAATATATTCTGAATCTCAGAAGCCAGAACAGCAAGAGGGATCGCTGCGCAGTGAAAGCAGCAATCCCTCTTGCTGTTCTGGCTTCTGTGATAGCTGCACAGCCTGCACTCGCTCCATAAGACGCACACACATTCCCCCTTACTTTTTAGAAGGGAAAAAGCGAGTCTTAGAGAGCAAAAAATACGGTATGTTAGGAGTCCCATACCAGCAGCAAGCAGGGATGGAGTCTGAAGTGGGTGAGGACACCCTCACCCCACCATCTCCTTGCCTCACACCCCATTTCCCACCTTACTTGCCACCTGCATGACATTATGGCTGCAAGATAACATGGGCCACAGATTGCCCATCTGTGTTTGTACGAACAGTATCAAATCTAAGGGGTGTGTGTGTGTGGAATCACTTAGGAGGATGAACACATGGTCCACTTATGGAATTCATTCCCAAAAGATGGAGAACAAACAACAACATCTGCATGGGGAATTCGTCTATCGGTCATGACAGCTAAACTGAACCTCCATACACAGATGCAGTAAACCTATGTATGCCAGATTCTGGAGGGCAAACAGAAAAGAAAGCCATTACCTTTAAGTGGGCTGGTTTCCACACACACAAATCACACGCCCAACACATCAATCGGGCAAACGAGTCACTATTAGAGTCCAAAGACACATTCCAGCCAGGCAAGAAGACACAAGGAGGTTGTGAATCTTAGAATCAAAGAATTGTAGAGTTGGAAGGGACCGCAAGGATCATCTAGTCCAACCCCCTGAAATACGGGTCTCTTTCAGCCAACATGGGGCTCAAACCCACAACCCTGAGATTAAGCTACGGAGCAAAGGATGGTAAGGAGAGTGGCCTGGAGAAAGAGGATGTGGCTGGGGTGTGTGTGTGGCCTAGGCAGAGTTCCAAGGGCCTAACAGAGAGGTCTAGAGGGCCACATCTGGCCCCTGAGCCTGAGGTTCTCCGCCTCCCCTACGCGTGACATGACCCGGCGGGATCACATCCCACTAAGCTCAGGTTTTGCAGAAGCTCTCTCCCTGAGAATAACCCTCCAGAGGTAAATCTTGGCAGCCACCAGTGCCAAATATTCAACAGTTCTTGTTGTCGCTGCAGTCTCCCCTGCAGGCACCCTGATTTTCCTCCCCTTGCCTACGCAGGTTCTCTTGACTGATTGATTTAGGAGTCCCGGTTTGCTCACTCCTGAAGGCTTGGAGAAGTCAGAGCAAGTTAAGAGCAGACATAAAATACCTGGTTGGGTTTTCTTGTTTTGTTTTTGCAGGAAGAAGGAGCACGATGAAGAGCGCAATCTGATGCCTGTCTACTCAGAAGAAAGTCCAATTGACTTGAATGGAGCTTACTCCCTGGCACGTGGGTGTGGGATCGTGGCCTAAACTCTACTGCTCTTTCAGGGGCCTTTCAGGATCAATTTCTTCATTCATTGCATTTTTTTATCCCACCTTTTTCTCCGAATAGCTCAAGGCAGCAGACGCGGTTCTCCCTGCTCAGCTCCTCATTTGATCTCCAACAACAGCCCTCTGAGGTTGTGAGTGGCTTCAGCCTAATTCTCGCGTCAACAACAAGTCCCCTTGGCTGCATTGGACACTACACAGAACCAGCCTCCGTTTCCCATTCGCGGAAGCAAAATAGTAATCATCTTCTGTTCCAAAAACTACCCTAAAGGTGATTAAGTGGGAGTGGAGAGTTAATGGACTGAAACAAAACACAGGGCACAGGAGAATTAGTTCTCCTTCCCAACCACCAAAAGAATCAGAAAGAGACTTTGATACTGCCAAAGGGCAGGCTATGCTCTACAAATCCAGGGCCAATTGCTCCTGGCCCATTGCTGAGCTTTCTTGGGCATGACAGTCCTCTCCCTCCCTTTGAGAAGGGCTGTTGGTCAGGGAGTTCTTGGATGTCCCAGGATCACTTGCCAGCATCTCTGGGTACCTGATGGGAAAGTCCTACACCTGAAATCCTGAACAGTTGCTGCCAGTCAGTGTCTGCAGTCAGGAGCTAGCCAGTATAAGGCAGATTCCTACCGATCTTCCCTTTTGCGGTGGTCGCTTGTTCCGCCCTGAGCTCTAGAGCAGGTACATACAGCTCAGGCGGCTTCTCCTTCAAGAATTCAGAGCAATGTGAGGCAAACACTCAGGCGCATGCAGGGACTTCCCAAAGAAAGGTGTCTTGCATTGTTGGCTGGGCTCTGGAGCAGGCAGAATTCACACTCTGGCAGCCTGAACCAAAGAGCCTGAACCAAGGAGCCTGAACCTCTCTTTCTCTCTCTCTCCCTTTCCCCCACTTTCCCTGCCCTCCAAGTACCCAGATCTTTTGCAGCTGTGATTAAGTGTTAACGTGATGATATACTTTGCATTCCCTACAAAAGCACTAAAACACACACACAGACTCACACACCCCAGAGCATGAGTCAATGTCCTAGTGCAGGTGCCATGTTTTACAGACATGTTTTTCAAAAGAACAGGTTTTACAAGAAAGGAGATTCCAACTAAACGGGAGGAAGAACTTCCTGAGAGCGAGACTACCTGAGAAACTGGTGGGCTCTCCTTCCTTGGAGGTTCCTAAACAGAGGTCGGGTGGCCATCTGTCAGGGATTCTTTAGCTGCGACTCCTTCAATGCAGCGGGCTGGACTAGATGACCCCTGGAGTCCCTTTTCAAACTCTACGGTTCTACAATTCCAGGTTCGCAGCCTCGAAGCTGGCAGCAGGCAGTGCTCACTCTTTTGCTTCTCTGGCTACCCCTCCAAGCCACGGACGGCTGCTCCTCAGTATCCCAGCGCCGCCTCGCTGTGACAATACCACAAGGCTTTGTTTGATTCAGAGTCAATTGGATTTACACTTTGGGAGATAACCTCCAGACACTGAAATAAGCACTCTATGACCAGAGGAATTGGGGGAAAGAGTGCTAAGGAAGAAAGCAGAGATAAGCTGCTTCCTATAGCATCTCTGGCTACCTGCTAGACTTTCAAACACCCACCAGACATTCGCCATGGCAGAAGGTATTAGTGAGACAAGGCCAGTATAAACCTCAGAGGCTTTAATGTGCCCAGGCTCTGACCCAGAAACAGAGACCTTTTAATTTTAAAGCTAAGATGTCAGGAGGTCAGGCTCAAAGGAGGGTGGTGTGTGTGCACACTTCTGGCATTTGTGAGCTGTCAGTTGCATAAAGAGAGAGCAGGAACCTGGGATGGTGGCATCATTCCAGAGCGGAGGACAAGGTGCTGCTTTTGATCATATAAAGCCCTGAAAAACAGTACGGACTCTAGAGACCTTAAAAGGCTCTTGGCTCTGCTGCCTTCCAACCAGTCCATGACATGCTGCTTTTGCCCCACTCTTGACCACTGTTGGCGGCTGCCAGTGCTGCAGCCTCAAGATTCTAGCACAGTGTTGTATACGAAGACAAAAGCTGAGACTGACGTGATGGTGTACACCATTAACAATGAGCCGGCCCTACTATGAGTCAGGTGAGACATCTGGTTTAGCTGGCAGAAATCGTAATCTAATTAATTTTTTGACCCTTGGGGATAGAGGTGGCGGGAAAGAGAGAATTAAGATTTTCTCCCCCGAGTGCCAAAATGTCTACACCAGCAGCATACATTGGGCAAACCAGCCAGGAACTAAAGCAACGGTCTCAACACACACAACCAAGGAACGCCAGGAGGGAGCCCACCACTTACCTAGGCACTGAGTCTCCTTCATAGCCGGTTCATACCCAGCAGCACAGGTGCAAGCTCCCACGGGTACCATCCACTCCCCGTCGCCATTACAGTAGAGTTTCAAGGGCACGGACACTTCCACCGCATTGGGGATGCAGGTGCCCGGAGCAATGACCAAGGAGGTCGGCTCCGCTCCAGTCAAGGTCTCGGGGAAAACGGCAAAGCCAGCAATGGTGCTGGAGCACTTTTTGTAGAAGGCACGGACGGAGATGAGTGACATGCAAGCTCCCAGGTCCTGGAAAGCCAAGTAGAAGCCATTCTTGGAAAGGGGCCCGAAGCTGCGGACTTTGGTGTTCATCCGGCCGGATTCCAGCTTCGAGAAACTCTCGTCGGGGGCAATTGTATCCACTTTGACGTAAGGGTTTTCCATCCAAAAGGGGCTGGAGGCAGAGGCAGAGTCCGTGTCTGACTCGTAGTAGAAAAGGTTGAAGGTCTCTTTGCAAGATCCGGGGATGTTGGGGATGCTGTTGCAGTCACGCACCGTGAATTTCAGCTCCACGTAGACGCGCTGGACGTCGTGGCGCTCGATGAACTGGGTGCGCAGCCAGTTGTTCTGGTTCATTTCTTGCACGTTGCACACCTGATAGGTCCGGATGGGGTTCATGGCCTCGTCGTAGCCACTGACTTCTTCCCACTGCACAAAATTAGATGACACCGGTTCATTATTATTTCTTTATTTTTAATGAGAGAAAGGGGAGGCATGGCTAAGTAGGGCGTGTCGTTTTAAGGGGGGGGGAGGAGAGAAACTTACTGTTTTGCAAATTTTTTCTCCTAGAAAAAATGTTTTTGGGTGCGAGGAATTCAAATCTGCTGTTATTTTTGTGATTGGATAACTTTGGGCTTGGCAAGTCTACATCTGACTAAGAAGTTTAACCGCTATTGGAAAACCAGAGCATTTTAATTTGACCTTATGAAACTGTCAGGTAATGCTAAATAATAGTAATTATAAATACTAATAATAGTAATATATAATATAACTGCAAGTATTGGCAGTTTTAACGACTTCTGTGCAATTTCACACACATTCTACCTATCAAGCAAAGCGAAATCATAATAATTTAACCAAAAACGCTATTTGATTTCCTGAGTCATGCTTCAACTTTTTGGTACCCCTCATTTTTAAAATCGAAAATTGAAAAATTCAAGCCACTCTAAGAAGGGCAAAGCAAACTAGGCATATCACTGAGATTCTTCCAAACGTAAGCTATTTGCTACTGAAAAGTTTGGATGCAAGGACATAAAGGTTGCCACCATAAATCATGGGGAAGGACCATAGCTCTGTGGTAGGGTATTTGATTTGAATGTGGGAGGTCCCATGTTCAGTCCCTGGCATCTCCAGGTATGTCAGGGAAAGACCTTCACCCAAAATCCCTGGAGAGCCACTGTCGATCAGAATAGACTGAGCTAGACCAATGATCTGACTCAATGCAAGGCAGCCCCCTGGGTTCCTAAATCCTACTGTGGCCAACCAGTTGCCTCTGGGAAGCCCACAAGCCCCCTTGACAACAGGGCACAGAGCCCTTTGCCCCCACCGGCAGCTGGTTTCAGTCCTGGGTTGCCTTCTTTGGCAGAGAGACACCCCAAGGTCTCCCAAGCTTAAGCCTTTTCCCAGCCCATCAAGTGCAACATCCTCAGAGTGCAGATGCCAGGACTGAACCTGGGATGTGCTACTTGCAAAATCCTGCTCCCCACTGCAGAGCTAAGGCTCCCCTCTCCTGTTAAATCGGCACTAATACCCGTTGCACATGGGATTAGCTGCAGAGGCAGGAGCACACAAGCCTTGGGTGAAATTAAAAAACCTTTTATCACCTTTGGTGGACCTGCCCGAAGATTAAAGCCTTTTGGGAAATGATTTATAATGAAATTAAGAAGGTACTTAAATGTACTTTTCATAAGAAACTGGAGGCTTTTCTCTTGGGCATGGTCGGCCAATTGGTGCCAAAGAAGGATAGGACATTTTTTATGTATGCTACCACAGCGGCAAGGATCCTTTTAGCAAAGTATTGGAAGACACAAGAACTACCCACACTGGAAGAATGGCAGACGAAGGTGATCGACTATATGGGACTAGCGGAGATGACCGGCAGAATCCGTGACCAAGAAAAAGAGACGGTGGAAGAAGACTGGACGAAATTTAAAGTATATTTGAGAAATTGTTGTAAAATTGATGAATGCTAAAATGTCAAGGGAAAGGAAAATATAGAATTACAGCTGTAATTGATTAAGTGTTAGAAGAAACTTAAAGAGAAAATAAGTAATTAATTAATTGGTGTGAAGAGTTGCTGAAAATTTTTTAAAAGAGAGATGCAGAAAAGGGGAGGTAAGGGGAAGTCCGAGAAGTAAGGTTATGAAAATATGTCTTCTTGAAATTATACATGTTTGTATGTTTTTGATTTGTTTATGTGTGTGCATTGTTTTGTCCTTTTTTGTGTTGGAAAAATTAATAAAAATTATTATTATAAAAAAAAGAAATTAAAAAACCAAATCTGCATGGGCATCATCCGTTAGCAATCTTGGCTCCCTCTCAAAGCCCAAACTGGAAGTTATGTGAAGGCAGGTAACTCTAGGCAGTTGATCTGTGCCGTTTTCGTACTAGAATATAAAAATCTGGTTTTGCACGGCTGGAATGTAGCTGACCGTAGAGAGTCCCAATTCACTGATTCACCCAGTTTTGCCTCTGGCCACACCCAACACTGACATGCAGCCCACGGAAAATGTTCCAGGAGGAAATGCAAACCTTGGCCTGGAACAGAGCTCTCATCCCTGGCTCCCAAACCCTGGCCCCATAATGCAATTGGCGGGGAAGCTGGAGGGTGAGGAAGATTTGCTGAAAACTTGCCTGAAGAGAAGAACATCCCTCACCCCCGAATGCACAGTTTTTATTGCTTGGGGGAGTGGGGGGCTGATATATTGGGGGGAAGGGAGGGATCAAGTTTCTAGTTCTCATGGGTGGTAGCGAAAACCCCACCAAAGCACAGAAACAAAAGGGAAAGCCGTGGGAAGAGATGAAGTCACGCAGCGTCTGCCTGCAACAACTTGCAACAGGCTTTTGTTGTGGTCATGAAGTCAA